>NW_026442129.1:260000-815310 GCF_026898425.1 Galleria mellonella
CTTTCTTGGGGGTTTTGCCAGTAGTTGCCACGCTTGGCAGGCGGATAGGCAACCGCAGTTAGGTTTTAGAGATATTTTAAGAGGTACGCTGCTGCCCATTTCTCGCCCAGTATATTTATACATGTACTCTAATACAAACATACGTTTTTAAAATAACATATTATTAAATTTTTTCAGCAAGAAAACGTAATGTATTAAAATATTAATATTTTCCGTGACTTCGTTGTTTTCTTCTCTAGACAAAGTACAATCGAATCTATAGATAGAATCCTTATAGTAATTCTGGGAGATAGAATGAGATGGCAACGTGCGCTATCTTATTCTGTCTTATGTGAGCGCTTATCGAAACGATTCTATACAGAGATTCATTTTTGTTTTATCTTGGGGGGCCGGGTATTTCGTGAACTGCCTTATATCCAGATATTACTGCGACATGTACACGTTTGCCTTCGGAAAATATATATCGTCGCTGGTGTCTCGTATCGATGTAATTCGAGTGAGAAGTTCCCGGAACATTCGATTACTATTTTCACCGTATATGTCAACATCAAGCGAATGTCGCATATTTTAATTAACTCCTTTGAAGTGATTTTGTAAAGCGATTCTCTTTACACAACTTTGAGAATTGTCGATGATCCCAGGCTTACAAGCGGTATCGAACGCTTAAGTCTTAGGAGAGATTTTGCCTCACTCTGCGTGTTCTACCGTTTGTACAACGGATTGTGCTCAGAGGAATTGTTCAATATGATGCCTACGGCCACTTTCTATCATCGTACAGCTCGTCATCGACAGGGAGTTCATCCTCATACCCTACAGCCTAAATGGTCGCATACAACGCGGTTGTAGAGATGTTTTCTTCCACGAACGTTTCCACGAGGTTATGGAATGAGTTCACTGCCGAGGTTTTCCCAAGAGACTACAGCATGGGGTTCTTCAAAAGGGGCTTAAAGAGGTTTCTTCGGGGTTGGCAACGCGCGCAAATTACCCCTGGTATTGCAGGCATTCATAGGCTACGGTAATCATTTACCATCAGGCCGTATGCTTGATTGCCACCTTAGTGGTATAAAAAAAGCGTTTTTATATCTTATTCAATATCATAGCTATATTTTGGATCGATATTTGATAATACTTTTTGTGTTCGTTGCAGCTTACTCTCATTTTGTTCCCGTGTAAATATTTTCAAGAGTGAAATAGCTGTTTTTCTTTATGATACAAAATAAACATAAGAGCCCATCAATGCTTAAGTGTAATACCATAAATCTGCATATTTACATCTACATAATCGGTTTAAAATTATAAGACATAACTATCTCATCACAGTCCACCGCTCTGTAATATCCGGCTCGAAGGACCAAATATTACGGAGCGGTGATTGTGATGAGATGATGAAATGATGTAAACACGGAATTTAGTAGCGAAAAAATGTATCAACAGCGAGCAAGGAACAGAACAAAATGTCCAAAAAATATCAAAATTGAAATTACAAATAATAGAAACATTCTAAAAGTAAATGTGTATAAAAAAGGTATAGTACATCTAAAGAGTTTGCATCGGTCGATCGCCAATAATAACTATAGTTTGAGTGAAACTTAATGAAAGGGTAATCAAGTTTTGTTGGAGTTCTTACAGGAACACTATAAATGAAATCACTATTAAATTGAAACATTTAATCAATTAATGTATTTTTGATTTGGTCGTTTAATCGTTTGTTTACATAATTATTAAGTATTACTAAATATATTTCCTATTAAAAATACTACGAATTAAACCTAAACAAAATACACTCAATTAAAGTTTGAAATCCGTGCGGTTGTTTTTTATGCAACTTGGAATGGCAAACAAGCTGAAGCACACCTGATAGAAAACGGTAACCGTCGCCTAGACATGAGTAGTACCATGGACATAACAGACTATACTGTTTCGCCCATGATACCCCCCATGCGTTGCCATTCCTGAGGACTCAGGTGTTATTCCTCTGTACTCTGTAAATTCACGCCATATCCCAACCCTTCAAACTGAAACACAGCCATGCAAATACAACTTCACGGTTGAAACACGAATGGGACAGAGGTGGCCAAGCAAACGACTTTTATACAAAGTCTCCCTCTGGTGTTGTATGAAAGAGGAACAAACATTTATCCATACATTTGTTCTTAAAAACTTTCGCATTTCTGATTGTAGTAGGAAGTAGAGATTATTTCAAAACTGACATCAGAATATTCCATATTACTGCAAAAAAAGAAAAAATTAAAGACGCTGAGGATTTTTGTCAAGCCTATTAAAACGGGCGACGGTTTGATCACTCGGAAATTAAAGATATCTGATTGAATTGAAATCAGGTCAAGGGTCACTAAAGGACAGGGGTCTGTCTCGACAGGACGGAGTAAAGGGATCCTTGTTGATTGAATTTGAACTCCCTTCACAAAGTCGGGCGTCGTTACTATGGATTTAACTCCTGTCTTTAAGGTCCAAAATGTGCGTTAAATTGAATGCGGTTGCCGCAATTGGGTTTGTAAAGTTCTAACTTAAAAAGTAATTGTTTTATTTTAATACGCTATTTATAAATAGGTACTTACTTACTTACTTTATTCTTTATTGTACACACAAAAGGTTATTGAAATGTAAAAACAAACATAATAGTGCACAAGGGCGAGCTTATCTCCAATAGAGATTTCTTCCAGCAAACCCAATATGTGAAAACTGACAGTTCATTAGTAGTTACAGTCGTACATGTGTACCAATCGACTTAAATGTTATAGTTAAAAATAAATAAATAAAATATCTTTACAATTGAAAAGGTACCTGTTTACAATATTCACGTTAGAAGTTGCGGCGAAAAGCTAGTGTAATACAATAACATGTAAAATTATATTAAGTTATTCTTCTAGGAAATACGTAATGGAGGTAAATTATATAAGAAATATGTATATAGATACCAAATAGAATTTCCTTCATCTTGCGTATCGTAATAATTGGAGTTAATCGGTCATGTACCGTGATAAATGAAGGGACGTTTACCCTATATTAAGATAGATTCACTCAATATAAAGCAAAGGTTGCGTAATTATTCCCTTCGAGTTGCTTACGAAGAAATAACTGCTCATTTATGCCACACAGTTTTTGGTTTAAAATCGAAAATGTGGAGAAAACCCACCGCACCTTATCTGTGAAGTTTGTGATAGGAAAAGATTGAAATAATTACAGTTTATAAAAGTATATGTGAATATTACAACCGTGTGGTCCCGGTATAGAATAGGCCACCCCTTCCTTTCCCGTGGGTGTCGTAAGAGGCGACTAAGGGATGGGCAGCAGTGTTCCTTTTAAAATATTTCTAAAACCTGACTGTAGGCGGATTGGCAACCTAATCCGCCTGTCAGGGGGGAAAGGGACTGTTAGTAATGGAGACTGAGAACCCCATTGCTAGCAATATACCCAACCAGGTCGACCTCCTCGCGGTTCCCCCTGGAAACTATCATGATTAATTCCTGATGAATTCATCATGATGGGCTAACTGGCTTGTTTTCATTCTCATCGGTCACCCTTCACTGGTGCCCCGCCAGCTTATCCCGTTAGCGCAGGCGGGGTTACCATATCATTTCCACCGATAAAAAAAAAAAAAAAAACGCCTGTCAAGCGTGGCAACTACTAAAACCCCCCAAGGGAGAGGTTTATGTTCAGCAGTGGACAGGTAAAGGCTGGTATGATGATGACGATGAATATTAGAGGAAAAATTAAACAACGTCTCTAACTAGCATCCTTATTGAGAAACAATAAAACATAACCTTTATATACGAGCTTAGTTTCACGTGAAAGTTATAACGTTCGGTTTTTAACCAAAATTACGGCCCAAAATTCGTGGCTGCAGACTGTGCTGTATTATTGTTACGTATATTACCTTTGGAAAGTACACTTTATGTCGTAAGGAGATAAAAACATCTTAAAATTCCTACCACTGATAGGAATTTCGTGTTTCAACCGTGAAGCAGTTGTGTATCGGTTTGAAGGGTGGGATATGGCGTGAATTTACAGGGTACAGAGGAATAACACCTGAGTCCTCAGGAATGGCAACGCATGGGGGCTATCATGGGCGAAACAGTATACTCTGTTATGTCCATGGTACTGCTCATGTCTATAGGCGACGGTTACCACTTTCCATCAGGTGGGCCGTCAGCTTGTTTGCCATTCTAAGTTGTATAAAAAACCTTGTCAAAATATACCTTGTCAGGTTGATCTCCACGCGGTTCCCCCTGGAAACCATCGTGCTGTATTCATCACAATGGGTTAACTGACCTGCCTTTTCATCCTTACCTATTATCCGTCACTGGTACCCCGCCAGTATATACTATTAGCGCGGGCGGGATCACCATTCCATTATCAACATTATAAAGAACAATGAGAACTAATAGAATAATCTATTTCCTATCTATACCTTCATACTTTGTAATTTTATAGTCATATCTCGTTCTTTAAAGTAGTACAGAGCTATGCATACAAGTAATAATAATAAAAAAAGAAGATGGATGGCAGCATGGACATATTTTATGGCAGTCACAGTGTATTCCGTGACGTTTTTTTATCCCACTATCCTTGATATAAGTGGCGTATAGCGTAGAATATCAGCGACGGTTATTTTTTTTATTGGCAATGGACACAATTTTCTAGTAGGTTGACCGTGTGTGTTGAGCTTGTGTGCCTCTCACGGTAGCAAAAAAAAACCACAATATTTCTACTCGAATGAAAACTCCCGAGTCCACGGTCGGATAAGCAATTCGAAACAATGTCAAAGGGTTGCTTCGATATATTATTCATGTTATTATTGCTCTCTCCCGTTTCACTTTATGTCGGATATAACAAAATATCTTTATAGGACGGCGGAGGTGTTCGGGGATTACAGTGTAGTGGAATGTTTATTGACAGAATTTGTAGATCTAGAATGTTAGTTATCACCTGCAGCTTTGTTCGCGTCATTTAAAATCATTATCATTATACCCACATACCCACAGCCGCTTTCTACCATCGTACGACTCGCCATCGACAGGGAGTTCATCCTCATGTCCTACAGCCTCAATGGTCGCGTACTGCGCGGTTTCAGAGATGTTTCCTCCCACGAACACTCAGGTTGTGGAATGAGCTCCCTGCCGAGGTTTTCCCGAGAGACTACAGCATGGGGTTCTTCAAAAGGGGGGTAAAGAGGTTTCTTCAGGGTCGGCAACGCGCGTAATACCTCTGGTATTGCAGGTGTTCATAGGCTACGGTAACCACTTACCATCAGGTGGGCCGTATGCTTGTTTGCCACCTCAATGGTATAAAAAAAATACCAACCTTTCACTGTCCACTGCTGAACATAAGCCACGTCCTTGGGTTCTCCCAGTTGTTGCCATGCTTGGCAGGCAGATTAGCAGCCGCAGTTAGGCTTTGGAGATGTTTTAATAGGGACGCTGCTGCCCATCCCTCGCCTTCCCTTAGTCAACTCTTACGACACCCACGGGAAAGGAAGGGTTGGCCTATTCTATGCCGGGACCACATGGCGTGTGTGACGGTGTTTTAGAATAGACGGTGTTCATCTAATGATCCATCCACTCGCGTATCGTTATTATTGAAAGACGAGCTTTTTCAACTAGAAAAACCTGTGACACTGCGACCTTTCCATGAACTTTTGTGTCCATCCGCGTAACAAGCAATCAAATTCAAGCTTGGCTGAGTTTTAAATGTTCAAACATATTTTAAATAAAAATGTTGGAATGTTAAACATTTCTAAAGATATTGAATCTTTATTACATTCAAATATCTTTGTATTAATAAATGCAGACGTTTGTAACAATGGATGAATAGATTTTTGTTATTCTTTCACACAAAAACTACTGAATGTATGTGCTAAGTAAATGTATAATTTACATATACTATAGTCGGTGTATTAAGTATCCAATGAGACACTTTGTATATTGATTCACGCGGACAAGACCTTGGAATATAGCTACTTAAAAATATAAGTAAAGTTTTGATTACATGTTTTTTTTTTATTTAATTACCTTTGTTTTTTTTTTTTTTTCTTTTACAAAAAAAAAAAAATCCTTTGTTCATATAACTGTCCAAAGATATATCTGTCATTCATAATGAAACTGTGTTCTGAAGATATTTATATATTGAGATTTAAAAGGAGTGAAAAAAATTTTTTTTTTTTATAACACAGGGGGCAAACGAGCATGCGGCTCACCTGATGGTAAGTGACTACCGCTGCCCATGATCACCCACAACACCAGCGGCATTGCAAGTGTGCTGCCGGCTTTTTAAAAAGGAATATACCTTTTTTTTTAAGGTTATGTTGTCGTATCGGTTCGGAAATACTGCTGCTGGAAGTTGATTCCAAAGAATGGTCGTGCGTGAGAGAAAGTGCCTTGAAAAACGCACGGTGGTGGTAAAAGGATTTAATACAAGATGATGTAATGAGTAATATTTACAATAAATAAATCCACTGTTATAATATATCGCGATACTAAAATATTTTCCACAAACTAATTGCTTAAACCAAGAAGATTCTGAACATATGTTGGCCTGCATCTATAGCATAGAATGGTACTCTCGTCTGCAGTAGATTCTTGTTTACGTTGGTGTAAAATAAAAAGATGATAGGTGAGAATGAAGTCAAGTCCTGTCAGAATTCAAAAGGAATAATCCATAACGCTTTCCAGAGAGCATAGAGTGGAAATTGACCTATCTAGTTGTCATGTTTCCATTTAATTTATTTTCTTAATCATGTTTAAAGGTTACCAATACACCTATAACATTTTTTTTTCGCTACGCTACAAAAGTTTTCCAATAAAATTTAAATACAATAAATTATTTATGTCAATACAAATTATACAACGGCAATATAAATGGAATACAGAGTGAGGACGGCGGATTGGAGATTGTTGGAATCGTGGCGATTGTCCCACGGGATCGTATCTCTCGCCGCGTGTGATTCCATTCTGCTTGAACGGAATTACATAAAGGACGATAAAATAAATGCTTTTTTAAGCGATTTTTTAAGGTTTTATTATGTCTTTTAGAATTTACATCGCAACAAGTAAAAAACTTAAAAAAAAATTGGCTTTAATTGTCATAAAATTATAATGGATCGAATGTGGAAATAAATTCTAGTCTGCAAAATTATTGTTAAAATCGAGTCGCATTGGTTACAAAATCAATGAGGTTTATATTGCAAAATAAACGCGAAATATAGCGTTAGATAGTCTAAAGTTATTAAACATTTTTATTTTCTAAAAATATCTTAAAATTTTTCAATATATTTTTTTAATTACGTTATAAGCTCTGAAATTAACTGGACAAAATTCCGACCACAACTACAGCACACGCAGTGCTACAGAGTTGAATTGAATTGTTGTTTTATTTTTATGTATCCAGCCTATTACCATTTCAGCTTGCTTATATTTCAAGTTATGTTGATCACATTGTTTGCCATTCTAAGTTGTATAAAAAAAATTGGTTCATATTCTCATTTCGGATTCTATCGTGGAAAGAAACTCCGGACATACTTGTACTAATCGCATAATTCTGCATAGTAATTTGAAGCTTTTGCATTCAGGCCATCGAGTAGGACTACGTATTATTCAATACCCAGTAATTATATTGAAATATGTAAATAAAGATTGATAAACAATAAAGAATGAATGCCAACTTTTGAAAATAGATCCATCGCGTCGAACGCGGCACACACCCCTGCTGGTCGTGCCTCGTCGCGCTTCAAACTATGCAGCCAACTCACCTCTTACACGAATTCCTCGAGTATATAATAATGAATTTAGTGACGTGGATCTATTCTTTCAATCTAAGTTGACATTTAAGAAGCTTGTTGTAAGAACTATGAATCAATGAATCGATAGGTTAATTAGGTAATTAAGTAAAATCTTAGGGTCGGTGTTATTGTATTTGCATGGTGAGAGTGTGTGTGTGTGTGCTTTATTGTACTTTTCTTTTTTTGCGCAAACCAATTTTGTAAATTTTAAATACTAGTCTGTAAATATTAACTGTAACGCCGTTGGTTTCTAATAAATAAATAAATAAATAGATTAACAGTTTGATTTATTAATAGATAGTAATAATGTAGTTGACACAAAGTGGATACACAGAAACAGTACGAGTGGACCTGAATAAATCACAATCTCTGCAGATATGGATTCTAAATTGGGACCGGACAGAAGTGGAATGAGAGAACAAATTGTAAAAACAGAATTTGATCATAAACATCCGATCAGGCGGCGTCAGTTACATCGGAAATAATATTGTTTCATAGTTTACAGGTTAGTAACTATTCCTTTTAAAGATTTTTTTTTACGACTTTGGAATCTACCGTATTAGTGTTGCCAGGTGGAAGTTTAAGCTTATCATTTTTCGTAACACATATACTTGTTGATTTTTTAATTTATCTACCGTTTGGTTCGACAAACAGTTTTAGCTTCTAAAAAGTTGTACAAAATTCTACTTTTTTTTTATTTTCAGTAATTAAAGTATATTAGGTATAAAGAGGATAAAGTTGATTGTTTGTTTGAAATTGAAAAACTCAAAAAATATTCAATCGATTTTAAAATTTCTTTTACCTACAGAAAGCTCATTATTATGTTATTAAACAGTACTATGGGTTATATTTAATTTAAAAAATACCGGACGAAACCGGGACGGGTCATTAGTGTCCTACATTATTTTTAAATACTACATACAAGTATATGCGTCAACTGTCGTTGAGTAGGCACGTTTGTCTCGTAAGTACCTAATCGTTTTTGTGTGTAATAGATTTTACTCAACAAAAGTTCAATGGAGCGGCATTACACGCGATCCTACCATTAGCGAGCCATCAGTACCACTGATGTTGCCAGTGTCTATGGGCGGCGGCGATCACTTGCCATCAAGTGAGCCTCGCGTTCCTTTGTTTGTCTCTCGAATAAAAGGTAGCTTTAGTTTAAAAAAATATAATTGCGCCAAGAATGTATTAAATTATGTAACTTTATTAATAAATTATTTATTAAAGGACTTGAAGTTATTATGTAGATTACTGAGAATAAACAATTACGACATAAATAAATAAATATATCAATACTTAAGTAATAAATAATAATAATACAGAAAATACTTAACTATTGGGAAAGAGTATTAAAGAAACCCAATACATGGGTATCGAAGCAAAAGTGATATTGTCTATGCCTACCATGTGAACTCGAAATCTTTGATCTGAACATTATTCACCAACCAAAAAGAATGAGGTTGTCTATGCCTTTATTTTTTTTTATATATTTTTTAACACATAACTCTATCAGTTATAAACTGAATTGGGAAATTCCATTTCTTTTTATCTGAAAAGATATTGTCACAGGTTGGATCAACAGTAATTTTATCTAACTCGGTTCCATAGTTTAGGTTATAAATTAAAATAAATGGATTTGCTGCGATTGATGTTTCTTTTTTTATAGGACACAATCCTAAAATATTCATCATTACCATATCAGCGTTAACTGTCCACTGCTGGACATGAGCCTTTCCCCTAGAAGGGTTATGCCAGTAGTTGCTATACTTGGGTGACGGATTGGCAACAGTTAGACTTTGGAGATGTTTTAAGAGGGACGCTGATGCCCATTACTTCGCCTCTTTAAGTCGACTCTTACGACATCCACGGGAAAGGAAGCGGTGGTCTATTCTATGCTGGGACCATACGGGAAATGATTAATAATAATAAATACGGAGGGCCGTGTTCCGTTGCTGGAGACATCGTCATAATATGTTATAATTAAATCAATATACACGTATTGCGTGAGGGATCCATCGATTCCCGTGAATTCGTAATCCGTCGAAGCCGAGGGCGAGACATCTAGGCGGGTGAGACATTCACCTTTGCGAGAATCCCATTTCCTTTTTAGGTTTCTGTATGAAAAAAACAATTATGGTGCGACTTTTTTTTGCTGGCGGGCCACCAGTGAAAGGTGATAGGTGAAGACGAAGCAGGTCATTTAGCCCACCGTGACAAATCTAACAATAAATCAATCACGATGGCACAGATAATATAATACTATACTAGACGACGGTTTCTACAAGGAGGTCGACCTGACAAGGTATATTGCTAGCAATGGGGCTACTAAACCCCATTACCAACAATTCCTTCTTCCCCCCTATGGTGCGACTGCGTCCGTCTTACAGTTCCTCTATCACCGTGCTTATATCTCAGTAACTACTAATGCTGTTGATTTAAAATTTGCAATAGTTTTACATATTATTGGTTCGCACATATTGCAGTAGAAATAGATAATTGAAAATATATTTTTACATTCTTTATCCAGAAGTGGTACTCAAAATTTTAAAATTTACTAGTCCAAGTGGGGTATCATAGAAAAAGGTTTTATTTGTATATTTTAAAGTGATTTTTATTTATTTTTATGAGAAAAAAATATCATTTCCCCTTATCTTCGATGATTGTAAAGCGAAAAATCTAAAATATTTACTGTATATAAAAGTATATGTGAATATTATAGGAAAAATAAAAGAATGGGTCTAACTAGCATCGTTTTTGAGAAATTATCAAAAAACCTCTTAATTAAATTGACCATTTTATTTTAAGGGGGAGAAACCGTAAAGCACAGGCTAGTACAGGATATAATATTTCGTGATTATTTTTAATTATTTTTGTGGAACATTATACCTACACAACTAAATGGTTTAAATAACCTTTTTTTTATATTTGTTAGTGTAATGTAATCCTTAAATCGCAAATAGAAATCTAAATAGAAACGTAACCTTAGGTGAATAATAAAGTGATTCGAAGAAATCCATCATAATCCGCCTCGTTACACTTAACAATTTTCAATATTTATAAATAATTATTGATCTGGATTCGTACTTTATTGTGTCGTACGCAATATTTTAACCAATATCGATTCTATTTTTTTTTTTTTGATATTTTTTTTTAATTGATAAAAAGTAGTGTTTTTGTAATAATACCAATATGCAACTGAGAGAATTTATCTCCGTATTTTAACGACTGCGTCCGCGTAATCGGGATATATTCACTGACTAGTATTTTTTTTTTATACCACTGAGGTGGCAAACAAGCATACGGCCCGCCTGATGGTAGCGGTTACCGTAGCCTATGAACACCTGCAATACCAGAGGTATTACGCGCGCATTGCCGACCCTGAAGAAACCTCTTTACCCCCCTTTTGAAGAACTCCATGCTGTAGTGTAAAAAAAGTCTATGTCTTTCTCCATTCTATATAGCACGTGCATACCAAATTTCATAGTGATTGGTTAAGCTGTTACGGTGCTATGAAATAACAAACAAACTCACTTGATGTTTATAACATTAGTAACAAGTATTGGCCTAACTTTGTCACGATTCATATGGTAATTTTTTGCAAAGCAAAATTAATTTATTGACAGATGGATTCCATTCAAAATTCCCGTTCACGGGCGTGTTTTTATCATTTCAAAATAAGATTTTTTTTATACAACTTAGAATGGCAAACAAGCTGACGGCCCACCTGATGGAAAGTGGTAACCGTCGCCTATAGACATAAGCAGTACCATGGACATAACAGAGTATACTCTTTTACCCACGATACTCTCCATGCGTTGCCATTCCTGAGGACTCAGGTGTTATTCCCCTGTACCCTGTAAATTCACGCCATATCCCATTCTTCAAACGGAAACACAGCCACGCAAACACAACTGCTTCACGGTTGAAACGCGAATGCGACAGAGGTACCCAAGCAATCGACTTTTGTACAAAGTCTCCCTCTGGTAAGAGTTTCCCTCTAGAGAAATTACTAGTCAGTGTTACTTACTTTAATAAAACTTCGCAAGTATTCGTCAATTTTCAAAAACAATTGAACAAATTTCAATGTTTTTGATTGATTAGGTATTTAAAAAGTGCTCATAGAATACGCTACATATAAATCTATCACTAAAAACTTTACACTGTAATCTAAGCTTTGCACCTGTTAAATGTTTTGCTTCGAAATTTTTCAAATACATTTTTGCTTTTGCTGTTAAACTTAAAATTATCATGCAATAATGTCATTAGGGGGGAAAGGGGTTGTTAGTAATGGAGACTGAGAATCCCACTGCTAGCAATATACCCAACCAGGTCGACCTCCTCGCGGTTCCCCCTGGAAACTATCATGGTTAATTCCTGATGAATTCATCATGATGGGCTAACTGGCCTGTTTTCATTCTCATCTATCATCTTTCACCCTTCACTGGTGTTCCGCCATCGTATCCCGTTAGCGCAGGTTACCATACCATTTTCACCCATCAAAAAAAAAAATGTCATTAAGCTGCCTTTGGAATTAAAAATTAGTCAGATTCAAAATTAATAACGTGTCAATTTACTTTGTTATTCTTTTTTATTAAACTATAATTTATTCAATTGCTTATTTATTTATATCTAAGATCTATGCTTACACACTCGTGTATGTACTAAATAATTGAAAATGTAATCCAAATGTCTAATCTTAGTTTAGTGACGGATTACCTACGTGCATGCTAAGGTCGGCTAAGTACTACAGTTGCGAAGATGTGTCTAGAGGTCATGCAAGGAGTGACAAAGAAAACTAGGTTCCAGAGGGCGATAACCTTAGGTCTAAACTCAGTCTTTCCGGCTTAACTCGGATAAAGCGACTTTCGCAGAGCCCTGGGTCTTTTTACGAATGATCTATAGCGGCTAGGTCTGGCTTTTCATGGATATTTAAAAATAAAATACAGTCCATATTTCTGGCTGATAATGTAGCTTTTTATAGATGACAGATTTTTTTTAATTGAGTGAGTAGTTTTTGTGATTACCGTGTGGTCCCAGCATAGAATAGGCTCTCTTTCTTTCCCATAGGTGTCGTAAAAGGCGACTAGGGTAGGGCGAGGATGGGCAAAAGCGTCTCGCTTAAAAATATCTAAAAGCCTAATTGCAGTTGCTAATACGCTTGCCAAGCATGGCAACTATTAGCAAAACCCCCCAAAGGGAAGGCTTATGTTTAGAAGTAGACAGTTAAAGGCTGATATGACAATGACGAGTAGTTTTTTCATTTGTTGATCACAAACAAAAAATCAATTACTTCTTTATAATATTAGGTATTTTAGAAATCAAATGCTTGTCTCTTTTGCACTCTCGGTTTACATTAGGTACCGGCATAAGTATTGTAGTTAATTCCTAGTAAATTAATCACGATGACCTAACTGACCTGATTTCATCCTTCCCTATCATCTCTTACTGATTCCTCACCAGTGTATACCGAT
This sequence comes from Galleria mellonella, assembly GCF_026898425.1. Taxonomy (NCBI): domain Eukaryota; kingdom Metazoa; phylum Arthropoda; class Insecta; order Lepidoptera; family Pyralidae; genus Galleria; species Galleria mellonella. Next base: position 273,270 of record NW_026442129.1, read on the forward strand.
ATTGCAGGCGGGGTTACCGTTTCATTCTCGCCAATTAAAAACCAGAGCCTGATCAGGTACCAACTTTGTTAGAACGTGACAATAAAATATTTATTTATTTATTTATTCATAGGAAAACCAGGGCTACACTACAGCAAATAGATACAGTTTTAGGATAATAAAATAAGCCAGTAATAGGTTTTCACAAGTAGCAACAATATAGATAGAAGGCGCTGTACACAAAGTGACAAAAATAGGAGTTAACAAAAAAAATACGAACAAACAAGAGGAATGAAAACAAAAAGAAAAAATGAAATGATGACTAAATACAAAGTAACAATTAAATGCAAATATTTGATTAAAATATGGCCTTCCTGTCCATACAATAGTTATTCAAACTATGTATAAAAAAATTGCCTACTCAGTTAGTCTGTCAATGATATTATATTATTCGATAATAGATTTATATTAAGAGTTTTAGAAATAGCATTAAAGTTGTTGCAGTTTAAAAGGTTCAAAGTCTTCAATAGTGTAAACACTGCGATGGTGACTGTTACCATCTTTTTGAACTGTGAATAATTTCCTTTTAATTGAGTCACTGTGAATAGTGAAACAAATCCTGGCAGTGTTGTGGTATTTTGTATTAAGTGGTACTGGTGACAATGTTTTATGTGAGTCACCCGGGAACTTCCTATGTCTTTACCTATTCCTTAAAACGAACATGAATATGCGTATTATAACCTTGTTTTACAAAAGAGCGACTTCCATTGTGGTAAAACGAAGGGAGCCCTATCAATTTAGAGGAAAAAATATTTAAAGTTTGAGTGTATATATATTTTATTTAGCTTCGCTAAAACGTAGGAAGATAAATTACATAGGCGTCGATTGCATATATTTTTACATACAATTATGTTTTGCCTCCCATAGAACCATAATACTAATAAAACCTAAAAGTACATTATTTTTTTAAATTATTATTTACATTTTTTTACCACTGAGGTGGCAAACAAGTATGCGGCCCGCCTCATGTCGGCTCAAAAGGAACCTCTTTATCTCTTCTTTGAAGAACCCCATGTTGTAGTCTCTGGGAAAAATCGAAAATCTGTATACAGAGCTCATTCTCTATGGAATCCTGAGGAAGAAACCGCGCTGTACACGACCATCTAGCCTCTAAGGTATGGGAGTGAACGCTCTGTCGATGGCGAGCTGTACGATAGGAGAATGTGGTCGTGGGCATCATGTTGAACAATTCCTCTGAGCACAGTCCGTTGTACAAGCGGTAGAACATGCAGAGTGAGGCAAAATCTCTCCTAAGGCTTAAGAATTTGATACTGCTCTTTGGTTTTCAAATAATTTTGTTATTATTACAAATTGGATCAAAGAAGTTTTGTTAATTAATGTCAAACCCTTGTCAAATTGTACTTGATGAAATACATATTTATAACAATACTAGCTGACCCGGCAAACGTTGTTTTACCATATACATTATTTCGAGAACTATATATGAAAATTTCTCGTACTACAATTATTATATTCGATTGTCATCTTGCAAAACCTATTGCGGCATATAAAAATCGCGAATAAAAAACAGGGGTTGATCGTAAAAGCGTGAAAATTTGAATTTGTATGTATTTTTCAATGCTAAATCATAATTAAATAAAATAAAAAAAAATTGTCAAAAAAATAAAAAAAATACATTTAGGGGTGGGTTACCTTTATCATTGAGGGGTATGAAAAATAGATGTTGGCCGATTCTCAGACTTACACAATATGCACATAAAATTTCATAAATATCGGTAAAGCCGTTTAGGAGAAGTTTGGTAACAAACACCGCGACACGAGAATTTTATATATTAGATAATTATTTTAAAAATTTAAAGGTAGAAATAGTAAATCGCATATGGCAATACTACAAAGTCAGTAATGTTACCATAAGCTGTAATCCGAAATAAGATTATGTCTACGGATCGTGATATGGAAAAAGGGTTTCTTAACTTAAAGTTGACGCGAATGTAACAAAAGGGTTAGCTATCAACTCTTGAGAAGTGTGGCGATAAACGTATATGTTTATAATGTTGTATTATATATCGCTCTCTCTGTCTAGTCGGTAATAAACTGTTCTTGCTACATAGTATAGTTTGTAAATTGTATTTCACAAAATAAATCTAAAAAAGTTAATTGTGACGAAATCTGTTATTTTGATTTAAAAACTACTGATTTGTTTTTTTTTTATACAATTTAGAATGGCAAACAAGCTGACGGCCCACCTGATGGAAAGTGGTAACCGTCGTCTATAGACATGAGCAGTGCCATAGACGTAACAGAGTATACTGTTTTGCCCATTATACCCCCCATGCGTTGCCATTCCTGAGGACTCAGGTGTTATTCCTCTGTACCCTGTAAATTCACGCCATATCCCACCCTTCAAACCGAAACACAGCCATCCGAATATAACTGCTTCAAGGTAGAAACACGAATGGGACTGAGGTATCCAAGCAATCGACTTTTGTATAAAGTCTCCCTCTGGTGAGGTCTGATTTTGATAAAATTTCTATAGTATCAATCTGTGAATATTATTTCAGATAAAAAAAGAATATTTCAAATTACTTTAATACTGACGGAGTTATGAGGTAATATATATATTTTTAGCATCAGAAGTGGAAAATAATTAAAAAAAAAAAAAGAAGACGGTAGCAACACAAATGATTTAATACTTATTATTACAAAATTATAACAATTTTATAAAGATATTTAAATAATAAATCGAACAAATCACCAATCTTAAGTAATTAAAATAATAATAAACCGATTACAGCAAAACACGTCACACACACCGTCTGCGCTCCTCGAGAGTTGGCGAACGAAAAAAGACCAATGCTGTGAACTACCCGGTTTTTATAGGCTTGGCTTCCCACTCCTTGCCCCTTGTTTTTATATATATATATATATTTTTTATATATATATATATATATATATATATATATATATATATATATATATAAAAGAAAAAAGAAAGCCAACTGAATTGAAAACCTCTTTTTTTTAAGTTGAAAAGACTGCAACGTAGCTGCAATTCCTCCGGGATTAAATTCAAGTCATCTTTATTCAGCATTCAGACTTGTTTACAAGCACTTTTAAATCGACATTTTTTCAATCTACTACAGAAAGGGTTGAAGACAGGTTTCAGAAAGTTGTTATCTGTAGATCAGTTACTCTTTTAAATCTCTGTTAACATTATGTGTGTTTATTTAAATGTACTATGTCTAAAATTACATGGTCGTTAAAAAACCCGTGCATGATTGATCACCATGTACACTTGTCATTCAAGTAATCTTTACAGTGTAATAGGCTTTGTTCAATAAATGTTTTTTAATAACAGTTTTAAATTTATTAAAAGGCAGATCCAAAATATTCTTTGGTATCTTATTATAACATTTAATATTAACTTTTTCTAAACGATACTATGGGAAATATTGCAGGTGCTCATGGGCGACGGTAGTCACTCATTACCGGATCAGCCGTGTGCTTAGTTGCTCCCTGAATTTTGAAAAAAAAAATAAAGAGCAAAGTCAGATTCACACGTAGTGCTCGACCCAAGCGTCGGGTGAGCGGAGCTTTTACATAATAAATATTGATTTTACTAAATTATTTTTAGACATACGAGAACGGTAATTTGACGAGTCTGTTAATATTTTAAAATGCGTAGCCCTGCATTCGGGAATCCAAGATTATGGATTGAATAGTTTTATATTTTTATTAGCTGTGGACTAGCGGCTTTGTCCGTGGTTGTATTGTGATGTTTTTTTTTTCAGGATTTAACCCATATTATTATTTTTGTATTTCTTTATTAACCAATGTAACAGTTTTCGTCGCACAAAGGCAAGTCAACATTTAGATTATAACTTTTAAATTAATATATATATATATATTATTATTCATTTTATATTATTAATATACAGTATACTCTGTTATGTACATGGTACTGCTCATGTCTATAGGCGACGGTTACCACTTTCCATCAGGTGGGCCGTCAGCTTGTTTGCCATTCTAAGTTGTATAAAAAAAATACAATACATTAAAATATACTGTGTATTTAAGAAACTTTTAACAATAAAATCTCTTGACATATTTGCCAAAATTATATGACTATAAATTTCAAGAGTTTAAAACTATTCCGTGCAAACAACTCGACGCAGCATTGTTCTGTGTTAGCGCAATACGCTATATCTTCCATAATTACTTACGTTCTATAGGGGAAACCATAGAGAAAACCAATAAAACGGGCCAGCGATCTATTACGGCCACCTATTTCACTGACAATAACAGATAGCTATGGAGAAATCGTATAATAGAAAGAAAGAAATAATTTAATCGAATTTAATCTTTATTTCTGCCTAGTGATAGTTGAAGATTGTTCTAGAAAAAAATTTGCTTCAACTGTAGCAAAATGAGTTTTTTTTTTAATGGGTGATAATGAAATGGTATAGCCCGCGTTATCGGTATACACTAGCAGGGCACCAGTGGGAGAATAATAGGTGAGGATGAAGCAGGTCAGGTAGCCCATCGTGACGAATTCAACAAGAATTGTTCACGATGGTTTTCAGTGGGAACCACGTGGAGATCGACCTAATAGAGACCTAATAATATTGCTAGCAATGGGGCTGTCAAACTCCGTTGCTAACAATCCCTTCTCCCCCAAGCAAAATGAGTTATTTTTATTTAAAATCTAAATTATTGAATTAATTTTAATGTAATTAAAACCACTGCAGTGGTAATATTTCTCAAACGCAAAGCATGCATGCTTTGCATTTGAGAAACATTAAAAGTAAATTAAATTATTAAATGTTATCAAATGGATGTTTATAAAATGAACAAGTGTTCAAAATTATGATTAAATTCTTCATTTAAATTAAATTATAATTAAATAATATATAATGGCGAGAAACAGCACTAGCGACATTTTATTTTTATTTTATCTTTATTTGGTCTCCCAGCAATTGTTATACTGATAAGATTTAATATTAAAATTACTGTCTGTTTATACTTAGTGTACAATCATTTTAAAGGGAACACAGCATGCTAATTAACAAATAAACAATAATATGGTATAACAAACTTTTGAGGTATTTGACATAGGTGTAGTTTTTTAAATTCAATAGATGATTGCTTCACATAAGTTTTGGCTATTCAAATTAACTGCAATGCTTTCCTATAGAAATCCCCTTCTGTATCGAATCGACATAATGGTTTAATATTGTACATCTATCTACACATTAGTGTTACCAAAACGAACTATTACAAACCTGTGATGTACTCATTAAAGTTGAGACTGCAAGTCCCCCCGCTCCTGCCACTCCTCTGGGTGACGTCCGGGCGGGTGGTCGTGTGAGTCGCATTGTGACATATTATTGTTTATTATTTCCTACACCTACCTACCATACCAGGAGGACAGCACAAAACCTATCTAAATTCTAACCTAATTCCTAATTACTGATTCATGATTGCAGTACAAAATTGGCATTGGCAATAGATTGGATTCATATCGATATTTTTTTTTATTGGATGAAAATGGTATGGTAACCCCGTCTGCGCTAACGGGATACGCTGGCGGAGCACCAGTGAAGGGTGATAGATGAGAATGAAAATAGGCCAGTTAGCCCATCATGATGAATTCATCAAGAATTAATCATGATAGTTTCCAGGGGGAACCACGAGGAGGTCGACCTGGTTGGGTATATCGTTAGCAATGGGATTCTTAGTCTCCATTACTAACAATCCCTTTCCCCCCTCATATCGATATTAGATTAAAGAGTAGACATGCTGAGCGATGGATTTACGTGCCCACTGAACTAAGTATTTATTTCAGGCAACTTTGAGTAAATTTTTTGTTTATCATATCACTGTCCACTGCTGAACATAAGCTTCCCTCTTAGGTGGTTTTACCAGTAGTTGCCACGCTTGGCAGGTGGATTGGCAACCGCATTTAGGCTTTGGAGATGTTTTAATAGGGATGCTGCTGTCTATCCCTCGCCTTGTCTTAGTCGATTCTTACGACACCCACGGGAAAGGAAGGACTGGCTTATTCCATGCCGGTACCACACGGCATTTTTGTTAATAGGCGTTAATTAAGTCTATATTAGTACTTAATCACTAATAATGATTTACTCTTTTGAGCCAGCAGTCGCACCAGACGCCTTATCTAATTTATTTACAAACATGTTCGGGAAACTGTCGTCACTCCCACGTATTCTGTGTTTTTACACAGCTCTTTTTACGCCAGACGGCGTCAAAACTTGTACAAGCTTCAACAAAAAACGGGGGATCTGGGACAACAACCTGAACGTGTAATTAAATTGGATACGTAAAGCTTTGACGGCTTTGCGTAGGAGTAAATTAGAAATGTATTTTATTCATATTTCTTTTTTTTTATCCATCTATATATATAAAAATTGTCTATATACATAAAAATTAATGCCATTTTTTGTTGTAATTTTATAACTCAAGAACGGGCTCACCTATCCAAACTAAATGTTTAGGCATTGTTCGGACTATTTAGTAGATGGTTTATGTGAAGTTTGCACAAAATCGCTCGAGCGGTTCTTCATTTATCACATTTTTTGTAACAAATGAATTCAATAAATGGCGGACCATTTTGTAAATGGAGATTGTGCTGTCAAATTGAAACTTTTTTCAGTGTTGACAGTACAAGCATGTTGTTATGTCATTCATGCGGTCATTTCATTTTGGACGTGCTTCGATTAAAGCAAATTGTCGGCGCTATTGATGTTATATATTTTTTTTATTATTTCACTTTATACGTAGCGAAGCACGTACCGGGCCGCTAGTTATTATATAAAAATAAAGAAATATGATCATTATATTATTATTGTTAAGGAATTTCGCGACTGACTCTTGGCCACAACAGAATATCAGTGTTTTGCTCTTACTGAGGCCTCTTGCTGAGGGCGAAGCAATAAACTGAGTTGTGACCATTTTGTGTTACTATGGCACACGGATAAGAGAAAAAATTTTTACTTGTTTTCCTTTTTTTGTATATGCATTCTTCTATCTCTTTTCACTGTGTATGTCTGTTGTTATTTGTATGCTGTAAGTAATGCAAATATATTATATATCTATCTAAATGAGTAATATGGAGTCATCGTGTATTTTTATGCATGCAGTGCAGTATGGAAATTGTTTGTTTATTAAGAACTTTAATAATTGTTAATTTAGCACTGCACAAATTAGGTTAATGTGTCGCCCAACCATTTTTATCTTAATTTTCTATATTTATATTTAGTATATAAAATCATTCTTATTTGTCTATATTGTCCATTTCAGTCAGTTAAGATTTTTTTTATACCACTGAGGTGGCAAACGCATACGGCCTACCTGATGGTAAGCGGTTACCTTAGCCTATGAACGCCTGCAATACCAGAGGTATTACGCGCGCGTTGCCGACCCTGAAGAAACCTCTTTACCCCCCTTTTGAAGAACCCCAAGCTGTAGTCTCTCGGGAAAACCTCGGCAGGGAGCTCATTCCATAACCTGAGTGTTCGTGGGAGAAAGCACCTCTGAAACCGCGTTGTACGCGACCATTTAGGCTGTAAGGTATGAGGGTGAACTCCCTGTCGATGGCGAGCCGTACGAAAAATCAGTTACAAGCCAGTTGCTAAGCCATAAACCTCGTCGTCTCAATCCACCACAGCAAGTAACTGTAATTTTGAAATAATGTGAATATATTTTTCAAGGCACTTTCTTCCACGCACTACCACTCTTTGGAATCAACTTCCAGCAGCAGTATTTTCGAACCGATACGACAACATAACCTTCAAGAAAAGAGTATATTCCTTTTTAAAAGGCCGGCAGCACACTTGCAATGCCTTTAGTGTTGTGGGTGATCATGGGCGGTGGTAGTTACTTACCATCAGGTGACCCGCATGTCGTTTGCCCCCTTTTTTTATTTTAACGTCTGGAAAATGCTTTATGCAGATTCATACACCTTGTGGGGGTGAATGGGTACTGTGGGAATCCCCCCGTAAGGTGGGAGTGTAACCACCAAAAACCAGACGATATACCCTCGAGGTGCCGTATGTCGGAGACATGGGTTCGCTTACGCACTCACTACATCTCCGATGGTAGCGACCCCTGATAGTAAGAGCAGGTCTCCTCTTTCAAGATAGGGTGGCACATCCCCCAGGACCATGCTCGTTTGCCCCCTGTGTTATAAAAAAAACATAAATATGAAAATTTATCTGTTTAAAGTGAAATTTGATTTTATCCGGAGTACAGTCAAACGTTGTTCCACTGAGGTATCATTATCATTACTTCTATATGAGTATAGTTTACTCTCACCATAACCTATGTAGCAATCCCGTAAAATGATTTAACATATTTTTTTTATTGGATGAAAATGGAGTGGTAACCCCGCCTGCGCTAACGGGATACGCTGGCGGAGCACCAGTGAAGGGTGATCGATGAGGATGAAAACAGGCCAGTTAGCCCATCATGATGAATTCATCAGGAATTAACCATGATAGTTTCCAGGGGGAACCGCGAGGAGGTCGACCTGGTTGGGTATATTGCTAGCAATGGGATTCTTAGTCTCCATTACTTCCCAATCCCTTTTCCCCCCGATTCAACATATTGCGTCAAAGATATTTGCCATATCCGGAGACCTATCCGAAAAATATTACCCTGTTTCCTTCGTCAATCAAATAAGGACGAGAATAGACGCTAAAAATGTCCAATATTAAAACAATTACAATATTCTGTTAAAACTCTAATGGGGATCACTCTACGAAATTGCGAAATGAGTTTGGGCTCTCCGAGCGCCGCTAATGACCGCCGTCCCGCTCAGGCGTACTAGTCGGGGTACGTAACGTTTTTAAATTTATTTTGGGACTCAACGCGATGTGATTACAGGTAAACGGTACTTACATACCGGCCCTCTGATTACTTACTTCGCAAACAGTTCGTGAAAGCTGAAAATTGCTAGATATTTGCTGTCAAAACTTCAATTTGAACATGTTTTGTATTGCGTAAAAGCGATCAGCTATCAAGCGTTGGTGCTGCCATTGTTGAGAGATTTAAGAACTGTAATTACTATTATAAATTAGTTTTTGACAATTTTTTATAATCATTTTTGACAATTAGCTAACGATCACTATTATATCTATGGAATATCTTGTTATTTATTTCTCTTGTATGTGTGCGTGTTCGTGTGTGCGTGTGCGTACGTGCTTGTGCGTGTGTGCGTGTGCAAATGTGGGTGCGTGCGTGTGTGTGCGAGCGTGTGTGTGTGTGTGCATGTGCGTGTGCTTGTGCGTGTATTTGTACAAAATAACGTTAGTAACCTAATCTAATCTTGCCAACCTTTCGGTAACTTTTGTAAAATATAAACACAGATATCCAAAACAACCTGCCCAACTCCCTGTGCAACTGTAAATATTTATTTCAAACGACATCATAGCTGTATAGCTGTAAAAACAACTCTTTTATAGTCATACCGGGGCGGTCGGAGTCAGAAACGAGAATATAACCCGTTGTGTGCTTATAAAATTTTATTGTGAGAATAAAGGGGCCCACGAACAGTCACTGGGGGTTATCTCTGCACAGTGTCACGTTACGGTCTGCGAAATAATATCGATTGGTATTAAAAAACGTGCGACGCATACCCAGCTCCAAGATATGAGAATGCAACATGTACGAGTAAGTGCGACCACGATGATTGATATCTGGCGACGACGTGTGAAATTTGATTTGAATATTGACAATAAATGTTACCTACTGTTGTGTAGTACAAAAAAAAAAGATTAAAATCAAAACCTGTTCAATCAATTTTATTATAAGTTTATAATCGAAAATCTCTTTCTATAAGGAATATCTAGATTATCTTTTATGACTATTATGCTCATAGTGGCGTACATACATGTGCACACACTCACACACACACACACACACGCACGCACGCACACGTGCAGTATCGATCTCCTTTGAAAACTATCTGAAACTAAAAAACACAGTAGTATTGAATATCCCATGTTCAAAGAATGTTTTCAATCAAATTTATAAGTACATCACGAAATTTATGGTACAAACATAAGTGAATATCAGATTTCACTGCACATCCTTAATGTTTCCCCCAGGAGGTGCTAGCGACCCACCTCGCCGCACAGACACGACTCTAATAAGGCTTATAAATTTGGCTGCTGTCCCAGGACAGCCAGGAATCCCTTTATATTGTTGACTAGTAGAAAACATTATATTTCTACCGACATCTCACCTGCCAAGTGTATCCGATTTGGAAAATCGTTTTTATCTGATAAGATATACCTACTTTCAGATAGCTCCTATGGAAATTTTATTCAAATCTTTTGTTTTCACTTTTGTTTAGTTTTAAAACAAAATAACTTCTTTTGTAACAATTTAAGTAGGTTTTTTGTGGAACAAAACAAATTCTTAAATAATTTAAAATCTATGGAATACAACACATACAATAAATTTTAACTAACGTAGACAATAAAGAACAAATGAATAAATTTATAAAACCATGTAAACTTTTTTTTTATACAACTTAGAATGGCAAACAAGCTGACGGCCCACCTGATGGAAAGTGGTAACCGTTGCCTATAGACATGAGTAGTACCATGGACATAAAAGAGTATACTGTTTCGCCCATGATACCCCCCATGCGTTATCATTCCTGAGGACTCAGATGTTATTCCTCTGTACCCTGTAAATTCATGACATATCCCACCTTTCAAACGGAAACGCAGCTATGCAAATACAACAGCTTCATGGTAGAAACACGAATGGGACAGAGGTACCCAAGCAATCGACTTTAGTACAAAGTCTCCCTCTGGTCTTCCAGATGAAATTGGAAACATTGTTGAAAACGACAAACGTAGTGCAATTAATTATGTAATATAGGGTTTTTTTAATGGGTTTTTTAATGATGAAACGGTAACCCCGTCCGCGCTATCGGTATACACTGACGTGACACTAGTGAGAGATGATAGGTGGGATGATAAAACAGGTCAGTTAGCCCATCATGATGAATACACTTGGAATTTTACACGATGGTTTCCAGAAGTAGCCATTATTAACAATCCCCTCCTCCCCTGAAATATAGGTTTTTTTTATGGGTGAAAATGGTATGGTGACCCCGTCTGCGCTAACGGGATACGCTGGCGGGACACCAGTGAAGGGTGATAGATGAGAATGAAAACAGGCCAGTTAGCCCATCATGATGAATTCATCAGGAATTAACCATGACAGTTTCCAGGTGGAACCGCGAGGAGGTCGACCTGGTTGGGTATATTGCTAGCAATGGGATTCTCAGTCTCCATTACTAACAATCTCTTTCCTCCCTGAAATATAGGTTATGCGTGAGTGTTGGTAAATTTCAGATTTGAATAAAATTTGTAGAGTATATGTAGCAAAGAAAGATACAGGCTGTCTGATGGTTAACGTAGCTTGTGAACTCCTGTATAACCGAGGGTGTCACGTGCTCGTTGCTGACCCTGAAGAAACCTTAATGCGCCCTTTACCTTAACACTGCATACTGTATTCTCTAGGGCCAACCTCGGCAGGATCATATGGCTCATTCCATAGTTTGCATGTTCACGGAAAACTCCTTTAAAACTGTTTGTATGCCAATATTTGAACGTACGAAAATGAATTCTCTGTCGACAGCGAGTGAGGCGATGGTAAAAAGAGACCGTGGTCCAAACTAGACATGGGCAATATGAATACCATTCCGATATTATATACTTTTCTATTATATATTTGTTATTTATTTATTTTACACTTTATTGCACCAAAATAAAAAATAATAAATACAGTAAATATTAATGAGAAGTGATACAAAAGACGGTCTTATCGCTAAGCAATCTCTTCCAGACAGCCTTTGGGTAGAGGACATTGAGAAAAAGACAAAGGGTGGGTGACGCATTATTATATAGATACTAATGTATACAAACATATAAATATATACATATTATATTTATCTGAGAGTAGGACTGTCAAATATTGTATGTTACGTCTATTGGTAAAAACCTATAAGTGTCTTTGTTGTTGTTACCTTGTTGTTATTTTTTGTCTTGGATTCCTTTTTACAAATAAATGAATAACTATATTTATATATCTCGGGTCTCTCTAAACATTGAAGGGGGTAAAATGTCATCACCCATTTCGATATCGCCCATACCGGTCGGATATCTATTTTCGAATATGTTAAAAGTCTGTTATCCAATGTTATTTTTTGGACAACAGACTTTCAAAATATTCGTTATTGGACCAGTCTATATTGGAATATAATACAGTAGATATTGGAATTAAAATCTATAGATATTGTTACATGTTACTCAGCTCTACCACAACAGAATATCAGTGTTTTGCTCTTTTGAGGGCAAAGCAATAAACTGAGTTGTGACCATTTTGTGTTACTGTGGCACACTTGTTGGTTTATATATTTTGGTTTTTTTTTGTTGCTTTTTTTTCATTCTTTTATCTCTTTTACTGTGTATTATGTGTATGTTTTTTTTATTGTAATTTGTGTGCTGTAAGTAATGTAAATAAATTATCTATCTATCTATCTATCTATACAGGATTCGAAGCACAATTTTCGTATTCTTATGTTACTTACTAGTTTGCATTCTCACTGTAACTAGTAAAATTGAACTTTTCTTTGAAACAAGTAACAGATGAATTACTTAGCCATTGTTCTCGGCTATTATGTTTAAATTACATTCCAAATTCGACAGTACTCGTGTATAATCATAAAAATAACTTTTCTATTTCGAAAAAGAATTCAAGTTTTACTTGAATAACATTTCTTTCTATTTCTATCCGTTACACAAGGTATTTTTAACATTTACAAAGAATACCACTGATTACGAGTACATCTGTTCGATAGAAGTTAATGAAAAGGCGACCGAGTTTTGCTGAAATTGTTCACAGAAACGCTGTCCAAATGGAGTTAGTAACAAATCAAAATATTCCATGTATTAATTCCATTTTTTATTTGTACTATTGTGAGGTTTTTTTTTGATGGATGAAAATGGTATAGTAGTCCCGCCTGCGCTAACGGGATACGCTGGCGGAGCACTAGTGAAGGGTGATAGATGAGAATGAAAACAGGCCAGTTAGCCCATCATGATGAATTCATCAGAAATTAACCATGATAGTTTCCAGGGGGAACCGCGAGGAGGTCGACCTGGTTGGGTATATTGTTAGCGATGGGTTTCTTAGTCTCCATTACTAACAATCCCTTTCCCCCCATTATTGTGGGTTATCAGCAGACAGATTTTTGATCGAGTTTGTTATGACTGGGTATACTGATTTTTCACATAATTGCGTATTTTGAAACAAGCCATGCTAACTTTAATATCCAAATTGGTGGCAGCACTGTCTGGGCGGTAGATTCGTAAAAAAAATACTATCCAAAAATGCTAATTATTAAGTTTATTTTAATAAAAAATATTTTTATTTCTGTATTTCTATTTTTTAGTTAATTATTTGTTGTAGACAATTTATTTACGTTTCCATTAGATTTTATTAAAACAGATATTAGTAACATTACAATGCGGAGAAAGGGATTCTTAGTAATGGGAGTCAGTTCGACCTAACCGACGGTTAACCCTGGTACATCATTTATTTATTTATTTACACTTTATTGCACCAGGTAAAAAGAGAGATAACAAATGCAGTAAATATTAATGAGAAGTGATACAAAAGGCGGCATTATCGCTGAGCAATCTCTTCCAGACAACCTTTGGGTAGAGGATATTGAGAAAAGAAAGAAAAACAAAGGGTAGGTGGCGCACTATTACATAAATATTATCATATACAGATACATACATACATACTCATACATATATAATATATACACAATTAAATATATACATAACATACACATACTTAACAGCACACATACAACAGAAAAAAAAATGACGAAGGAAAACGAAGAGAGAACACGAAAATAGTACTAAAGTGAGAGGTAGTAAGATCATCATGGTTAATTCTTGTGGAATTCGGCACGATGAGCTAACTGATCTGGTTTCATCCTCACCTATCATCCTTTACTAGTACTCAAACAGCGTATACCGATAACGCAGTTGGGGTTACCACTGTCATCTATTAAATAAAATTATATTTTATCACTACTGGAATACGTGCGCCTCGGTTTTTTTTCGCGTTTATAAAAAAAAAATAGGGGCTGTCAGTCCGATTGCCAGCAATATATCCTGTCAGGATGACCCCCTCGCGGTCCTCCCTGTAAACCATCATGGTTAATTCTTGTTGACGATGGGCCAAAAGTCCTGCTTTCATTCTCGCCTATCATTTCTCACTGGTGCTCAATTTGGACAATTTGGCACCAGTGAATACCATTTCATTGTCACCCATTCAAAAACGTTACAGTGTGGAAACACTTAGTAATTTTACATTTTAAAATTCCAACAATAATGTTGAATTATTCACCTGGAGAAATGCCCAGATGGGCAATTAAGCCCGCGCGTGACGTAACATAATATGCATTCAACGGAGCACTCAGGTTCAATGCCCCTTTGGAACAATTCCGGAGAATTACCTTTTCTAAATTAGCTCAGGATCTTGTAGGGTCCTTGTAACGTTCATTCGATGAGCAAACAATATTGTTTTATTATTATTCATTACATTTTCCATCATTTACATTATATTATTATTCATATTGGTAATATTTTTACTTATTTAATGACATTTAATAATTTAATTCTATTTTAATGTTTATCAAACACAAGGCACGCTGTGGTTGCCTATAAATGTAAGAACAGTTAGATTTAATGTACCAGTGTATTGTAATAAATTTTTAGCTGTATCTTATGTTGGTAATCCTATACATAAATAAATAAATATTAGAAACCATGCTCCTTCGTTATTGATATACAAAAACAAAGATTTGCATCCTCATATATTAAGTAATGCTGGGCCACCTTATACGACATGACGATTTTTTTAAGAGCATAGTAGAAGGAAAGATAGAGGGCAAAAGAGGAAGAGGAAGACCGAGGATTAACTACATGGGACAGATAAAGGAAACACTAGGCGTCATGTCGTATAGGGAGATAAAGGATATGGCCTGGGATAGAGCTGGCTGGAGGAAGATGCATGGATTGGTTGCACCGACAAGAGGAAGCTCTTAAATGAAAATGAATATTAAGTATTACACTTAAAAATACCCCGAATTTATTTATTTATATTTTTTTATGCTACTTAGAATGGCAAACAAATTGACGGCCCACCCGATGGAAAATGGTAACCGTCGCCTACAGACGTCACGATATCCTACTCATAAATTGTTTGCTCTTCAAGTTCACAAAACAAACAAAACAAAAGGCGGTCTTATTGCTAGGGCGATCTCTTACAGACAACCTTTGGTTAAAGGAGAACAGAGAGAAATGGGCAGGAGAGAATAGATAGAAACAATTATAGATTATGAAGTATTAGGATTGTGGGCATGCCCATCGTATCTACAATAGTGGATCCGCGCTTGCGACGATTACTTTCCATCTAATGAGCCATTGGTTCGCCTTTCCCCCCTTTTAACTTGTACGGTATTTTCATCCCAAAATCACAGGAGAAAAGTCGCGAGTTAAATCTACTTGTCGGTAATGAGAGTTGTTCAATCGTTGCCAGGCAACGCGTTTGCCAACAGCACTGGAATCTGACAAAGTGGAAAAGAGACGCCAGTTCCGAAACTAGTAATCACTGAGCTCTCAAAACAAACTATGAGCAGCCTAATTCCACTTGAGTCGTTGTAAAACAAAAGTTTTTATCTCAACTATCTCGACGAAAGAACGGCGCGTTCAAAATGTACTGTAATTTTTTATGTGCAATTTATTTATTTTATTTTATCTTGTTTATACTTTAGTACAAGAAATGTGTACAAGGCGGATTTAATGCTAAAAGCGTTCTCTCTCAATCATCCCGAGGGAAGCGTCAGAACACTCGAATGCGGTACTAGTATTAATTGATGCACATACATGTTAAACTTTGCATAAATACACAGATTGAATATACTTGTATATAAATAACAAATGTACCCAGAGGGAGACTGTACAAAAGTCGATTGCTTGGGTACCTCTGTCTCATTCGTGTTTCAACGTGCCTACCACTGCACCACAGACGTCGTTAAGATATTGTTTTGAAGACTTTCTGTCAAGCTCTATAGATCAACCGTGGGCAAAATCAACCGTGGTTGAAATGTCGTTGAAGTCTTTCTCGATATAGAGAAGGCATTCGACCGCGTGTGACACTACTGCCTAGTATTTTTTAATGGGTGATAATGGTATAGTAACCCCGCCTGCGTAATCGGTATACACTGGTGGGGTACCAGTGATAGATGGCTGATGAGGATGAAAGCGGGTGAGTTAGCCCATCCTGACGAATTCAACTAGAATTAACCACGATGGTTTCCAGGAGGAATCGCGTGGAGGTTGACCTGATAGAGTACTATATATATATACTGAATGGGACTATTTGATCCTATTACTAACAATCCCTTTCCCCCCCGACGGCCTAGTATTCAAACTCTTAGAACACACCGACACGCTACCACGTGCGGGTAATTTCGGATTTCTTCTAAAGCCTGAGCTGCTTTGCTTCGGTCAAAGACGCCAACTCCACCATCCAACCAATCGCCGCCAGAGTTTCGCAGGGCTGCTGTATTTCACCAGCGGTCTACGTACCATATAGGAACGATATTCCCACCTTGAGAGGCGGGGTCCTCGAGGGAGAGCGACACAGAGCCGGCTTACGCAGTGCGACAGTTAGCCGGCCCCGCGACCTCTCGATTATTTTTTACTCATCTTTCCCACCATTCTCCCTCAGCCGGTGCCATTTTAGAATGACGCCGGCTTAGCTCTACCCACTTAAATGATTGACGTGAGACCGGCAGACCCTCGCAGAATGCCCGGGCAGAGTTTTTACTCCAGGCCCGCATCTGTACCTCGTAGTATAGCAGATGACCTTGTTGTTTGTAACGCTATTTACCAACTTTATCCAAAAGTCTGCAATACGCTGCAAATTCAGTACAAAAACATTTTATGGATACTTTTCCAACTCAAAAAACTAGCTACCTGCTCTGATTCCAAACGAGTTTTTTTAACATAAAGTACGGTCCTCCACCGTGCGTTTTTCAATGCACTTTCTCCCACGCACAACCACTCTTTGGAATCAACTTCTCGCAGCAGTATTTCCGAACCGATACGACAACATAACCTTCAAGAAAAGAGCATATTCCTTTTTAAAAGGCCGGCAGCACACCTGCAATGCCGTTGATGTTGTGGGTGACCCGCGTGCATTTGAGCCGCATGCTCGTTTGCCCCCTGTGTTGTAATAAAAAGCCTATGTTACTGGCCGACAATATAGCTTTTTACAAATGAAAAACATTTTTTTTTTCATGTGTAAAAATCGGCTAAGTCGTTTTTTAATTTATCCATTACAAATAATATTTGATTACAGGACGGTAGCGCAGACTTTTGACAACAAAGAGTTTATGGTAGACCCCATACTGTTTGTATAATAGAAATATCAAAGTTTAATTAAACGTGATAAATCCACATCCATGAAATAAGGTATTATTTTGTATGTTAAATAGATAATATAAACTTTATTTCTTGACACAAAAATTATCCTAAAACCTCGTAAATAAACGTAAAATCTGATAAAGTCTCGTCGCGCCGCGCAATAATCTAATGTCGACTATGAATAGCTCCTTAGAAGTGATTACAGGATGAGCCGGGCTTAGCCGACTCGTAGGTGGAGCCGTCTACCTCCAGACGACGTAGCATTTAGAACCGTCTTTCAGAGGCTAGGTGCCAAAGGTGCAGTAAATTATGGCTTTAATGCTTCTACTGTGAACTTATGATTTAATATCAGCGCAATCCTTGCTTATATTGTAAACTCGCTTTTATCCACGACTTTGTCTACGTAACCATACTTATTGATCGAGCTAAAACATCAAAACAAACGACTTTTATATTTATAATATTATTAGTAAGCATGTGAAAGTAAGTTTGTATGTTTGTTACCTCTTGGCATTTTAATGGCTGCACTAAACACTATAAAAGGTTTTTTTTTATACAACTTAGAGTGGCAAACAAGCTGACGGTCCACCTGATGGAAAGTGGTAACCGTCGCCTATAGACTATTGTTGCTAATGGAGATTTACCAGCTCCGCTACTAGCAAATATCAGGTCGACCTCCACGCGGTTACTCCTGGAAACTATCGTGGTTAATTTTTGTGAATTTTATCACGATGAGCTGACTGACCTGCTTTCATCGTCACCTATCATCCCTCACTGATGTCCCGCCAGTGTATACCGACAGTGCAGGTGGGGTTAAAAAATATATTTATTTTGTCACAATTGAAATACCTGTAGCTCGGTTTTTTATATGCTAAATTAAATATACTAAATCCACTGTTTTGTATTATGACTTTTTGATGGAACATCAATTGAAAACGGTCGCGTGTATAAATAATAAAAATATTTCACAATACAGTGCAAAAAAGTACTAGCATTTTGTATTTTTATATGAAAAATGTATTTCTTTATCCGAAGTACGTCAATACGCAATTGTCAATAATATAAAATTACGTACGGTGCAGTAAACGCGTGAATCAGACGTCAGAACATTGCACAATATCGATGCCGTTGACGTTCAGTTGATCAGTCATCGGAGGCTAAATTAAACGTTACATTATGACATAAAAGTTAAACTCTAGACTCGAATAAATCATTTATTTATTTATGCTTTATTGTACACAAAAACTACACTCTTATAATTTATATTATACGAAGATGTATAACAGGCGAGCTTAACTCTGTCTCTTCAAGCAAACCTTGAGTGGAAAGGAGCATTCATTACCAGCGGGCAGTGTGCGTCATCAGTTTACATATTGACTCCAAGACTAATAATAAATATAATAAATAAATTATTTAATAAAGACAACCAGGGCCCACAAAATTTTAACAATATGAATTTGTACCAAATATAAACTATTAAATTATCAAATTGTTACATTTATAAACAAATAACAACTAAGGATTTTTATTCTGAGCTATTATTTATTTATCTACTTCTTACACGTGGATTTTTGAGCTAATGAAATAGACTACTTGTAGAGGACGTATTCACGAGAGAACATTCACCAGATTTTATATTAGACATTTAGAAACACAACTGTGATGACCGCAGCCATTTTGGTGTAATTGTTTTTGCGTAATACTGGAACAAACATATAGATAAACAGATAATATTTCAAAAAAATATCATTTCGGCTTCTAATGATCTTATCTTAAACTTATCTCCTCAAATTTATTTTTTCAAATATCTCTTATATACATGCATAGTCTATTTATAATTTTAAAATTTTTTTTTGATGGGTGAAAATGGTACGGTAACCCCGCCTGCGCTAATGGGATACGCTGGCGGAGCACCAGTGAAGGGTGATCGATGAGGATGAAAACAGGCCAGTTAGCCCATCATGAAGAATTCATCAGGAATTAACCATGATAGTTTCCAGGGGCAACCGCGAGGAGGTCGACCTGGTTGGGTATATTGCTAGCAATGGGATTCTCAGTCTCCATTACTAACAATCCCTTTCCCCCTAATTTTAAAATAAATTTGTTTTCCCTTTCTGTTCGTGTGGGTTCGTTCCTTTAGTTGCCTCTTACGACAGTAAGAGGCAACTAAAGGAACGAACCACCAGAGGGAGACTTTGTACAAAAGTCGATTGCTTGGGTACCTCTGTCCCATTCGTGTTTGAACCGTGAAGCAGTTGTGTTTGCATGGCTGTGTTTCAGTTTGAAGGGTGGGATATGGCATGAATTTACTGGGTACAGAGGAATAACACCTGAGTCCTCAGGAATGGCAACGCATGGGCGTATCATGGGCGAAACAGTACACTCTGTTATGTTCATGGTACTGCTCATGTCTATAGGCGACGGTTACCACTTTCCATCAGGTGTGCCGTCAGCTTGTTTGCTATTCTAAGTTGTATAAAAAAATCATTTTATGTTACTATGGCACACGCATGAAATGAAAAATTATGTTACGTTATGTATTTTTCTTTTTGTATATGTATTCTTTTATCTTTCATTTCTTTTTTTGTGTAAGTTTTTATATGTCCGTTGTTATATCTGTGCTGTAAATAACGCCTAGGAATGGGTAATATCTGATATCTATATATTGAGATCTAGATATAAATTTCCATCTATTGCGATATCGCTTATACCAGTCGGATATCTGTATTAATTACTAGCTGTTACCCGCGACTTCGTCAACGTTTCCGTTGTTTTTCGTAAAAGCCTATGTCCTTCCTCACGTTTCAGTGGTTTTGATGTAACAGACACATTTCCCTTCACTGCTCTGCTCCTATTGATCGTAGCGTGATGAAAATTATACTATAACCTGCCCAGGAGTATGAAGAATAACTGTACCAAGTTTTGTTAAAATTCGTCGAGTAGTTTTTGTTTCTATAACGAACATACAGCTGACTGACAGACAAAAATTTTACTGATTGCATTTTTGGCATCAGTATCGACCACTAATCACCCGCTGATAGTTATTTTGGAAATATATTTCATGTACAGAATTGACCTCTCTACAGATTAATTATAAGTATTGAAGATGAGTGTCTTCTTCTTTTCGACTGTTAATACATCTGTCATTGGGCTGGTTGGCTACAGACCTCCTTCTTTATAAATTTACGCTTTAATACTTAAAAATTCTATCTTGAATATGGCTTATTAATTTTGTTCTTTGTTGTACACGTCAGTTGTTTATAAGAATATGACAGAGGTAATCAAATGTACAAAGGCGAGCTTAACTCTAACAGAGTTCTCTCCCAGCAACACCCAAAGTGGAAAGGAGCATCAATGTCTTTATATAACTGTCTTGTTTTTTACTTGATTGACAAGGAAATTATACTGGTAAGCCGTTCTATCATATTTGTTTATAGCCATTGCCCTTCTTTCCTACAGGCGCAGTTAATATATATATATATATATATATATATATATATATATATATATATATATATATATATATATATATATATATATATATATATATATATATTTCTATGAAACATTACTATCGATTTTCTTCCAAGTCCAGTGTGACCACAATTCCTCCACATTTCTGTTTTCTCAAAAACGCAATAGCGTACGTGTCCGGATTAATTCGGAGTCACGGTGCTCAATATTCTAAAAACGTCCAGCGATCGCTTTATCGCCGCTGTCGCGACTAGGGTCACCATTTTAACTGAAAACCCTGATGTCAAGCTGGACATAACTAGTACATTTTGTTGTGTAAATACAGTATTACTATGCCAAAATGACGATTCAGTGTTGCTGATTGTCACCACCATACAATCCGCCACAAACTAGAGTTCCATCCCAACCATTTGAATAAGTGGCAGCTCTCTACCGTACGTTTTTCAAGGCTGTTTCTTCCACGCACAATCACTCTTTGGAATTAATTTCCAGCAGCAATATTTCCGAACCGGTGTGACATTATAACCTTCAAGAAAAGAGTATATTCCTTTTTACAAGGCCGGCTGCACACCTACAATGTCTTTGGAGTTGTGGGCGATCATGGGCGGCGGGAGTCACTTAAGTTTTAGTTACCATAAGGTGAGCTACATGCTTGTTTGTTCCCTGTGTTATAAAAAAAAACTTGGGATAATTTAAGGATTCTAACGATACTCCATACATCTAACTTTGTTCAGGCATTTAGGTGTTATGGTGAAATAAAGAAACATACATATATAAGCCCTGAAAACATTACACTATGTTTTTGAACAGCCATTTTTTTGGACTCTTTTGTAAAAAGATAAAAAATCTAGTCTTTCATTTCAATAATGCACCGCCTACTTGTTTATCCTATTTATTTATTTATTTACTTATTAAATGGTTGACTGGTAAAGAACATCGTCCAGTGTTAAGTCCGCTATATGTACATAGTCTTTTTTTATACAACTTAGAATGGCAAACAAGCTGATGGCACATCTGATGGAAACTGGTAACCGTCGCCTATAGTCATGAGCAGTACCATGGACATAACAGAGTATACTGTTTCGCCCATGATACCCCCCACGCGTTGCCATTCCTGAGAACTCAGGTGTTATTTCTCTGTACCCTGTAAATTCACGCCATGCAAACACAACTGCTTTACGGTTGAAACACGGTGTTTCACTGTGCATTAAAGATTAAATAAATAGGATAAAAAAATAAATAATGAATATATTTACATCTAAGAAAAAACACAAATAAAATTAAAGACTGAATAGAAGACTGGAAGTTTGCATATGTCCAGAGAAATCTAGACAGATGGTAACTCTAGTAGGGAGTTGACAGTTAAAAGGGGGACTGCATGGAAAAATGTGGTCCGACTTGGGGTCGCAGAGGAAATAATATCCATACTCTGGGAACTGTGTAGTCACAAATTTCAATCAGTTCATTTATAAATACTATAAAACGAAGTGTCTGTCTGTCTGTTTTTTTGTTTACTTATTCTAAATCTCGCGTCGGTTTAATACGAGGTTTGTCCGGAAAGTACGTATAAAAGTTTTTTAAAAATTTTATTTTACAATTATTCAGGTAAATCAATTTTATCCCCTTCAAAGTACTCCCCCTGTGACATAATGCACTTGTGCCAACGCCGTTTCCACTGTGAGAAGGCTCCTTGAAAGTCCTCTGGTTGTAGGTTTCTCAGCTGCCCCGTCGTAGCTTTTTTTATCTCATTTATGTCCCCCAAATGCCGCCCCCGAAGTACCAATTTGGTTTTTGGGAACAAGAAGAAGTCACACGGGGCCAAATCCGGCGAATAGGGGGGTGTTCGGTCACCGTAATGGAATTTTTACTCAAAAACTCACGGACAACAAGAGAGGTGTGGGCAGGGGCATTGTCGTGGTGAAGAATCCAACGCCCCTCTCGCACCAATTCTGGACGAACTCGTGCCACACGAGCTTTGAGGCGTCTGAGCACATCGACGTAGAATTTTCCATCAACTGTCTGGCCTGGAGGGACGAATTCTTGATGGACAATCCCCCGAACATCGAAAAAAACAATCAACATTGTCTTGACATTTGAGCGGGATTTTCTTGATTTTTTTGTTCGTGGTTCCCCGGATGTCTTATCGAATTAGATCGGCAAAAATTTCACGGCCATTCTTGCCGAGTTTCGAGAGAAACTTGATTACGACGCGCTGCTCTTCAACGGAAGCGGGCTCCATGCCGACGGGGTTTCGTTAAGAGGTAACTTCACAGATGGCGTGACAAGCCAGTTCGCACCGCACGGCGGTCAGACCAGAACTGAAGCATTGTTAGGGACATAAGGAAGGGGTCCTGCGCTTACCTGGCCTCCCCACTCCTCTTTCTCGCATTCCAGAACACTTTTATACGAACTTTCCGGACAGACCTCGTACAGGGTTCAAAGTTTCTTGGATTATATGCCGCGGCTTTGCCTGCATGGATTTTAATTATTATTAATAATAATAATAATAAGAAAATACGTAGCTATCGTGATACAATTTCAATGACTGGATAATACTGTAACAGATCCTTAGACTATTTCTAAAGTGAAAAAAGTGTTGTCCTCCTCTCCCATACTCGCTGTGCCCAACAGGGTCCATAAATGAAATGTTATAAACTAAGTATATTATGGAATGCAATAAGAAATAAAATAAAAAAATAAAAAAAAATCTTTATTCTAAATTCGAACGTTTGTTAGAATGGATGAATGGAATGATTTCGTTATATGGTCCCGGCATAGAATGGACCAACCCTTCTTTTTTTCGTTATTTCTTGGCGTTTTAACGACTTAACCAATAATCTAGCAGTTTGAAATTCACATGCTATACGGGCTGGAGAAGAACACAGACTATTGCTTTAACTAGCTCAATTCATATATTCCGGTTACACGAACGAAGTCGCGGGTAAGGACTAGTAATTTATGAAACCCACATTTGCCAGTCCTTAAAGACCTTTCACCTTAATGATTCGAGAAGTCGATCAACTTTAATAACCTTGAAAGATTCATTGAGGAGACGATTTGTCAGTTTTATGACAACTTAGACATTACAGATACATAAGATAGATACTTGTATAAAAGTTGCAAGATATCATCGTGACTAGTGAGTATTTAAGTTGTTTAATACGAATAAAGTGTGAGAAAGTTACTTAATACTTAAGTGACTTTGGCCCGGACTCAGAACTGGAGCTTGGTTTATGTCGTTCTTTAAATGAACTTTTTAGACACGTTGTAAAAATTCTATAGTTATTATACATTAATGGGTGAAATTACTAGGTATTGGATAGTCATATATTATATATACAAAAGTCGATTGTACGGGTACCTCTGTCCCATTCGTGTTTCAACCGTGAAGCAGCTGTGTTTGCATAGCTGTGTTTCGGTTTGAAGGGTGGGATATGGCGTGAATTTACAGGGTACAGAGGAATAACACCTGAGTCCTCAGGAATGGCAACGCATGGGGGGTTTCCTGGACGAAACAGTATACTCTGTTATGTCCATGGTACTGCTCATGTCTATGGGCGACGGTTACCACTTTCCATCAGGTGGGCCGTCAGCTTGTTTGCCATTCTAAGTGGTATAAAAAAAAAGAAAAAAAATCTTTATTGGCTTCTATGAGAACTCTCTACAGTTAACTTTTTAATGTAATCCCAAAGAAATAATTAACAAATAAGATTATACAAAAGAGGTTTTAATTATTTTATATATTTTATTTTATTTATTCGGCGCACATAATAGAAGTTTACAAATACAAACTTAAACTATAACA
Source organism: Galleria mellonella (assembly GCF_026898425.1). NCBI lineage: Eukaryota > Metazoa > Arthropoda > Insecta > Lepidoptera > Pyralidae > Galleria > Galleria mellonella. The sequence goes on from NW_026442129.1 coordinate 298,098, forward strand.
TGCAAGTACATTAATGTATCGTTCAGGTAAACTTGCCACAACATGTGCACACAGCGTGATCCAATAATAAATGCGATTGCAACAAAGCTATTAGGTTGCAACAATTAGTGATAAAAATTGAACATAAAAAGTAAAGTTAAATAAAAAACAAAAGAAAAGTTAATTAAGAAGCTTCTAAATATTACATTATTAAAATAATTTTCTACAATTAGATAGATAGATAGATAGACACTCTTTATTGTTTCCTCCAAAAGATTACAATAGTAAACTTATTATAAATATAAATAATTACAAGAAATAATCACAATGAGAAAACAATGGGCGACCTTATCGCTGAGAGCGATCTCTTCCAGCCAACCTTTGGATGGAGAGGAGTAATTATAAACAATTTGGTGGGAGGCAATTGTTTACGATATTAAGGCAAAATCAGTTATTTTGTTTTTAAAATTAAATTGCTGAACGGATTTTGATAAAATTCCTATTAGAATTTATTATAATGAGGATTCATTTCTTTTTTTATACCACTGTGGTGGCAAACAAGCATACGGCCCACCTGATGGTAAGTGGTTACCGTAGCCTATGAACACCTGCAATACAAGAGGTATTAGAGGTACTACCCGTGCGTTGCCGACCCTTAAGAAACCTCTTTAACCCCCTTTTGAAGAACCCCATGCTGTAGTCTCTCGGGAAAACCTCGGCAGAGAGCTCATTCCACAACCTGAGTGTTCGTGGGAGGAAACATCTCTGAAACCGCGCAGTACGCGACCATTGAGGCTGTAGGATATGTGGATGAACTCTCTTATCATTAATGAGAATAAACTAATTCGTGCTATATATAAAGCGATTTATAACAGTGCAAAGGCTTATGCCCAGCAGTGGACGAATAATGGACGGAATGATGATGACAGTGACAACAATATAAGTGGTTACAATAAAAAGTATTAGTAACAACGTAAAATAAACATTAGAAAAATTAATTCTAGGATTAGTTTCTGGTAGCGGAATAATTTTTGGTCTGTAAATTGTGTTAGCACGTCACTAGGGCTGTCTATCTCATAATGCTTGTCTAAAATATGTATATATATATATAATATATATATATATATATATAAACAGGCAAAAGTCGAAAATCACTGGATAATTTTAGGTCATTTTTTTCTTCAAATATTCGTTACACTCTCCAGGTTTTCAGAGGTAAATCTCATTTATTTTTCAATCATTATTTCTATACGAACTGTTCTATTGACAGAATAACAACTGTTGAGTCAGCTAGTTGTAAATAAAACTGTATTGAGTGTAGGTATTGTATTAATGTAACGTAGTCCGCCATCTTGTAGCTGCTACCATTTTAAAATGATGTCATTTATTTTATTGTTACTTTGCAATAGGGACGGGTACTCTATAACAATATTTATATATTCTTTATTGCATTTGAACAATAGATACAGTGGTTAGTTTAACAACTTGTTAGCAAAGGAGGACTTATCTCTAAAAGAGATCTCTTCCAGTCAACCCAGTGTAGTTACAGGGAAAATAATTAATTGGCGGGTAATCTAGTGCAGGAAAGGTACAGGTAAAAATAATGTAAATAAAACAAACATACACAAATTGTCAATAAATAAATAGATATGTACATATATACATATTTATAAGTGCATAGTATTATCACGTATTATTTAGTTAAAAGGTGAGATTTTAATGTTTTCTTGAAGGAAGTAATGGAGGGACTATTCTGTATGTCAGCTATATATTGTAGTTACAATATCTATATATATATATATATATATATATATATATATATATATATATATATATATATATATATTTGCTCTCGTCTCAGTCAAGTGTTTTTGGAGACGTGGTCTGCATTTACAAATATAAACAAACATATATTACAGGTTAAATTAAAGCTTGTAATTAGGTATGGGTATTTGTACCGCTTCGATATCTATACGAGTGTATTGGGCTTCTCTGGACCTTGATGGTGGAAAAGGTCACTTCACCTTTCCGTATCGTCCGTCTTCTTTTCAGAGTTTCCTTTTGTCGGTGCAAACTAATTCATGCATCTTCTTCCAGCCAGCTCTATGCGACATGATACCTAGTGTTTCTTTTATCTGTCCCATGTAGTTGTTCCTCGGTCTTCCCCTTCCTCTTTTATCTTCTATCTTTCCTTCTACTATGCTCTGTAAAATATCGGCCGTACCAGTCTGATATCTATATTCACTTTGATCGGGTGTTTCATTTTACCATTATATATTGGATAATCAATATTTTTATGTACCCGTTATTGGGCCGATATATAGATATTGCTTCTATATATTGCCCACTCCTACTTGTAATAAATAGCTTATGGTTGTGTAGCTACCGTGCTATGTTATTTCGGCGGTGACAACCCTTTATGGAATTGATGAATTCATCAGGGATTAACCATGATAGTTTCTAGGAGGAACCGCGAGGAGGTCGACCTGGTTGGGTATATTGCTAGCAATGGGATTCTCAGTCTCCATTACTAACAATCCCTTTCCCCTTTGTAGTGTGTATTGTGACGATAGATTTCAATAAAAACAAATAAGAGTGCGGTTTTATTTATCAATCGGCTCGTAAAACCAACAGGTTTACAGTTCAGTGGGTTTTTGTGCAAGTATGTTAATATATTTGTATGTTATGTGATATCTCCGTCAATTGCGAGCACGTTTTGAGGAGTTTTTTTTCTCAATCGACACGGTTCGCTTCCCTCGGTCGTGGATTCGTTTTGTCACCATTTTTTTTTGGAAGTAAATCTTATATTATTCTTGTAATATGTAAATTTATAGTATATATATTTTTTTGTTTATTTATTTATTTATTTATTCATTACTACAAATATGTGTACATGGCGGACTTAATGCTAAAAGCATTCTCTCCCAGTCAACCGTAGGGAAGTGTCAGAATACTCGAATGCGGTACTACTAATTATTGATATACATACATACTAAAATTACATATATAAACGAATAAATATATATGAATAACAAATATACTTACACATATATGATATATACTATATTATACACGAAATTGAGATTAATATAAAGCACTTACTGTTCGGATAAAGTAAAAAAGTGAGCGTGAACGCTTTTTTTTTAAAGACGGTTTAGTCGGTAGTCTGTTAATGGCATCAGGAAGCGCGTTCCAGAGTCGTGAAGAATGTAGGATTTTGTTATATATTTCTTTTATTTATTTAAACTAATGCACCGTGAAACTCTAGGTACATATGGCGGACTTAACATCGAACGGTGTTCTCTACCAGTCAACCGTTGGGCAAACAGAGAAATACGTAGGCGGTGCATTATTGAATAGAGGAAATATAAAATTTAATACTTAATACTTAAAGTAATGTGTTTCGGTTTGAAGGGTGGGATATGGCGTGAATTTACAGGGTACAGAGGAGTAACACCTGAGTCCTCAGGAATGGCAACGCATGGCGGGTATCATGGGCGAAATAGTATGTGTGTGTACTGTTATGTGCATGGTGCTGCTCATGTCTATAGGCGACGGTTACTACTTTCCATCAGGTGGGCCGTCAGCTTGTTTTCCATTCTAAGTTGTATAAAAAAAAACCGAGAAATAAGTAGGCGGTGCATTATTGAATTGAAAAAATATAAAAAGTAATACTTAATATATTCATTTATTATAAACATATAATTAGATTTATGTGTGTATTTTTATATTAATTTATCAATTTTTGTTCCGATGATAAACAAAGATAAAATATGATTTGTTGATTCACATTAGTTTCCAGGGAAACCGCGTGGAGGTCGACCCTGAAAGGACATACCTATTACTAGTAAAGGAGCCGTTAGTTCCCATCATTAAATTTTCTGTCTTACTCATTCATTATTTAATTATTTTTTTAATACAACTTAGAACGGCAAACAAGCTGACGGCCCACCTGATGGAAAGTGATAACCGTCGCCTATAGACATGAGCAGTACCATGGATATAACAGAGTATACTGTATATTAATAATATAAAGTGAATAATTAAATATCTTTAATAATATAAAAAATCATCAAACCTCATATCAGTCTTTAACTGTCCACGGCTGGACATAGGCCACCTTATTGGTGGGGTTTGCCTTTGAAAAATGATTTTTTACTTCTACAAATTAAATACACGAATATAATAGATTTTATAAAAAAGAAATAAAATAAAATAATGTAAAATTTAACCATGCTCTGCTTAATACTAAATGTACATACAATCCCACAATAACAGTGACAAATAAACCCATCATTATGATGGGTGTAACGTCATCCTCACACGTCACAACCTTGGTGCCTAGCGGACCGTTTAATGTACTACTTTATTCCGGTACATTCCGGTTTTCCATAATATTTTATGCTATTTTTAACCGGCATCTTCATCCGCTTAACCGAGATACATTAACCGTGATAAAAAATAACACTACATCTTTCTCCATCTTAAATATTATACGAATATGTATAGAAGAAAAGGGATTGTAAGTAATGGGGATCTAAAAGCCCCATTGCCAGCAATATCTTCAACGCACAACCACTCTTTGGAATCAACTTCCAGCAGCAGTATTTCCGAATCGATATGACAACATAACCTTCAAGGAAAGAGCATATTCCTTTTTAAAAGGCCGGCAGCACACCTGTGTAGTGTTGTGGGTGATCATGGGCGTCGGTAGTCACTTACCATCAGGTGAGCCGCATGCTCGTTTGCCCCCTGTGTTGTAAAAAATCACGTCAATCTACACGCAGTTCTCCCTGAAAACCATCTAGATTAACTCTTGTGTAATTCGCCACGACGCTATCTGCTCTGCATTCACCCTCACCTACGAGTAGGTATCATCCCTCACTGGTGCCTCGCCAGTGTATAACAAATACACTTTCACATTTGTAATATTTGCCGTGTGGTCCCGGCATAGAATAGGCTATCCCTTTCTTTCCCGTGAGTGTCGTAAGAGTTGACTAAGGGAGAGCGAAAGATAGGCAGCAGCGTCCCTTTTAAAACATCTTTAAAGCCTAATTGCGGTTGCCAATCCGCCTGCTATGCGTGGTAACTGCTGGAAAAACCCCCCAAGAGGGGCTTATGTTCAGCAGTGGATAGTTAAAGGCTGACATGATGATGATATGATGACCTTATTTATGTTGGACTTTTACTTTAATACTGGCTGTTAACATTAAGGTTTTTTAGAATAATTTTTTTTAATTTTTTTTTAAACAACTTATAATGGCAAATAAGATGACGGGCCACCTGATGGAAAGTGGTAACCGTCGCCTATAGACATGAGCAGTACCATGGACATAACAGTACACACACATACTGATTTGCCCATGATACCCCCCGTGCGTTGCCATTCCTGAGGACTCAGGTGTTATTCCTCTGTACCCAGTAAATTCACGCCATATCCCACCCTTTGAACTGAAACACAACTATGCAAACACAACTGCTTCACGGTTGAAACACTAATGGGACAGAGGTACCAAAGCAATCGACTTTTGTACAAAGTCTCCCTCTGGTAGAATTTTGAAATTTGTTCTGTGACAACCTTTTATAAAATGTTTTGAGGTTTTTTCACTAAACTGGATATTTTATATTACAAATACATAAGCTATTTATATCAATTAAAGTTTAAAATTATTTCAATTTCGCCTTGTATAAATGATATATTATTAAGTTACAACTGATAGGCATTTAACTAAAACAATACCCACATTTGACCCCGATTATATCGAGCCGAAAGCGGATAAAGAAATGGACCGGATAACCGGATATCGGATGCTTAACGGATACTCGTCATTTCTCTAAATTGCCTACGTCTTTGTGGTAATAAAGTAACAATCAAATAATGAGTCATTCTAATCCTTTGTTTTCGCTGATTTTATTTAATAAATTAATTATTTATTATTTAATTTAATTGGTAAAATAAATTAATTTTAAAAGAAATGCATTTAAACATTTGTTTCATCTATAAAAAAAGAGTGTTATTAGGTGTTATTTTACAGAAGTCCATGTCACTGATTAGTTTATTAGAGTTAACAATACTAATTACAGGATATAGAGAGACCTTAATCCATGGCACTGCTCATGTCTATAGGCGACGGTTACCACTTTCCATCAGGTGGACCGTCAGCTTGTTTGCCATTCTAAGTTGCAAAATATTGTTTTTTTTTTTATGGTAATTGGAGTAATAAATGAATTTTTTAAACTTAAAGGTGAAAGAATTGTTTGAAATCAGTTAAGTATTTGTGTTTGTCCATTACAAACAAATAATCAAATGTTTCCTCTTTATAATACCAGTTTATATAAGAGGTTCTTACCACGATATCTCTTTAAGTTTAACTGGAAGACAATGCTTTTAGCATTAATTCCCCCTTGTATACATATCTGTACTATAGAACAAATTAAAGTAAAGCTAAGCAAAGCAAAGACAAATTGATATTTCGTAATAATTTGTAATTATACGTCGAAAATATAAAAAGTTTTTTATAGTAACTTCTTCGGAGGTGAGAAAAAGTATTGATGGTTAACTAGCAATACTGTTTCTTAGTAAAATCCTTAGCTTAGAATGTGTTAAGAGTATAAGTTGTAAACAATCATTAAAGATAGAATCTGTGAATTGTAAATAATAAACGACAGAGGTACAACACATATGTTTTTAATAACGTATTAACAAATGTATTTGACATTACATTAATATATATATATATATATATATATATATATATATATATATATATATATATATATATATATATATATATATATATATATATATATATATATATATATATATATATATATATATATATATATATATATAAAAACAACAATTTTCAGGCAAGATACATAAATACTGAAGTCAATTCGGTGAATTAATTCAGAAAGAGTTGATATTTAATATATAGTAAAGTAAAAAAAAACCATTAACAAATTAAATTAAAAAAAAAAAATTTCGAAAACATTTTTAAATTGACGGTATTTTTTTTACCATGAGTTAAACTATTTTGATGGTTCTTTTTGAATCGACAAGTTATTATAACATAGTTATAATGAAATAAATCATATTAATCAAATATAAATCAAATTAATTACTTACTTCTAACTTAAAGATTACTTATCTTTTAACTGAGTCAAGTAACGATAAACATCGCACGTTTAGAGGTAGAAAATTAAGACAAGATCTCATTTGAGTATATGTAAGTAACAATAAATTGGAAAATTCAATAAGCCTATGAAATAATTGTAAGCAGCTTACGTGGGTACTATGAAAACTTTCGAAGTTTCAAAGCCGAACGAAACAAGAACTTAATGGAAACGTTACGAAAGAGAAAATGGTGAAAATAGTACAATTTTGATCGTTTGGCCATTTAATTTATAGTAGTTTCGTAGATTTCACAGTAACTCTACTGAAATAATTTATTATTTTATTAAAAATTTATGATTTGTTTTTTAGATTTACTCAATTTATTAATATGCTTATAACTACATAATGACTGCTTTATTGATGTTAGAAATATAATTAAATATAATTTATTATTTCTATATAAATGTAAATATAATAATTTAATTTCGTTTGATGAGAATTAATTAATGTATTTTCTTATATAAACAGTGTGAATACAAAGGTTTGACGATTCGTCCTAACAAAAATAATTATTACATTTTATATACAGTTTAAGACTAGCATTTTTAATAAACGTATCTATTCTTAAGCCAGATCCTTTAGGGAGTAGGCAGAAATAACTCAAAATAAGGTCACAATTACTTCCTTACATAATTTTGTTTCACTAACTCTTGGAACTCGTTTCGTGCACACATTTTCTGATGATTTTTTAATTATCTCTTAAATACTGCTATATATCTTTAATCGACTTGAAAAAAGGGGAAGATTGTCAATATTGTTGTGTTTTTTTTTTATGTTTGTTACCTCATATCAGTCGTAGATTGATTTAGACATTTTTTTTATTGTAAGGATATACTTTCAGATTAGTTTAATATTATAAATATTATATATATATTTATGATTTAAAAACTTGACCGATTTTGATAAAATTTCTAATCAGTCTAATCTGTAAGTATATAATAATAACAATAATAATTTTATTTGCTATGAAACAAGGTATAAATCATTTGATGTTATAAATTAAAAGTACCTTACAAAATCTACTGAAGTTAAGCAAATATCCTACTAATAAAATATCCTTAAGAAAAGAATTTAGCAAATCGGTTGACAACTGACGGAGTTATGAGGTAACATACATAAAAACAAATGCAATCGAATCGAGAACATACTTTTTTTTACATCAATTGTAAATAACTGATTTTGCTGTAATTAAAGTCGATTTATTCTTGTTAAACACAATCATAAATTATTTAAATTTAATCTCATTTAATAAATGTGTAAATAAATGATTGGAACAATTAATATTTAGAGTCAAATGTATGTATGTATGTATCTTTATATCGTCAGCCGAGCACTTAATACTCATATACCACCATGGCTAAATCCCATTTCCGAATTACACGACACAGGCTTGCCTATGCCTAGTGTGTAATTCGTTGGGTCAATCATCAATGTAAAAGTGTTTTTGACAAATAAATATCCATTTTATTTCATTCAAATGGTACATTATTGCTAGGGCTGCCATCACCTAAATTGTCGACACCGAATAAACACGGCAAAAATACCGGACATTTGGGTGAAATATGATTTTCTCCCCGGACACTTCTGAAATAATATTTTTTATAACGAAAATAAAAACATTGTTATATAAAATTACAAAAATACTTCGGATGAATTTGTTTGGACACTTTTCAAAAATCCTTTACGCCCTTCAAACTAGGACAAATTCGGGGAATTCCGGACAGATGGCAGCCATAATTATAGCCATGTTAAACACTTTATGAACGTAAGTGAAACATTGAAATGTTTAGAACAGAGCTGTTTATTAACACAAGTGTTTTATATCTAGTTCCTTGTTACGTTTTCTATATTTAGTATCGATTTGCATGGCGCATATCTAATAATATAATATTATATAAACAGATTGAAATGTCACAAAGTTTATCTATATCATATATATTTTTTTACATTACTAGTATTTTTAATTAATAACATCTACTATGCCAGAGGGAAACTTTGTACAAAAGTCGATTGCTTGTGTACCTCTGTCCCATTCGTGTTTCTACCGTGAAGCAGATGTGTTTGCATGGCTGTGTTTCGGTTTGAAGGGTGGGATATGGCGTGAATTTACAGGGTACAGAGAAATAACATCTGAGTCCTCAGAAATGGCAACGCGTGGGGGGTATCATGGGCGTAACAGTATACTCTGTTATGTCCATGGTACTGCTCATGTCTATAGGCGACGGTTAGGACTTTCCATCAGGTGGGCCGTCAGTTTGTTTGCCATTCTAAGTTGTATAAAAAAGAAAAATGCATATCAATAGAATTTAATAAAATTTTAGCTATGTCTAATCTTTTATGTATTACCTACGTTATTTTGAAACTGCTATGTTGTTTTCTGATAAGTTTTCTGTCGAATTAAAATATTTATTTGCATGTATAAAGATTTAACGGTTTGAGTATATTATTAAATAATTAGTATATACATAGTATTTTTTATGCAACTTAGAATGGCAAATAAGCTGACGGTCCATCTAATGGAAAGTGGTAACTGTCGCCTATAGACATAAGCAGTGCTATGGACATAACAGAGTATACCGTTTCGCCCATGATACCCCCATGCGTTGCCATTCCTGAGGACTCAGGTTTTATTTCTCTGTACCCGGTAAACTCACTGCCGTATCCCACCCTTCAAACTGAAACACATACATACACACACACACGCACATACATATATAAAGTATATCATGTACCCATACGATTTATCTACATCTCTTGCGTATTTGGTTTATATAAGATTATATATACACTCTCATATTTTACGACAAGATCAGTCAAGCTGAAAGCTTTTCATAAACCTTCGATAAAATAAGGTTATCATAGAAAAACGTTCCCAAATCAATTACAGTCTTATGGCAATACATCGTTTTAAGTTATTATTATTCTTTATAAATATAAATATATTAAAATACTTTATTATTATTGAACAGAATGTGTCCAATAGGTTTTGGTCCCGGATCATTAAGTACTTATTATCAGAATGTTACAAAGGTTATAATATAAAACTTATCAAGACATTTCGCTTCAACAATCACCCGAGAATAAGTTCAATACCTTTACAGTGATTTATAATCTAGAGTATAAACACTAGGCAGCACTGGACAACACCACAAATTGACGTCATCACAAAAACACGAATTGTATCACATGTTTATTATTTTCAATACTTCAATCTGTATCTACACACATATTTCCTATCTTGATTTGACCTTTAGGACACGACGAGCCATCGAATGCAGTTCTGTCGTCCACATCTGGAAGTGCTGATCTATTTTGTGCTGGTTGCATCGTTGTACTCGTCGTACCATCGTCCCAGATCCACCTATCCTCGTCAACTGGTAGTACCTGATCGCTCTGAGTCACTGAACTACCAACACCGTTAGTTCTGCCAGCTTGCGGAGAATTGAATTGTGGTTGTTCAACTTTTAATGTTTTACTATTGCTAATTTCACCACCATCTGTCGTTACTGTTTCTTGTTTAGAACCATTAATGTTTTCGAAATTTCGTCCCTCAATAGGCGATTTTTCTTCAATGCTATGCACTGTCTGTTTGTGTGAATGACTGTGTTCAGAACTGTCATTGGATTCCTGACTATCCTCGTCTATGTGAAATGATTTATGTAACCAATCTGGTCCCGTCTCATTGCCTACATAGCCAGCTACAAAGCCACTGGTAAAATAATCATACAGCGATAACCTTGTGGTGTTTGCTTCCAATTGTTCCACTGGTAAGTGTCTTCCGGTGGCCACTGTTGCAAAAACTAAAATTACGATACGCAACATTGTTAACTGTGGTCGTGGTCGCGTGCGGACGCGCCGGCGTTTGTATCGACACTGGGTACTTACTTTATTCTTTGGACACAACTTCGTAAGTTGACATTGGCGTTCCTCTGCCCTACGTCAGTTACTTGACGACATAATATTATGCAAATGCAAATTAGCTGCGTTAAATGTTGATCTTTAGTTGATAGTTTACACTCAGGCTTTTCAAGTTGATTTTCGTGAACTTACGCTGTATAAGGTGGTCCAATAGGTGATTCTAAAATACCATCTTATTCTGTTCTGTTGTACCTATTTACTTGTCTCGATTTTTCATTAATCATACAAAATATAATATTTATTTATTCTTTATTGAGCACAGTATTAAAAACATATTTTTATATACTCGTAGGACTCCAGTTAACCATTGGATAAACTGTTGCCAACCCACCTACCAAGTGTGGCAGCTATTGGTAAAATTTTCCTTATCCCCATAAAGGAATTTTGCCTTTGGTCTATGTTTAGCAGTGGGCATTTAATGGCTTATATGATTCTCAAGAGTGGCAACCCACATGGTGTACCATGGGCGTTACAGTTCAATTATCAATGACAATAATGTTGTTCGTATCTACTCCAGCAAGGGGCCCGTCAGTTTGTACGCCATTCTGTCATAAAAGAAAATATTCCTATATTTTTGTTTACAGGGTACAGAGGAATAACACTTGAGTCCTCAGGAATGGCAACGTATGGGGGGTATCATGGGCGAAACAGCATACTCTGTTATGTCCATGGTACTGCTCATGTCTATAGGCGACGATTACCGTAACACCAGTAACACCAGAGCCACCTGTCGTTTGTTTCCAACTCTGTAATTTTACAGCGATATTTCGCCCACAGATTAGTCGCCCTTCAAATCGGATAATAGCATGCAATTGTACATGTCATGGGTGGCAGAAATAGGGTCATAAATGTATGTATTCTATTAGACGATCGCACTTATGTTTTGTATAATAAAATAAAGTCGAATTTTAAGATGTAAATGGTAAATTATCATAGGTTTTATCTCTCGAGTCAAGAGGTTACTCCAGTGAATTTATCTAGCAGTAAATTCATGGCCATAGCTGGGTTGTAGGGCATTAGACCTTTCAAGGTTCAATGTCCTACCTTAAAATAAAAAGTCCCAAGAAAATTAGACAGATTCGATATTTCGTAGCTATTTTTTAAAAGGCCAACAGCACACCTGCAATGTCGTCGATGGTTTGGGTGATCATGGGCGGCGGTAGTCACTTACCATCAGGTGAGCCGCTTGATCATTTGCACCCTGTGTTGTAAAAAAAAAAAACTTAATTATGGCTCTTGCCCTACTAAAAAGTTCTTTTGCCCTACCTTATACTTGTGTCTAGCTACAGCCCTGAATAGATTTGCTCATATATTATCAGAGTATTGAATTAGCTTTTACCTGTTATTTAGTAAGTTATCACATCTATTGGCGTAGACGACAGATAGAAATTCTAAGAAAATATTGTTTTGCATTTTATATATTTTATTTATTTATTCATTAATACAAATATGTGTACATGGCGGACTTAATGCTAAAAGCATTCCCTCCCAGTCAACCATAGGGAAGTGTCAGAATACACGAATGCGGTACTAGTAATTATTGATATACATACATACTAAAATTACATATATAAACGAATAAATATATATGAATAACAAATATACTTACACATATATGATATATATACTATATTATACAAGAATTTGGGAATAATATAAAGCACTTATTGCTCGGATAAAGATAAAAAGTGAGCGTGAACGCTTTTTTTGAAAGACGGTTTAGTCGGTAGTCTTTTAACGGCATCAGGAAGCGCGTTCCAGATTCGTAAAGAATGTAGGAGAGGTTTATTGCTTTTATTGAAATCCTAATATTATTTTTTTCTTTAATATTACGAATTATTATTTATATATTTATTATTATTACAGTAATTTAAACATGGAGGCGCTTTATTCGCCAATCAAATTTGAAATTAATGTGTTGGTTGGAAAAAGGGAATATTATTTATGACAAAAAATTAATATATTACGTTTATATATATATATATATATATATATATATATATATATATATATATATATATATATATATATATATATATATATTTACAGGTATTAGCAATAAGTCCGCCTTTTGTACCATATTTCGTTCGGTCAATAAAGATGTGTTTACATAAATAAATAAGCAATTTAGCATCTGACTGTGACAGTAAACTGAAAGAAATATGCTGAACAAAACCAATATGGAGTTTTTCAACTGAACGTGTTATGTTAGTTCAGTATAGGAGTATGAGTGACCCAAAACTTTTTGTTGTTTATGGACCCATATTTTGGGGAAAAAGTATCGGATTGACCATTTATTCCTTTTTTGTGAACTTCTGATAAAATTAATAAGTGATCTGGTGATATTAAATTAATGATAGTCAGAAAGTCGCCTGCTTGAGTACTGCTGTCCCACTTGTGTTCTGGGAGTCTCAATTATTGAGCACGGATAGTAAGTAGGAGTGAGAGGTGCCATGGCGATCATAAATCATTCTATGGTGTCAATTGGGCTGTTCAGGTCTATAGGCATGGTCTACCACAGGGAGACTTTGTACAAAAGTCGATTGCTTGGTTACCTCTGTCCCATTCGTGTTTCTACCGTGAAGCAGTTGTGTTTGCATGATTGTGTTTCGGTTTGAAGGGTGGGATATGGCGTAAATTTATAGGGTACAGAGAAATAACACCTGAGAGAATGGCAATGCATGGGTATCATGGGCGAAACAGTATACTCTGTTATGTCCATGGTACTGCTCTTGTCTATAGGCGACGGTTACCACTTTCCATCAGGTGGGCCGTCAGCTTGTTTGCCATTCTAAGTTGTATGAAAAAAAAAACAGGCAATGGAATCCGTCAGGAAGATCAGCTTGTTTGTTATTCTAAATCTGACAAAGAAAAGAACCTGTGTACAATGATGAAGTTGAAATTTTGGAAAGTCTAAGATTGTAGCTTTTCTAAATTCTTTCCTAACATTATAAATTTGAAAATGAGTTTTTTTTTTAATTTATTTGTGACCTCTTTGCGGCTTAATGGTTCAACCAATTATCATGAAATTTGATATGTACATACTTTATGGAGCGGAGAAGGAAATAAGCTACTATTTACTCCGATCGATATTTCTCAGTCACGCGGACGAAGTCACGGGGACAGACAAGTATTTGATCAAAGTCGTTCGCAATCAGGGTTGCCAGATGTAATTTTTTAATCAAACGTCAATTATTATTTCTCCAAATCGATACATTTTCTAGGACTTTTACCAAATCATGTACTTGTATACTGCTAGTTATTTTCACTTCGTTTTGTTAAGTATTGTAAATTGAACAACGGAGAAAGCTTTTCTTTTATTTATGCTTTAAGCTATTGTTCTCTTATTCCATCTTCTGTTATGCTACCATCATTCGTATTTTTACAATATTTATATACTTTATAAATATTAAAAACTTTCCAAAAAAAAAACTACCTTAATATTTAAAAAAACTCGTTTCACTTTTCTCTAAAAATTTCTTAAAGTATTTTTTATTTCACCTGAATTTTATGAAGAGAAACATCTTTACCCAAATATGCGGGAAAAATACCCAATCTGGCAACCCTCTACGCAATATATGCCCCTATTTCGACGACAAATGTTCCGTAAATTTTAACCATCTTTATTCTCATTGTTATGTTATGAAATGACAAAAAATGCGTTCAATTTGCAACACCATGATTCATTATTTTTATTATACATTCAAGTACAAAGTTTCTGGTATTTTCCGTATTATGAATGACTGAGTACAATGAGTCATTTTGCATACAAAAGTAGGTTAACCTGTAACCACAGCCTCTATTATTTTCGAGCGATTTCACACACGAGACTCTTAATGTGCCTGTTTTTTTGTACAATTCCTTTTTACCAGAGGAAGATTTTGTACAAAAGTCGTTTGGTTTGGTACCTCTGTCCCATTCGTGTTTCTACCGTGAAGCAGTGTTTGCATAGCTGTGTTTCGGTTTGAATGGTGGGATATGGCGTAAATTTACTGGGTACAGAGGAATAACATCTGAGTCCTCAGGAATGGTAACGCATGGGGGGTATCATATATATATATATATATATATATATATATATATATATATATATATATATATATATATATATATATATATATATATATATATATATATATATATATATATATATATATATATATATATATATATATATATATATATATATATATATATATATATATATATATATATATATATATATATATATATATATATATATATATATATATATATATATATATATATATATATAAAGCACCAGAAAATAGTTGACGCTTTAGTTTGTATTCTGTTGTTTTTGTTTGTTTCTTTTGTTTTAGTTTTGTATACCACTGTGTGGTCCCATGATACATTGAATAAATTTATTCCTTTTTTTCTTTTAAACTTTCAAAATTTTATTCCTTTTTGGTAATCTGTACAGCGACGGTCATATTATTACAAAGTAATACTAGTATGAAGCCCACGTTCAGTTGAACACACATAATGTAATTCCGTTTAGTAAAATCAATTAATACTAACGTGCTGTTAATTAATTAAGTATTGCGTTTCACTGTTCGAGTTAAAGCCAAATGTTATAATTTTAACAATTACCCCTTGTAAATAAACCGGTATCATAGCTAATTGTGTTTTATTAAATCAATTGCTGTCAGCATGTTTGCCGTTGTAAGTTGCATATAAAAATTTAATGATCGATTAATGTGTACAGATGTATTTATATAAAAGTTTGAAGATAATATTCGAGATATTTATTGTTTTACTAGCTATCACTATGTTACTATACTGTACTTACGGGTTTATGCTGGCGAAATATTAGATTGATTACTTTTACTGTGCTACTAGTTAGAGGTGATAAGATCTGTTTATCAGGAATTGACCATGACGGTTTCCATGGTTGCGGAAAGATCGATTGACAGGGTAAATTGCTAACAATGGGGATTTTTTTTATACAATTTATAATGGCAAACAAGCTGACGGCCCACCTGATGGAAAGTGGTAACCGTCGCCTATAGACATGAGCAGCACCATGCACATAACAGAGTATACTGTTTCGCAATGTAATTAATTTCCCCATTACTAAAAACCCCTTCTTTTCGAAAGAAGAATAAGTAGTCTAAACTTTCTTCGGTAGACGTGTAATGACATGTCCATTTGGTTTCAGATGTGGGGCCAGGCGGCGTGACCACGGACGGGTTGCTGAACGCCCTGGCCCGCCTGCGCCGCACCCCACCCCAGCTCCCCCACCCCGCACACCCGTCACGCTCTGTAAGTTTTTTTTCTGTAAGTTTTTCTGTTTTGCCCGTTTATTAATTTAAAAAATCAAGTTCCCTTAGTCAGGGGGAGACTTTGTACAAAAGTCGATTGCTTGGGTACCTCTGTCCCATTCGTGTTTCAACCGTAAAGCAGTTGTGTTTGCATGGCTGTGTTTCAGTTTGAAGGGTGGGTTATGGTGTGAATTTACAGAGTACAGAGGAATAACATCTGAGTCTTCAGAAATGGCAATGCATGGGGGGTATCTTGGGCGAAACAGTATACTCTGTTATGTCCATGGTACTGCTCATGTCTATAGGCGACGGTTATCACTTCCCATTCAGGCGGGCCAGCAGATTGTTTGCCATTCTAAGTTGTAAAAAAAAGTCACCTCTGACGATACTCACAGGAAAGGTTTTTTTTTTATGAATAATAATGAAATGGTAACCCCGCTTGCGCTAACGGTATACGCTGGCGGGGCATCAGTGAGGTGATAGGTGAGTGAGGGATGATAGGTGAGGATGAAATAACAGGTCAGTTAGCCCATCGTGATAAATGCACTTAGAATTCAGCACGATAATTTCCAGGGAGGAGCACGGGGAGGTCGACCTGTAAGGGTATATTGTTAGCAATGGGACTGATACTCCGCATTACTAAAAATCCCTTTCCCCCCTCCTATATCGGGTTAGTTCTATATACTGTCTCTATTTTATAAAAACTGTGCTAATATAATAGGTAGTTCAATAAATAGAACGAATACATCAGACTGGAGCGTTTACAAGGTTAATTGATGAAGACGGAACGGTGCACCCGCTCGTGTTAACGATAGGGGGAGGGGGGTTGAGTCTTTTTATTATTTTTAACGAAACAAAAATGGAATGATAAGCTCGCCGGAGCTTATTTGTGTCATAGATTGTTTTATTTGCTCTTCCAATATAGTTAATCGTTTGTTATAGTAATATTTATGTATTTATTTCAACATGATATCAGCCTTCAACTGTCCACTGCAGAAAATAAGCCTCCCCGTTGAGGAACAAGGTACCGAGAGCATAATATTTATTCTATGAGTGTGATATCATGATTGTGACAGAGCGTTCCGTAATGCCCATGGTGTGTCTGGGGGGACAGGGATTGTCAGTAATAGAGACTGAGAATCCCATTGCTAGCAATATACCTAGCCAGGTCGACCTTCTCGCAGTTCCTTCTGAAAACCACATGGTTATTTCCTGATGAATTCATCATGATGGGCTAACTGGCCTGTTTTCATTTTCATCTTCACTTTACTGGTGCTCCGCCAGCGTATCCCGTTAGCGCGATCGGGGTTACCATTCCATTATCAGCCAATAAAAAAAAATGGCCGTGATGCTGTTCAAGTCTATAGGTGATAGTTAACATTTTCCATTAAGTGGGCTATTGGATTATTTGCTGTTTTAAGTTTCAGAAAAAAAATGTATATAACAGTCTGGCTAAGTTTTAGTTCAAGGATACCAGAACAAAAGCGGATGATAGTTAAATCTCCCGCTACCGTGTCGTCATATCCGATGTTCTTAATTACATTAACTACTCAAACCCGATGTGGTCAGGACGCGATAGAGCTTCGGTAGTAGCTCGTTAAACTTATGTAAAGACAGATACTTTCCTTTGATCCTGAATACGTGTTTCCTATCACGTCCCGTGGTTCATATAACTCATACAATTTACGTATCTGCTGATTCAATCGACTCTTGAATGGAGTTTATATATAATGAACTTGTTCTTAGATCAAGTTCAAGTTTACATGAAAATGTTTGTTCTGTAAAGAAACATAGCTGGTAAATATTTTCTACAATGGAAAGTTTGATAAACAATTGACTTTTCGACTTGATTTGTAATTTACCAGAGGAAGACTTTGTACAAAAGTCGATTGCTTGAGCACCTCTGTCTCATTCGTGTTTCTACCGTAAAGCAGTTGTGTTTGCATAGCTGTGTTTCGGTTTGAAGGGTGGGATATGGCAGTGAGTTTATAGGGTACGGTGGAATAACATCTGAGTTTTCAGGAATGTCAATGCATAGGGGGTATCATGGGCGAAACAGTATACTCTGTTATGTCCATGGTATTGCTCATGTCTGTAGGTGACGGTTACTACTTTCCATTAGATGGGACGTCAACTTGTTTGCCATTCTAAATTGCAAAAAAAAAGTGATTTTAAAAATAATGAGATTCCCAATTCGTCTAATTTATTTGTTATCCGAAACGAGGATATCCGCAAAAGAACCAAAATAACCGACATAGCCCGAAGGATAAGCAAGCTAAAGTGGCAATAGGTTGGTCACATAACTCGAAGAACCGACAACCGATGGGGAAGAAAGGTTCTTGATTGGCGACCCCGTACGGGTAAACGCAATGTACGATGATCCCCCACTAGATGGAGTGACGACCTCAAATACATTGCAAGGAGTCAGTGGATGTAGATGGCTTGATACCGTTCTTTATGGGGGAGACCCATGTCCAGCAGAAGCCGGATAATGACAGAAATGATGATGATGATGATGATGATTTGTTTGGGTCAGCAGTCTCGAGGGAAGCCAGTATCCATGCTAAGCTAGTCAAAATTATCACGTCTACATTATCCAAGAGTATGGAGTCACAACTCGGATATGCTAGCATATGACAGAATGCCTAATGAATTTAGTTTTGCCTGTATATGCCAGGTACTATCCTTTGTATATGGATAGAAATAGATTTGTTATCTGTCCTATTTAGAATAGAATAGAATAGAAACATCTATAGCCATACAATTGTAATATAAAATATAAATAACATATACAAAAAGTGTCCCATACTCGGCAAAAGGAACCGGCTCAGCTGATGCTGCGAGTGTCCCAGCGCAATGTGAATAGCTGCACAGCGCTGGTTTTCAGCCAGACCCTCTCTAAACAAAACAACCAAAGTGCAGGGTACCACTGTAATTTACCATGTATTTAGCCATAGATTAAGATATTTTTTTCAATAATTGTATATTTTTGGCAAATATGCTGGGTTTTTACCGGAGGATTTACTCAGAAATTTATGCTGAACCAATAGACTTTAAAAACAAAAAAAGCACAAAAGCTAAGCCTGGTAAGTCCATTGAGGAATTGGCACAGAGTTTGGCGGCGTGGCTGGCAGGCGGCCGGGAGTTGGGTGCCAAATGGCCTTACAACGACTTATAGTTGCCAGACGTTGTTTGAATCGATATGTTACTAGAAAATGTTCCATCAAAATCATAAGTATTGTGTATAAAATATTTTTTATACAGTTTGGAATATGATTTGACCACTTGTAAAATGATGACCGTCGTTTATAGATATGAATAGAAATACGAAATGATCCATTTCACACCCACATAGATAGATAGATACTCTTTATTGTTTCCTCCAAAAGATTACAATAGTAAACTTATTATAAATATAAACAATTACAAGAAATAATCACAACGAGAAAACAATGGGAGACTTTATCGCTAAAAGCGATCTCTTCCAGCCAATCTTTGAATGTTACTGTATTTCACTTGAATTGTTCACTTGTCATTGTATATTTTTATTTATGGTACAATAAAGAGTTAAATAAATAAATAGATATTCCTATATATTACTCACTCCTACTCTACGAGATTGTTCAAGTATGTTATATATCCAATGTAAAATTAATACAATAAAGATTTTATTACTCATCAACGTGTTATGTTAATGAAATAGGTTTAACATTTTTTGACATCTTTTGATCCATATTTCTTTGGAAAAATATTCAGTTCTGTTGGTAAATTGCTGCTTTACGAAAGCAGCAATCTACCTGCAAAAGTGAATGAAGAGTGCCAAAAAGCAAGGTGCTAAAGATTTCGATTCCTCCCTGTGAATTTAGCTTGAAAACACCGGCAATCGATTCCGTGAAGGTTGACCTCGTAAAAGAAGGCGCAGTACCTATAGTGTTAATATACACAGGTATATAGCGTATTTTCTGTATGGCATAGTCACAGGACAGCCTGAGTACACATAAGTGTATGGCCTAAAGGCTAGTACATGGCAATGTTAGTTAGACAAACAATTTATTTGTACTTAAGTTTACTTTTTAAATAATATCTATGTTACATGCCATTCACTACACGCATTCTTTTATCACTTAGTTGGATTAGCAACCGCAGACAGGCTTTAGAGATATTTTAAGAGGGACGCTGCTGGCCCATCCATCGGCCTCCCTTACACGGCTTTACGACACCCACGGGAATGGTAGAGGGTGGCCTATTCTATGCCGGGCCCTACAAGGGATCTTATGATGGAGAAATGGGCAGCAGCGTCTCTCTTAAAGCAACACCAAAAGTCAAATTGCCTGTTAAGCGTGGCAGCTACTGGCAAAACCCATCGATAGGTGGGAGTTTATGTTTAGTAGAAGACAGTTAATGGCTGCTCTGATGATGATGATGATGATGTTGATGAATAAAATAAAACTATTCCAACTATCCTGGAAATTGCCAATGCTGGGACACTGATTTTCTAACATAGAAGATAAATTACTAGTCACCAAAGGAAGACTTTGTACAAAAGTCATTTACTTGGGTACCTCTGTCCCATTCGTGTTTCAAACGTGAAGCAGTTGTGTTTGCATGGCTGTGTTTCGGTTTGAAGAGTGGGATATGGCGTGAATTTACAGGGTACAGAGGAATAACACCTGAGTCTACAGGAACGGCAACGCATGTGGGGTATCATAGGCGAAACAGTATACCCTGTTATGTCCATGGTACTGCTCATGTCTATAGGCGACGGTTACCACTTTCCATCAGGTGGGCCGTCAGTTTGTTTGCCATTCTAAGTTGTATAAAAAAAACTGCAATGAATCACCTCCAGCATCTCTAGTATCTACATCTTCTAGCATAAAGTCTTTCAAGACTAGTGGTAACGGCATTATTTGAATTACCGTGAAACACTTTACATGTCATCAATATTGAGCAGTGGACACAACAACAGTTTTTTTTTGATGGGTGAAAATGGTATGGTAACCCCGCCTGCGCTAACGGGATACGCTGGCGGAGCACCAGTGAAGGGTGATAGATGAGAATGAAAACAGGCCAGTTAGCCCGTCATGATGAATTCATCAGGAATTAACCATGATAGTTTCCGCGAGGAGGTCGACCTGGTTGGGTATATTGCTAGCAATGGGATTCTCAGTCTTCATTACTAACAATCCCTTTCCCCCTGACACAACAACAATAGGTACCTATAAGCTCTGCTTAGTTTGCAACTAGATGGAGTCGTGTCCAACAGTGCGTATTGATTGCCCCTCTCTGGTAGAATATTGAATACTTAATAATGCAGCCAATGATTGGGTCGCAACTATCACTGAAGTTTACATTAGTTCACCAGTTTTGGTTGTGCCCATTTGCAGATTATTATCAGGAATGGAGAGAGTGTTGCGTGCCGCGTGGCTATAAACTTTAGGGTAGTCCTTCGCAATCAGAATATCATAATTTTGAGCGGAACGCTTTGTTCATAGTCACCGAACGTTTAGTTTGAAATGGTTGTTAGTTCTTCATATAACTTTTGCCAAGGTAATATTTTATGAGATATTAAATAATAATGTTACGGTGCGGGGGGAAAGGGATTGTTAGTAATAATGGAGTCTAACTGTCTCATTGCTGGTAATATACCGTCTCAGGTCGACCTCCACGCGGTTTCCTTTAAAAATATTTTTTTATAAACTCACTAGTATGAATTAACTGACCTGTTTTCATCCTCACCTATCATCTCTCACTGGTGCTCCGTCAGCGTATACCGATAGCGCAGGCGGGGTTACCATTCCGTTATCATCCATTAAAAAAAAACTATTAGTATATCTAAATAAAACATTTAAAAACTATACATGTAATTCCTTTCTTTACCGTTCCAGGTTCTCAGGGGGGAGAAGCGATTGTCAGTAATGGGTATTAGCAGCCCCATTGCTAGCAATATACCCTGTCAGGTCGATCTTCTAAGGAGAACCATGAGGAGGTCGACCTGACAGGGTATATGTGTATGTGTGTGTGTATATGTATATATATCTATATATACAATATACAGTAAAACAACTGAAGTAAACAATGATAATTTACTTGAAATTATTTAACATTTCTTCCAGGTTAAAATTATCAAAGTTTACCTAAAATTTCGCGTTAATTCCTTAATATTTTAGAAAACATAAAACATGCGCTAAAGTCTGAAAGTTAATAAAACAGCTTAGTTCATAGAAATAGCATCACACGAAGGATATCATGGGCGACACAGTACACTGTGTTAAGTCCATGGTACTGTTCATGTCTATGTAGATAATTAGGTACCACTTTCCACATCAAGTGGGCCGTCGGTTTGTTTGCCATTCCAAATTGCATAGAAAAATGTAAATTTATTTTTATATTAAAAAAATATTGATGAATGTGGAAGAAGCGAAAGAGGTTTGTTTGAATCGAAGCATTTGGCGTTCCATTGTTTCTGCCTACCCTAATGGGAGACAGGCGTGACAGATATGTATGTATGTATGTTAAAATATTTTCCCTTTATTGTATTGACATTGTAAACATGTGTATCAACTATTCGAACTCATAATAATCCAGTTATGGGACAAAGAAGTTTCCGATAAAAACTTCAATTCAGTGGCAATGTTATAAGAATGAGTATAAAGGGATATAATGGAATATGGCTTGTTATCCACCCCGGGATTGAACCCACTGCCCGCGGTCAGCCGGATAATCGCGTTAGTGCTACACTAGTGAACACCGAACCTCTATTTGTTGCATGGCGCGTCTATTTAGCTTGATAATAATAATTTTCCAATTTCCAGTTATACCCACCAGAGGGAGACCTTATCTACTCGGATACCTGAATCAGTTTTATTTTTATTTATATACTATCTGTTGCCCGCGACTTCGTCCGCGTTTCCGTCGTTTTTCTTAAAATAAATAGCCTATGTCCTTCCTCACGGTTCAGTGGTTTTGATGTAACAGACACATTCCCCTTCACTGCTCTGCTCCTAGTGATCGTAGCGTGATGAAAAGTATACTATAGCCTGCTCAGGAGTATGAAGAATAATTGTACCAAGTTTCGTTACAACCCGTCGAGTAGTTTTTGTTTCTATAACGAACATACAGACAGACGGACAAAAATTTTACTAATTGCACTTTTGGCATCAGTATCGATCACTAATCACCCCCTGATAGTTATTTTGGAAATATATTTCATGTACAGAATCTCTCCAGATTTATTATAAGTATAGATTAACTTGTTTTCCTGTGAGGTCTACCTAGATCCTTCCTATCCCGTGGGTGTCGTAAGAGGCGACTAAGGGAGGGTGAGGGATGGGCAGCAGCGTCCCTGTTAAAACATCTCCAAAGTCTAACTGCCGTTGCCTATCTGCCTGCCAAGCATAGCAATAATACTATGGACATAACAGAGTATACTGTTTCGCCTATGATACCCCCCATGCGTTGCCATTCCTGAGGACTCAGGTGTTATGCTTCTGTACCCTGTAAATTCACAGCCATATCCCACCCTTCAAACCGAAACACAGCTATGCAAATATAACTGCTTTATGGCAGAAACACGAATGGGACAGAGGTACCCAAGCAAACCTACAAACGTTGTACAAAGTCTCCCTCTGGTAAATATTGTATGTTACCTTAAAATAAAATAAAAACCTGATTATATGTATTCATTAAAGAAATATTTATTATAAAACTTGTTATGGTGGGTCACTTGCTTTGGGTTTGCTGAGCTCCAGTATTCCGTGGAATAACACTTATATTATTCTTAATTTCGTGTATAATATAGTATATATCATATATGTGTAAATATATTTGTTATTCATATATATTTATTCGTTTATATATGTAATTTTAGTATGTATATATATCAATAATTAGTAGTACCGCATTCGAGTATTCTGACACTTGCCTATGGTTGATTGGGAGAGAATGCTTTTAGCATTAAGTCCACCATGTACACACATATGTATTAATGAATAAATAAATAAAAGAAAACATTTGAGAATGGGTGCTATAAAAATGAAAGTTTTCGAATAAGGCTAACATAAAACAGTTTGTAAGTTCATTTAAAGTTTGCGACTAACTCTCCGGTGATGGAAATGTCGCTAACAAATTTAATAGTAATTGGAGTAACGATTGGAATAAATAAAATGAATTAAGGAAGGATAAGCAAGCTAATGTGGCAATGGGTTGGTCACATAGCACGAAAAAGCCAAAGGGAGACTTTATACAAAAGTCGTTTGCTTGCGTACCTCTGTCCTATTCGTGTTTCAACCGTAAATCAGTTGTGTTTGCATGGCTGTGTTTCGGTTTGAGGGGTGGGATATGGCTTGAATTTACAGGGTACAGAGGAATAACACTTAAGTCCTCAGGAATGGTAACATATGGGGGGGTATCATGGGCGAAACAGTATACTCTGTTATGTCCATGATACTGCTCATGTCTATAGGGGACGGTTACCATTTTCCATCAGGTGGGCCGTCAGCTTTTTTGCCATTCGAAGTTGTATAAAAAAAAAGATTCGACAACCGTTGTTAAAGAAAGGTTCTTGAGTACCCCCACTAGATGGAGTGACGACCTCAAATGCATTGCAAGGATTTACTGGGTGTAGGTGACACAGGACCGTTTCTTGTGGCAGTCTATGGGGGAAGCACACGTTCAGCAGTGGACATAGCAATTCTGCCTAGTTAAAGTCTAATATGCTCGGCAAAATATGTATAGTTTGAGTATTATGCTTACCACAACAGTAATACTCAACTAGTTTCTCTGACAGTCCCGTTACGGGTTACAGTCGTGAGCATATCTATTTAGTTTTATCATTAAACGAGCATTTTCATTGGAAGCGATTGGATAGTTCACCCGTATAACGTGTCCGCAATCCAGAAATAATCTGATTTTAAAGCAATATACCCACCCACCCACAGACATAGATGTACGTAGACGACGCAGAAACCTCAATTTATATGAAAATTAAGCGCGCCGTACTTTTTATACATACTCACCGTGATATTACGAAAGTTATTTATGGCATATAAAGCACTTTACGCGTTAAATCCTTACGGAAATGCCATATTTTTGTAGTTCTATTTTTGTCAATTTTCTAGACGTTTTCGACATACATTTAATGTAATTTCACGTCGAATTTAAACGTAGCTCAACTTGATTTTAATGGGATTATTTAGGGTAAAAGTTTATAAAAGGAACAATGAATAAATACAATATGTTTATTTATTTCATTAAAGCTACAAATTAACTAAATATGGAACGTTACATTGCACTTTTTACCACATTCCCTTCAATTAATCCATATGTCGAGTCTTGATGACATGACGCATATATTTAGAGTGGTGCTAATTTATAAGACAGAGGGCGCCACTTGTTACGGCACAGTGGTGACATCTATCTGCGTTTATATCGGTGCTCACACTGCATCTGGCACGCACGTCCCACGGATCGGCGATAGAGCCTGTCATAAGTTGTACAACTTAGTTACTGTAACAATTTCTCGTTCATAGCCACCAACTTATAAATTGGATTGAAACAAGTTGTATTAAAAGGACGAAGGTTTGTGGGGACTTTAGTTATTTTTAGCTTTCCGTAACAAATCGAGGGTGAACATATATTTTTCACTACATAATCACATTTCTGTTTTTCCAAAAGTTAACTGAGAGAATGCTATGTAGCGTAAAGTCTGCTTTTTGTACCAAACTTTTTTTGTAACGTGTTCAATAAAGAATAAATAAATAAATATGTCAAAAGAATACTTGAATTTAAAATAAATTTGTCGAATAAATTATGGACTTCCGCAAAATAACAAATAGTTCACTAAAATATACAAAAACATGTTCTAAGCTGACGGAGAAGTTGAAGTTGCGCGTTTTTTTTTTTTATACAACTTAGAATGGCAAACAAGCTGACGGCCCACCTGATGGAAAGTGGTAATCGTCGCCTATACACATGAGCAGTACCATGGACATAACAGAGTATACTGTTTCGCCCATGATACCCCCCATGCGTTGCCATTCCTGAGGACTCAGGTGTTATTCTTCCGTACCCAGTAAATTCACGCCATATCCCACCCTTCAAACCGAAACATAGCCATGCAAACACACCTGCTTCACGGTTGAAACACGAATGGAACAGAGGTACCCAAGTGATCGACTTTTGTACAAAGTCTCCCTCTGGTGATATAATGTAAACAATCTAAACAAAGTTAATGAAGAAAGCTTAAAAAATATCATCGTATAATGACGAAACTTCGCGGACCATAATTAGAAGCGACGTTAAATCTACTTTGAAAGCACCACACAAAGTTAAATTTCTTTCAAAGGAAATTCCCTTATAAAGAAGTCGATAATTAATTCCGTATAAACGGTAATCTTTAAGACACCCCGCGTTCCAATTATGCAGTCATCTGGCTACGAAATGGGTAACTTCATTTTGTTATCCACCCATAAAATATACCATAATCGATTATTCATATTGTTTAACTCTTTATTGCACCAGATACACAATAATAAATAATGACATATAAACAATTCAAGTGAAATATAATAGCATAAAGTATAGATTAAAATATATACATAAAGGTACAAAAGGCGGTCTTAGTGCTAAGGCAATCTCTTACAGACAATCTTTGGTTAAAGGAGAACAAATAGAAAGTCAATTAAATAACGTAATTTTTATTTAACATCTAAAAGTAAGGCACCGAATTAATGCAGAATGGATGAAACGGCAGCAGGTGACGGCAATTGGGTGTAACTCGTAAATTTACTTTAAACGTAAGGGGCAAAATTTACATGAGCCTGGTGTCTTATACAGATTAGAGTGTTGGCAAGCAAAGATGTTGGATGAAAGTTGGCTGCATGTAACTGAAATGCGAATGTTAAGATAGATATTTGTTTTTTTTTATACAACTTAGAATGGCAAGCAAGCTGACGGCCCACATGATGGAAAGTGGTAACCATCGCCTATAGACATGAGCAGTACCACGGACATAACAGAGTATACTGTTTCGCCCATGATACCCCCCATGCGTTGCCATCCCTGAGGACTTAGGTGTTATTCCTCTGTACCCTGTAAATTCACGCCATATCCCACCCATCAAAAGTTGATATATTCATTCGTAATTTGTCCATTCTTGTAGGATGGACAAATTAAGAATAAATATATCAGAGGGAGTTTGAAAGTAGCGCTATTGATAGAAGACTTAAGAAGTTAAAGGCTGTCTTAGTATGTGGATGTGATGTGCAAAGATAGGAAGCTTGTTTTAAAAAAGGTGTTAAGTTTAAATATGCATGGTTCTAATGGTAGAGGCAGATCTAAAAAGACATGAATGGACTGTATGAAATACGATATGCTTTGAATGGGTGTGAATACCGAAATAAATGCGTATAGAGCAATATATTACGCTGACCCCAAATAAATGTGATAAGGGTGGGAAAATGATGATAATGAAGGTAACGTGAAAATTAAACGAGACGTCGCAGAGTTAATTTGAAACTTTGGCGTTGTTTACACATATTTTATATACACAATCGGGACGCAACGCGATGGAATTGTTCGGACTGATACCTGCTGCTGATTTTCACCACCGTACAACCCGCCGTAAACTAAAGTTTTATCCCAACCCAATCTAGACGTGTGGCGGTTTTACACCATGCGTTTTTCAAGGCACTTTCTTCCACGCACGACCAATCTTTGGAATCAACTTCCAGCAGCAGTATTTCCGAATCGATATGACATCATAACTTTCAAACTTTCAAGAAAAGTGTATATTCCTTTTTAAAAGGCCGGCAGCACACCCACAATGCCTTTGATGTTGTAGGTGATCATGGGCGGCGGTAGTCACTTACCATCAGGTGAGCCGCATGCTCGTTTTTGTGCCTTCATGTTGTAAACAAACAATGTAGCTTTTTACACATATATATATATATATATATATATATATATATATATATATATATATATATATATATATATATAATTAGTTGAGAGGAATTTAATTAACTGACTGTGTTTGTTGTTTCCAAAAATTGTATCGACTTTGTTTAGAATTCTTCTTCAGAGTGAGTGCGGAGTTTATGTCGCAGCGTCTCGTCTTACACTACGGCCTATCTTAGGAGCGTAAACAATAATATAATTAAAAAAATCTCTGTTAATTTAAATTTCCAAGTAACATTCCGGGGACGGAATATACCGTGCACAAATAAATTAATTTAAGCAATGGTAGACTCAGGTTCGATTCTAATTTGCTCGACGAAAAATACACAATCGAATGTTCCCTTTACTACCAGAGCTACAGTCGACAAATGCTTCTGACTACCCCATTAGGGATTATACTAAATTTGTAATATCGATTTTTTTAAACCACTGATTTGGCAAACAAGCATACGGCTCACCTGTTGGTAAGCGGTTACCGTAGCCTATGAACATTTTCAATACAAGGGGTATTACGCGCGCGCGACTGACACTGAAAAAACCTTTACCCCCCTTTTGAACTCCATGCTGTAGTCTTTTGGAAAAATCTCGACAGGTAGCTTATTCCATAACACACACGGTACACGGGAGAAATAGCGTTTTTTTTTTGATAAATGAAAATGGTATGGTAGCCCCGCCTGCGCTAACGGGATACGCTGGCGGAGCACCAGTGAAGGGTGATAGATGAGAATGAAAACAGGCCAGTTAGCCCATCATGATGAATTCATCAGGAATTAACCATGATAGTTTCCAGGTGGAACCGCGAGGAGGTCGACCTGGTTGGGTATATTGCTAGCAATGGGATTCTCAGTCTCTATTACTAACAATCCCTTTCGCCCCGGAGAAACGGCGTTGTACGCGATCACCTAGGTTGTAGGGTATGAGGGTGAACTCTCTGTCAATGGCGAGCCGTACGTCGGTAGAAAGTGGCCGTGGCAATCATATTGAACAATTCCTCTGAGCACAATCTGTTGCACAAACGGTAGAATACGTAGAGTAAGTATATGTACAGTAAGTATATACAGGGTACAGAGGAATAACACCTGAGTCCTCAGAAATGGCAACGCATGGGAGGTATCATGGGCGAAACAGTATACTCTGTTATGTCCATGGTACTGCTCACGTCTATAGGCGACGGTTATCACTTTCCATCAGATGGGCCGTCAGCTTGTTTGCCATTCTAAGTTGCATAACATATATCTAATATACAAAATTCTCGTGTCGCGGTGTTTGTTACCAAACTTCTCCGAAACGGCTTTACCGATTTTTATGAAATTATGTATGCATATCGAGTAGGTCTGAGAATCGGCCAACATCTACTTTTCATACCCCTCAATGATAAGGGTGACCCACCCCTAAATATTTTTTTTTATTTTTTTGACAATTTGTTTATTTATTTTTTTTATTATAATTTAGCATTGAAAAATACATACAAATTAAAATTTTCACACTTTTACGATCAACTCCTGTTTTTTAATCGCGATTTTTATATGCCGCAATAGGGTTGCAAGATGACAATCGAATATAATAATTGTAGTACGATAAATTTCCATGTATAGTTCTAGAAATAATGTATATGGTAAAACGTTTGCCGAGTCAGCTAGTATATATATATACTGTATATACTCTATGTCTAAATCAGTCCCTGTATATGCATTAGAATGTTTTCCCATCCAATGATTTAAGTCAACATTACGAGTACATTAAAATGCCCTAACGACATAATCCAGGGGTCGACAGTTCATCCAAGTTTAATTCAATTTAAATACCTATTTATTCCTATAAAAAAAAAGTTTTATGTTCATTTTTTTTAAAAGAGATCCCGAGGATTTTGTGGATATTAAAAAGATTTATATACACAAAGGTAATTAGACGCAGGCTCTAACGAGAAGCCAATGTAAAAGTGATTTTAATATTAAAATATTTAAGTTTGATTTTAGTTGGCAAATTGTTATGAGTTTTCAGGGCTTCCTAATTACTTTGCCAATAGATCCCGTTTTAGTACCATTAAAATTTATAATTAAAAACAAACAGATATTTGAGGGCGGCGGAGTATTTATAGTCTAGGAGATGGGATGCCAGCTAGAAATAATAATGTTTTATTGTGTAATATACAATGGTCAGCCGGTCCGAAACGATCCCCCCGATTCTTCAGACGGGGATTGAGATACGACGACCTGAGCCCGAGGTTCGAACCGCCTTGCGGTGCTTTCAAATTATTTAAATCGTATCGTAATTAAGACAGGAGACAGCAAAAGTCCAGATGTCCTTCCTCAGGATTGGAGTGCCGTCTGCATTCGCCCCGTTTTTCATTCGGTGAAGTTGTAAAGGCTATCTGTGGCCAACAGCTTAGAGTAGTTTAAAACTATACAAAGTAGTAATTAATAATAATAATGCCCAGTAGTGGACGAAAAATGGCTGAAATAATAGTGATAATGATGAATAACAATAAATGTTTGTTTGTAAGCTCCAATCACGCATATATAAAGTTTTACAATGCAAAACAAAGTTATTTATCATTCTAATTGTTTCCCGCGGCTTGCCACGCGTGTGTCAATGTATAAAATATCCAATATTCTATGTTTGTACCAAGTTTCGTTCAAATCCGTTCAACGTGATTGAGTGACAAACATACAAATACATAAACTTCCACGTTTATATTATCAATAGAATGTTTAGTCTACCAGAGGGAGACTTTGTATAAAAGTTGATTTCTTGGGTACCTTTGTCCCATTCGTGTTTCAACCGTAAAGCAGTTGTGCATGGCTGTGTTTCGGTTTGAGGGGTGGGATATGGCGTGAATTTACTGGGTACAGAGGAATAACATCTGAGTCCTCAGGAGCGGCAACGCATGGGGGGTATCATGGACGAAACAGTATTCTCTGTTATATCCATGGTACTTACTGCTCATGTTTATAGGCGACGGTTACCACTTTCCATCAGGTGGGCCCTCAGATTGTTTGCCATTCTAAGTTGTATAAAAAAAACATTGCTGTAGAGTTACAATAATATTAATAGCTTTATGTAACACTTTTTTAATTTATTATAGAGCACTCTAGCTCTTAGTCTATATACCTCCGAATGACTATTGTATAATTATGAAATAAGGTACAATGATTGGGATAGGAAAGTTTTGGAAAGTGATGTTATAGAGAAATATTTAATAAGACGACGTCAAAAACGTTTTTTCAGGATGCACGAGACACCTCTAGTGTTGCAGGCGTCTATATTTTACAGTGATTGTTTACCATCAGATGGTCTGTATGCTTGTTTACCACCTTCGTGGTGTAACAAAATAAATAAATAGATTATAGGATTGTAATCTTTTGGAGGAAACAATAAAGAGTATCTATCTATCTATCTATACTCTTTGTACTGATTTTGTTTAAACGCCTGATTCTTTTTTGTTAGCCAAGAAAGCGTCAAAAATAAGTTGATTCATTTTTTCTATTCATTTGTTGGTTATTCGTTATAAAAGTCATACAAATTAGTCTCCGTCTTTAATTTGATTATTTCCAAAATTACATCATAATAAATCCTAAACATGGTCCTAGATCGAAGCCGGATGTGAAACTGATAAGGATTAGCTATTATTTTATGGAATATAATTAAACTAGAAGAATAAAAGACGAATTTATTAAAATCAAGATAGTGTCTACCTACAGCGGATGGATTGAGTGTATTTTCAGTGGTGTTAAGTCTTTATTTATTCATATTTAAATATAACCCAGCACTCGACAGGTAATATTTAGTGTAAATAAAGGATTTTTAAAAAGGTTAGTAAAAAATAATTACACTATTTATCTGTACCGTTCATTTTACTTACATAAAGTTTCTACCTATTGTAGTGTGAATAATTTTTGTTTAACTTAAGTTTTGCTGTAATTAAATCCAAATAATACTTAAATTAAGTATAGTAAGCATTAATGCTACATTGTTTGGATTATTAAATGAATAATTATAGTGTAAATTGTAATAGTTATTCACGTATAATTATTGTGTAGGTAGATATATTTTACTATTGTATCTGATTCTATTGTTCTATTATAGTAAAATTTTATACGATTCTATAGGGTTATAATATACATATTTAGCAGATTAGTGAACTATTTACTGTTTGTATGATTCTATTAATAAACTGAAGTGGATAAGTTATACAGTCACGTATCAAGTATATCTCTGTAACTACGTAGTGCATAATTCAATAATTTGAATTTGTCCGATATTAAATACTTTTTAAATGTTATTCCTATATACCTATTAACATCTGTACCTATACTATAAATATAACATATCGTATTATAAAGCTATTTAATTGATTGAAATATTATTTGCTCATTGTACCAATAATATAGTAATATAGTACCAATATAGTAAGGATCTATTGTGTGCCTTGTTTATTACATTTATTAATTTATTTTTTATTTGTATAAATTCCAGGTCGACAACACGCGAATCCCAGAATGGCCGAAGAAAGGGAATTAGTTAAGAAACGTGGTAGTTTTAAAGGTCGTTTAACTGCATTTATTAACTATTTACATTCGCTAACTGACGAACCGTTAAGTCTTTCGGATGCTAGAGAATTACAATATCGTATGGGTAAAATTGAGTCGTTGTATGAGCAATATGATCAGGTACAGTTGCGTTTAGAGTGTATTGTTGATAATATTGAAGAGCAATTTAAAGAACGCTCAGAATTTGAATCACAATACTTCAAAGCAATTGCTCAAGCTCAAGGTTTGCAAAATATTAATGAAGGTTCTATGAGTAGTATAGGAAGTGACAAGGGTACTCGCATGAATAATCATAAGCTCGTTAAACTACCCACCATCCAGTTACCAAAATTTTGTGGGTCGTACGACAATTATCTTGAATTCAGGGACACTTTTACTAGTCTTATACATAATAACGATGAAATAGACGAGATAAATAAATTCCATTATTTACGTGCATCTCTGGAAGGTTCTGCTGCTGTGGTAATCCAATCAGTTGAGTTTTCATCTAAAAATTATGCCGTTGCGTGGAAACTCTTGTGTGATAGGTTTGACAATAAACGTTTACTAATACAAAATCACGTATCGTCTTTATTCAATATTGAAGTTATTACAAAGGAGTCATCTGTAACTTTAAAACGTTTGATTGATCAGGTAAATAAAAACCTACGAGCACTTGAATCGTTAGGTGAACCTGTAAAACATTGGGACACTCTTCTAATTTATATTATTACTCACAAATTAGACAACAAAACCTTTCGGAAGTGGGAGGAATTTAAAGGACGTATGGAAAAGGATGCCTCAATAACATTTGACATCTTTTTACAATTTATACGTAGTAGCGCTGACTTATTTGAAACATTAGAGCTATCACGTGTTAGTCAAATTAATTCGACTCATAAATCTACTGGTAGACTAAAATCTATGGTGTCGATACAAGGTGGACATACTAATCAAAATTCCAATACAGCTGAATCACATCAACGTGTTTGTCCTAAATGTAAGGGCGACCACAATTTAGCAAATTGCCCTCAGTTCCTTGCCTTAAGTATTGAAGCGCGACTAAAATTACTACCAAGCTACAAGGTATGTTTTAATTGTTTCCGCGTAGGCCACTTTGCCAATCTATGCAAAAAATCAGGCTGTAAAATATGCAAGCGAAGACACAATAGTCTCATTCATGTAACTAGTGATCAGCCGGTACGTAATGAAAATAAAATTACATCTGTGAATACACCCTCAGCATCTACATCATCTGTGGCTTCACATAATGTAGCTTTGACCACACACATATCTAATTATAATAAAGTTCAGTGTGATGTGTTATTATCTACTGCCTTGATTAAATTATATGACGACAACAATCGCGAACACATTGTTCGTGCTATACTAGATAGTGGTAGTACATCGAGTCTTATAACTGAGACACTGTGTCAACGTTTAAATTTGATGACTTGTAAGGTAGATAAGTCAATTTTGGGTATAAATAACGCAACATCATGCGTAGGCAAAACTTGTCATGTACAAATGACGTCATTAAATAACAATTATTCCTCTGAGGTTCAGTGTTATGTTTTGCCATCTATTACTAGTAATATACCTAGTCACGAAGTGAATATTTCTAATATTGACATACCAACTGATATTTGTTTAGCGGATCCTACGTTTTTTATACCTGCTCATGTTGACATTTTAATCGGTGCTGATCTCTTTTGGGATTTGGTAGGTACGCGAAGAATAACATTAGGCAAGAAAAAGCCTGTTTTATGTGAAACAAAATTAGGATGGATAATTTCAGGTCCTATTTTTAGTCATCATGTCACAACTACAGACGTAAGTGAATTAAGATGCAATTTAAATAAAATCGATTCTACTTCAAATCAGGATTTCGATGATATTCGAACTGATCTGACACGGTTTTGGCAGCTTGAAGAAATAAACTCCAAACATAATTATCTGCCAGAAGAAAAGAAATGCGAGGAGCACTTTATCGCGAATACAACTCGTCTCGATGATGGTCGTTTTTGCGTCCGTATACCACTCAAGCAAACTTCTTCTGTCTTAGGAGAGTCAATTCAACGAGCTGAACATTGTTTATATTCTTTAGAACATCGATTAAAGAGTAAGCCTAATTTAAGTGAAATGTATCACAGTTTTATGTCAGAATATGAGTTGCTTGGCCATATGTCAAAATGTGAACAACCTAAACTAGAACAAGATGAGTACTTTATACCCCATCACGGTGTTATGCGTGATAGTAGTACAACTACGAAACTTCGGGTTGTATTCAACGCTAGTAGCCCTACCACGTCAGGTGTTTCTTATAATGACATCCAAATGATAGGTCCTATTGTTCAAGACGATTTGGTGTCAATACTACTCCGTTTTAGGCAGCATAAATATGTTTTGTCTGCAGATGTAGAAAAAATGTACAGGCAAATTATTGTCCATCCATCTGATAGACATCTGCAGCAAATACTTTGGCGTAGTAATACAAACAAGCCGATACAAAAATTTATATTAAACACGGTGACATATGGCACATCTAGTGCACCATTCCTGGCTACACGGTGTCTTAAACAATTAAGTATCGAATGCAAAAATGACAAAATTGCAGAGATCATCGAACATGATTTTTACGTTGATGATCTTTTAACAGGAGGTGATGATCTGACTGAAGTTGCTATCCGTAAGGAGGTCACTGATGTACTTGCTTCGGCTTGTATGCCATTAAGGAAGTGGAAATCGAATGAACCTCGATTGATTATAGAGTCTCCAAATAATAATATTTCTTCAATTGATTTAAATATTGGGCACAATGATGATGATCCAAATAAGTTATTAGGTCTCAGTTGGCATGCTAATTCTGACGAACTATGTTTTCCAATAGGTTCTTTAATCCCTGATGGCAATACTAAACGTGATATTCTTTCATCAATTGCACGAATTTTTGATCCATTAGGACTTTTGGCTCCTTGCATAATTAATATGAAATTGCTGCTACAACAGCTTTGGATTCAAAAAATATCTTGGGATGAACCATTAAATTATGACCTTAATAAGAATTGGAAACGTATTCGTGAAGCTTTACCCCTTTTAAACAAACTTCGTATTCCAAGAATTGTTATTTGCGACTCACACAAATTGCTAGAATTGCATGTATTTTCAGACGCGTCAGAACGTGCGTATGGAGCTTGCATTTATGTTCGTAGTGTTAGTGATTTTGGAAAGGTTTTAGTTCGGTTGTTGATGGCTAAGAGTCGAGTAGCACCGATCAAACCAACCACAATCCCAAGGTTGGAATTGTGCGGTGCATTGATAGCAGCTCGACTTTATGACAAAGTCGTCACTTCGTTGAGGTTGAAAATAAATAAAGTTTATTGCTGGACTGACTCCACCATAGTTTTAAGTTGGTTACGTATGCTACCTTCTAGACTTCAGCCGTTTGTACGCAATCGCGTTGCCGAAATCTTAGAAAGGACAGAAAACTGTACCTGGCGACACGTACCAACTGATGAAAACTCAGCAGACCTAATATCTCGTGGTGTGGATATTAGTAATCTGCAGAGTTTGGAACTATGGTGGTCAGGTCCTGCATTTCTTCGTGATGACTTTGTGAAGTGGCCCCCTCAACCAAAGCATGTCGAAGTTTTACCCGAGATTAAACAAGACCATTCTTTAAACGCTATTGTACACGACGCAAGCCCAAGAAGGCTCATTGAATTTAATCGCTTCTCCAATTATTTAAGACTCGTGCGATCGGTAGCCTATGTTTTAAGATTCATAAATTCATGTAAAAGGCTGCCAGAAGTCTCAATATTTTTAAGTGAAAAGGAATTGCGAGATTCCTTAATTTTAATAATTTCAAATTGTCAATACGAATCCTTTCCCGAGTATAAATTACTTTTGAATAAAGAAAGCTTACCTAAAAAAAGTCCACTCTTAAAATTTAACGTGTTCCTAGACGAAAATAATATAATGCGTGTTGGAGGTCGTATTGACAACTCAAATTATTCTGATGACAAAAAACACCCTATTATTTTACAGTCCACTCACATTTTTACAAAATTATTATTCACATTTGAGCATAAAAGATTATTACATGCTGGTCCTCAATTATTGTTGGCGTCCATTAGGGAAAGTTATTGGCCCATAGGTGGTCGAAATTTAGCAAAGACTTGCTATCATAATTGCATCAAATACACGCATTAAGGTCGTTACTCCTTTGATGGGAAATTTACCACAGCAGCGTCTTCTTTCCGGTGGTTATCCTTTTATGACTGTTGGTGTTGACTATGCAGGCCCTATTATGTGCGCAAATCGTCAAGGTCGCGGTTGGAGACTAGTAAAAGTGTATACACACACACACGACTAAAGCCATTCATTTGGAGCTGGTGGGAGATCTAACGAGCAATAATTATTTACACACGATTTATTTCACACACACGTCACACACACTAATTTTAACGTGCACACGACGGTATTAATTTCCATTTTATTCCGGCGTATGCGCCACATTTCGGAGGCCTCTGGGAAGCGGGTGTCCGTTCGACCAAGTACCATTTACAGCGAGTGTTGGGTAATTGTACATTAACACGAAGAGCTTAACACTACACTTGTACAAATTGAACGTATTACACGACCACTAACACCACTTTCTTCGGATCCAGCAGACTACAATCCACTGACCCCAGGTCATTTTCTCATTGGCCGATCACTCACATCCTTACCAGAACGAGATTATCGATTATATTCCACGAATAATCTTACACGGTTCCAACGCATTGAACAACTTCGTCAACATTTTTGGACTAGATGGAGTAAAGAATATATTGCAGAATTACAACAACGCGTTAAATGGCGTTCCTGCAAGGATAATTTGAAGTTGGACACTTTAGTAGTGATCAAGGAGGATAATCTTCCGCCGTTGAAGTGGAAATTGGGAAGAATTGTGGAAGTTCATCCTGGACCTGACGGCATAGTACGGGTTGCTGATATAAAAACGTCCACCGGAGTGATTCGACGGGCTTTTAGCAAGATTTGTCCATTGCCATCACTGTCTGGTTGAAGCCACGGCATTCAACGCCGGGGGGCATGTTTAAACGCCTGATTCTTTTTTGTTAGCCAAGAAAGCGTCAAAAATAAGTTGATTCATTTTTTCTATTCATTTGTTGGTTATTCGTTATAAAAGTCATACAAATTAGTCTCCGTCTTTAATTTGATTATTTCCAAAATTACATCATAATAAATCCTAAACAGATTTCTTTTTATAATATCTATTCTCTGTAAAATATTGTTAAGGCAGCTAGTCTGTACTAATATTATGAAGAGAAGAGATTTGATTTTTTGTGTCTGTCCGTTTGTTTGTCATAGATAAACTCAAAAACTACTCAACTGATTTTAAAATTTCTTTTACCTACAGAAAGCTATATTATCAGCGACTTATATAGACTGTATACTATTCTCGAAAAGATTAGAGATCCCTAAGAAAATTGCAATAATGTAACTCAAAGTATGAAAAATGAAAGTTAACATACAATACAAATTTATCTTTCTATCTATTTATTTATTTAATGTTTTATTGTACAAACTAATTATATAATAAAATATGACAGAGCTAATCAAATGTACAAAGGCGAGCTTAACTCTAAAAGAGTTCTCTTCTAGCAACACCCAAAGTAGAAAGGAGCGTCAATGTCAGCGGATGGAGCGGTGTACAATGTTGTGACAATTTTCAAACAAAGGAACTGGACAAACTGAAGTTTATTATATATAATTAATTACATTATATTTCATTGTATTTATACACATAGCCTTAGACATAAATATATACTACACACACACACACACACGCACGCACGCTCGCACACACGAACACACGCACACACACACGTTACCACGCGCACACACACGCACACACACGAACACACGCACACACACACGCACACGCATACACGCACACGCACACACACTAACACGCACACACACTAACACGCACACACACACGCACACACATATATACTAACACATGCATACACATATAGATAAATAAATATATGTTCATAGAGATAGAAGATGCTCTTTAAATCTGCTTTTAAAAATATTTAAACATTGACTCTCACGGATAGGTATGGGAAGAGAATTCCACAATCTAGCAGCATGGACGGCAAAAGCTCTGTCTATGGTATCTACATAACCGAAGCCGGGCGGATCGCTAACATTGTGTAACTTAACGTTTTCAGCATCGAATCTGCACCTGTTACGAACTGCGACAATAATATTGTTTATATAAATGTAATAAATGTCAGTCCCTCCGCCTATATTACCATTACCTAGAGGCGTCGCGAACTAATTATGAGATCTCTATGCATACCCATTATATTCTGTGATAACGCATTATTTTATAGAATTATTTATAATTGTAATAAATACACACTAAAATGATTTTAAATATCAGTAAATCAGTAAATCCTGTGTGCTAAGTTAGGTTGTAACCTACCTATGTACCAAATTTCATTTTCTCAAACATGCTTGGAAATGTGAGCATTATTTTGACAATCTTCTTCGAGATAAATCAAAATTGCCGTACTGGCCAAGATACATGCGGACAACGGCCGGCAAAAGTATGAAAATCCATATCTGTCGTGTTTTGCGGCCAGATAAATTACTATAGACATATAAAAACGCATCTGCCTTTTGACCAGTTCGTAGAAATCAATATCAACAAGATATGCCACTTACTTGGTTTTATTGGCCGTATAACCCTA
Source organism: Galleria mellonella (assembly GCF_026898425.1). NCBI lineage: Eukaryota > Metazoa > Arthropoda > Insecta > Lepidoptera > Pyralidae > Galleria > Galleria mellonella. Next base: position 337,708 of record NW_026442129.1, read on the forward strand.
CCAAATTCAGATACAACCTGCTTGCATACTTTCCGCATAAACTGTGTCCAATATATAATCTAGGAATATAAAATTTGTTATTGACAAATAGTTGACATATCAAAATTATCAAAAATTTTACATACACGTTTTCTATACACTAGCCTGCTTCGAGTTGAGGAAAATGGCAACTGACGGTGTATCTTTCGTCCTCTTTTTACTAATTATATTTGCATAAGAAGAAAGGAGGCAACTATATAATTTACAGTTTTTATTTTATCATTCCTTCTTATAATTAGGTACTTGTTCCTAGATTCTAACATGCTTAAATGAAATGAAATTCATTGCTTTGTCCAATGTATTCAGCCCGCATACAGGTATGCAAATTTAGACATTTAAATGGTCAAAGGTTTCTATACGTGACAGAATCTGAAATGAGGATATCCGCAAAAGTGACTTCTCTTTTTTATGGATGAAAATGGAATAGTAACCCCGCCTGCGCGGCACACCAGTGAGGGATGATAGGTGAGGATGAAAAGGACAGGCTAGTTAGCCCATTGTGGTGAATACACCTGGAATTCAGCACGATGGTTTCCAGGGGGGAATGCGTGGAATTCGACCTGATACGGTATTTTTGACGGGTGAAAATGGTATGGTAACATTGCCTGTGCTAACGGGATACGCTGGCGGAGCACCAGTGAAGGGCGATCGGTGAGGATGAAAACAGGTCAGTTAGCTCATCACGACGAATTTACAAGGAATTAACCATGATAGTTTCCAGGGAGAACCGCGAGGAGCTCATTAGTCACTACACCTCATTATTAGTAATCCCTTTTCCCTCCCACCAAAGTGATTAAGACAGCCCACAAGCCCACAGAACCCGAAGGATAAGTAAGCTGCAATGGCAATGGATTGGTCACATAATTCGAAGAACCGACAACCGATGGGGAAGAAGGGTTCATGAGTGGCGATCCAGCATGGGCAAATGCAGTGTAGGACAAAGCCCCACTAGAAGAAGCGACGACCTCAAAAGCATTGTAGGGAGTCAGTAGATGCAGGTAACTCGGAACCATTCCTTATGACTGTCTATATGACTGGAGGAGGCCTATGTTTAGTAGTCGATGAATAATGGCTGAGATGATGATGATGATGATGAACGAACTACGTGTATATCGATTTTTTACGTTCACAACCACATCAACAATCTACTCTACCTACATCACGAGAGATTATAGTCGTGAGCATATTTATTTTTATACAACATTTTCAAAAGGGTATTGTGTAATATCAGGTACATACACGCGATAAATGGGGCGCCCTTTATCTGTAATTAATGTACATACACCGTCCTGACATACCCTATTTATTTACGAGTATCAACCCTTTATGATATTTACAATGGGTAAACCTTTTATCTACCTACGGGGAAGCAAGTAGATTTTGTTTAAATAAAACCGGTCAGGAGCGAGTTGAACCCACACGCTGAGGGGTCCGTATATAGGTATATAATATATATATTTACTACAGAGAGACTTTGTACAAAAGTCGTTTGCTTTGGCACCTCTGTCCCATTTGTGTTTCTACCGTGAAGTAGTTGTGTTTGCATGGCTGTGTTTCGGTTTGAAGGTTTGAAGGATGGAATATAGCAGTTAATTTACAGAGTACAGAGGAATAACACCTGAGTCCTCAGGAATGGCAACGTAAGGGGGGTATCATGGACGAAACAGTATACTTTGTTATGTCCATGGTACTGCTTATGTTTATAGACGACGGTTACCTCTTTCCATCAGGTACCCAGTAAATTCACACTATATCCCACCCTTCAAACCGAAGCACAGCCATGTAAACACAGCTGCTTCACGGTAGAAACACGAATGGGACAGAGGTACCCAAGCAATCGACTTTTGTACAAAGTCTCCCTCTGGTAAATATAATTAACAGAACCTTTATAAATGTCACTCAATCTTGTAAATGTGATAGGTAATTAATTAAACCACTTAAAATTATCGCCTGCTATTAATTTACCGTGGAATTTTGTTTTCCGCTAATATATTGCTCATAATTTTTTCACAGGCGCTCATTGTATTTGGCTTTGTAAATCAATATAAATGAACGTTGCTTTGTGTACTTTTTTTAAATATATTTTGAATAAAAGTGAAACGGTATCTTGACATTCTAAGAACTGACTATTCTATTCGAAGAAAGTTACACACTAAAATATAATAGATGGCGCCACTTGTATATTAAAATGATATTTTGATATTATATTTTTCATTTGTATTTTAAATGAATATTCTACAGTAAAACTGAACATTTTTCTCAAAGAAATACGGGTCGATGGTGTTTTTCGACGTATGTCTCTTTTTTAAAATTATAAAATATAATTGTTATTACCAGAAGTTGCACAAACTTCCATATTAGCCATCAATCTTCGACCGCTATTCCGTCTACGCAGGTTTTTCGTCTTAATAGTCAATCAATCTTTGAGTGTCGGCAGTCGCACGCATGCCAATGACAGCGGAATTAAACAAAATAATTGTAATCAACTAATCAATGATATGGATTGGCGCAATATAATGCCTAGTTCAGTAACATAAAATATTAACAGAGGGAGACTTTGTACAAAAGTCGATTGCTTGTGTACCTCTGTCCCATTCGTGTTTCAACCGTGAAGCACTTGTGTTTGCATGGCTGTGTTTCGGTTTGAAGGGTGGGATATGGCGTGAATTTACTGAGTACAGAGGAATAACACTCGAGTCCTCAGGAATGGCAACGCATGGGGGGTATCATGGGCGAAACAGTATACTTTGTTATGTCCATGGTACTGCTCATGTCTATAGGCGACGGTTATCACTTTCCATCAGGTGGACCGTCAGCTTGTTTGGCATTCTAAGTTGTATAAAAAAGAAATATGAAATTGAAAATATTTGAATTAATAACGCGGTATCGTGTGTATATTTATGTACATTATTGTTCATAGCAAGCAATTTGTTTCTGCTTAAATAAACGCTAATGTATTATTAAAAATTCTTAATATATGTTACCATCATCATCTCAGCCTTTAACTGTCCACTGCTGGACATAAGCCTCCCCCTTGGGGGGTTTTTCCAGTAGTTGCCACGCTTGGCAGGCGGGTTGGGAACTGCAGTTAGGTTTTACAGATATTTTAAGAGGGACGCTGCTGCCCATTCCTCGCTTTCCCTTACTCGCCTCTTACGACACCCACGAGAAAGGAAGGGGGTGGCCTATTCTACGCCGGGACCACACTTAATATAAGTATTAGTCTATAAGGGGGAAAGGGATTGTTAGTAATGGAGACTGAGAATCCCATTGCTAGCATTATACTCAACCAGGTTGACATCCTCGCGGTTCCCCCTGGAAACTATCATGGTTAATTCCTGTTGAATTCATCACGATGGGCTAACTGGCCCGTTTTCATTCTCATCTATCACCTTTCACTGGTGCTCCCCCAGCGTGTCCCGTTAGCGCAGGCGGGGTTACCATACCATTTTCATCCATCAAAAAAAGTATTAGTCTATAGTCGTTCCCGCTTCCGCTCTTGTTTGGCCGCAGCTGCTTATCACTGGGTCCTCTCCCCTCTTTACCTGAAGGACGGAACAGGTGTTACGCTCGCTTAGCCAGTTATTAAGGGATTTCCTTCGCGCAAACAAACACAATACGTGTCCCTGTATGTTGTACTTAGATACTTAAGACGGTAACTACAATTGTTGTACAACGGCGTTTGTTTAGCGTAATTATTATATTTATTAAACTAGTCTTTACCCGCAACTTCGTTCGTGTTGCCGATGTACATATATTGATTAAGGGAAATTAAAAAAAAAATGCTTGTATCCTACTCCAAATATCAAATTTCATAACTAGTTATTGACTAACTGCAACTTCAAGAGATACATTGCATATACAAGTAGTAAATCTACAACAAAAAACTTTACAACTAATTCATATATCGCTTTATAATTTTTTTAACACTTTTTTTTATACCACTGAGGTGGCAAACCAGCATACAGCCCACCTGATGGTAAGTGGTTACCGTAGCCTATGAACACCTGCAATACCAGAGGTATTACGCGCGCGTTGCCGACCCTGAAGACACTTATTTTACCTAAATATTTTTTTTAAACAACTTAGAATGGCAGATAAGCTGACGGCCCACCTGATGGAAAGTGATAATCGTCGCCTATAGACATGAGCAGTACCATGGACATAACAGAGTATACTGTTTCGCCCATGATACCTCCCATGCGTTGCCATCCCTGAGGACTCAGGTGTTATTCCTCTGTACCCAGTAAATTCACTGCCACATCCCACCCTTCAAACCGAAACACGAATAGGACAGAGGTACACAATCAAACGACTTTTGTACGAAAACTCCCTCTGGTGATGAAATTGAAACATACAGTGACAGTTTAATAAGAATTATATGGTATAATTAACGTTTTAATTTGTTGGCTGAACACTTTTTAACTCAGTCAGTACCATTGAAAACTGTTAAATTGTTTTGGAAAATTAACAAACAATTGCTACGTTGCCTCACTTAGGTGAGCTAAAGTTATGGACGCTCTCAACTCCAAGAATCCGAGGTCGTATTTTTCTGGGAGCACGGAAGTAAGTAAGTGTTTTATACTATTTAGAAATACTATCAAAACGGAGTCCCGTTATTTCAAGAGTCTTTTATTAAATCGAAGCTAAACTTGCTCGATTAATTTAGATTTATTTACTTTCTCAGTCTAAAGTAATATCTTATCCGTTCACGTCTTAAACTTACTTAGCTTGAACGTTATCGCAGATTCACTCCACTCTCACTTCATTAACCTGATTACGGCGTGTTAAAGGGACGCCCAGGTAAAAGACAATACATCTAGGGCGCCTACTACACTCAAAGTGCGATTTTATTAAATAAAATATATTTATACTTGACAAATTATTGACTAATTATTGTATTTTTGTAATGGAACTCTCAAATCTTAAAATCATTAAACGAAATTTCTAATGTAAGTAGTATATTAGTTTATTTTAACATATATTATATGAGTAGGTAGGTATTGTATGTATTTATAGTGTATGTATTTATGTAATATTTTATTATATATTTTAATATTTTATTTAACTGTATATTTGTTTATGTATTAATAGTTGTAACACTTCAGCTGGCCGCTAACGAAATGCTTTCTCACTGTATCGGGTTGACTGGAAGAGATCTCTGTCAGAGATAAGTCTACCCTTGCTCACAACATTTATAAATACATTATTTTATATGTAACTTACAAGTGCAATAAAGAATATATACAATAATATTAGAAAGTTAACAAAATTATTGACCATTTTATTTACACATCTGTGCTTGGCAAATTACCAGTAACATGCTGTTAAGTTACCGAAATCGACAATATTTTTATTGTCAAATTCATAATTGACTATATATTATCAATGTATAGTAATACCAGAGGGAGACTTTGTACAAAAGTCGATTGCTTGGGTACCTCTGTCCCATTCTTGTTTCTACCGTGAAGCAGTTGTGTTTGCATGGCTGTTTCGGTTTGAGGGCAAACAAGCTGACGGCCCACCTGATGCAAAGTGGTAACCGTCGCCTGTAGACATGAGCAGTACCATGGACATAACAGAGTACACTGTTTCGCCCATGATACCCCCCATGCGTTGCCATTCCTGAGGACTCAGGTGTTATTCCTCTGTACCCTGTAAATTCACGCTGTATCCCACCCTTCAAACCGAAACACAGCCATGCAAACACAACTGCTTCACGGTGGAAACACGAATGTGACAGAGGTACCCAAGCAATCGACTTTTGTACAAAATCTCCCTCTGGTATTACTATAGATTGATGATATATAGTCAATTATGAATTTGACAATAAAAATATTGTCGATTTCGGTAACTTAACAGCATATGGTACTGGTAATTTGCCAAGCAAGCCTAGGGCTATTAATAGGTACATAAAATTAAAAAGCCTAAAGTTCAAAATTCACCAATTAGGTACAAAATAATCTTACCATTTATTTAAAAGTTGATTTTCGCTAAATATTTGTCTCTAGAAATATATGACTTAATCTAACATAATTTCTCTTTATATATATGTATCTATGTCTGAATCATTAGTATAGTATAAAAGCTTTCTGAGTCAACGCGACCCAGTGGCAGCGAAGGTTGAAAGGTAAATAGGTCCAAATATAAAGGTTTGTGGGTTAAGTGACGGTCACAACCCATTCTGACTTATTAAAAAGCATATAATATCGGCCAAAATTAATTTATTTAGGACAGCCAGTGAAATTACGTAAATATATATATATATATATATATATATATATATATATATATATATATATATATATATATATATATATATATATATATATATATACACTCCTCGCAAAAATTAAGGGAACATAAAATTTTTTGAAATTTTTGGGTGATTTTCAACAGGCTGTATTTCAGTGAAAAATAATCGTACAGGAAATTTAAAAAAAGGGTTTTGAAGCTTGAAAAGTCTAGCTTTCAGATTTTTTGGTGAAAAAATTTTTTGAGCTCCGGTTTCCATGCAATTCTTAAACAAAGCTGAAAATAATTTTTTTCTAAATTTTCTAGGTTTTGTTTTTCACTCTATGGGCATGGAAAAATTTTTTCGAGCTACTCCATTATATAGGTCTCTTAGTGTGTTTATTCAGCTTCATAAATCGCTTTGGATGGCTCAATTACGACCATTTGTCTCCGAGATATCGAACTTTGAATGCAAAAGCATCCTTTTCCATTCAACTGCTAATATCTCTGGAACTACTGGTCGCACAGCAAGCGGGCGCCGAGTTTCTTTATCTGCATAAAATTTCCAATTAAGCACAGTCAAGAGTTAGTGAAGAAAAAATTTTTTTCCACCTCTAACATTGAATTGAAAAAAGTGGAAAAAAGTGACTTTTTCTCCTTTTTTGGTTACTTGGCTGTATCTTCGCTAATATGGGCGGGAAAGCTAAGGTTTGAGGAAAATTTTACAGTCTATTGTTCCTTAAAGAACCCCCAAATCCCTGGAGCGATCGGTTCAACGGTTTTTCCCGGACCAATTGATTGAAATTTTGGAAAAAATAAGGGAACAAGGTTTTTGTCCCTTAAACTCACCGTAATCCATTCAAAAATCAATAATTTCATTTGTTTTTCACTTTTTACTCAATTTTTTGTTTTTTTAAAAATTCATTATCAAAAAAAATCGAAAAAAATCAAGAAAATTTTATGCAGATAAAGAAACTCGGCGCCCGCTTGCTGTGCGACCAGTAGTTCCAGAGATATTAGCAGTTGAATGGAAAAGGATGCTTTTGCATTCAAAGTTCGATATCTCGGAGACAAATGGTCGTAATTGAGCCATCCAAAGCGATTTTTGAAGCTGAATAAACACGCTAAGAGACCCATACAATGGAGTAGCTCGAAAAAATTTTTCCATGCCCATAGAGTGAAAAACAAAACCTAGAAAATTTAGAAAAAAATTATTTTCAGCTTTGTTTAAGAATTGCATGGAAACCGGAGCTCAAAAAATTTTTTCACCAAAAAATCTGAAAACTAGAGTTTTCAAGCTTCAAAACCTTTTTTTTAAATTTCCTGTACGATTATTTTTCACTGAAATACAGCCTGTTGAAAATCACCCAAAAATTTCAATAATTTTTATGTTCCCTTAATTTTTGCGAGGAGTGTATATACGAGTATATATATAAATTGATATTTTTAGGTTTCTGTATTAAAAAAGGAAAATGGAACCCTTATAGGACTTACTCACTTCATCGTCCACCTGTCTGTCCGACTGTCAAGACCCTTTTTCTCAGAAATTGTGGAGGTATCAAGCTCAAATTAATATCAAATACTCAAGTCTGAAGATATGAAAATATCAAACGTCTAAATCAACGCAAACGGCGTTTTTCCACCGTGCTTTTTTCAAGGCACTTTCTTCCACGCACAACCATTCTTTGGAATCAACTTCCAGCAGCAGCATTTCCGAACCGATACGACAACATAACCTTCAAGAAAAGAGTGTATTCCTTTTTAAAAGGCCGGCAGCACACCTGCAATGCCGCTGGTGTTGTAGGTGATCATGGGTGGCGGTAGTCACTTACCATCAGGTGAGCCGCATGCTCGTTTGCCCCCTGTGTTGTAAAAAAAAAACGGTCGCATATTGCGTATATTGTCACATTTAGATAAATATATATTATATAAAGATAGATTTACAAGAGAATCGAAACCTATAGGGAACTGTTCATTAATCTATAATCATGAATTTTGCTAAAAATGAATATCGTGCAACACGTAAATGGATAATCCGAAAACCATTAATTTGTAGTTAATTAAAAAAAATTAGCTCTTTTTATTATAATTTGAATGGAACCCTCGAGTGGCGAGTCCCATTCACATTAGGCCGATTTTTTAATGCAATTTGAAATGGCAAACAAACTGACGGCATACCTGATGGAAAACGGTAAGTGTCGCCTATAAACACGAGCAGCACTATGAAAATTGAAAATACTTTGCAATCCTCATGCGTTGCCATTCCTGAGAACAACAATATTATAAATAGATAGATACTCTTTATTGTTTCTTCCAAAAGATTACAATAGTAAACTTATTATAGATACAAACAATTACAAGAAATGATCACAGTGAAAAAGCAATGGGCGACCTTATCGCCTAATTATACATACCTCATGACCTTATTTTGCTTCAGTGTCTTGTAATTTTATAGCTATATCATATATACTTTTATTATATACCTATTATTCGAAAAACAGCCACGTAAGCACAGCTGTTTGACGACAGAATTAGAAAAACGAGTGGGATGGAGGTGCAAACACATGCGTTGTTATTGTACTCGTGTTGTTGCATGTTCATGTAACAACATGTGTACAGCAACAAAAACGTATATATAAATTTTTTTTTATATAACTTAGAATGGCAAACAAGCTGACGGCCTACCTGATGGAAAGTGGTAACCGTGGCCTATAGATATGAGCAGTGCCATGGACATAACAGAGTATACTGTTTCGCCCATGATACCCCCCATGCGTTGCCATTTCTGTCTCATGTGCGATGGTTACCACTTTCCATTAGGTGGGCCGTCAGCTCGATTGCCATTCTAAGTTGAATTAAAAAAACTTTGTGTACTGATTCACGCGGACGAAGCCGCGGGATACAGCCAGTCTCAAATTAAATAGCCCTGAAATAAAAAGTAAACGAGTTGAAACCAGTTAATTTATTTAGTACAGAACTGACTATTTTTACTTGTATAATTTAACTAGAGATACAAAAGTTTAATTTAATTTACTAATTGGGGTGTACTTTGTAATAATGACCTTTGTTTCGATCACCAATCTTTTCCCTTTTTCGAGGCGTGAATAAATTTTTATTCTTGATTTATTATATTTATTAATGAATAGATATACAAATAGTTAAGACTGTAAATTTTATATTATATAAAAATAACTTGAAAACTGTTCCGTGTACACACATCTACCTACTCTCTTGAAAGCCATTAGTTTTTTTTTTTTTTTTATAAAGACTTGACTGTTCCATCTCTCCGGTATTCACGGGGTGAATAGCAACGACTTGTCTGGTGTTGCTATACGGAGAACATTATGTGCTTTATTTCTCCTTATGTGCGTAGACATCCTCCCCCCGGTCGATGACTGAAGGTTCAGAGGCTCGAAGATCTGTTTTATCATCCTCGTGAAGTAGTGGGCAGGTTTGGTGCAAGCTTCGCCGATAAATTCCTTTTGCAGTTTTAATATCTGCCACTCTAGCAACTCCATCTCGTCCAGGGTACAATTTATGTATACGTCCAACTCTCCATTTTAGTGGTGGAATATTAGGCTCCTTCAAGATAACCATGTCTCCTTCCTTTAGATTGTCTTGATTTATTCTCCATTTATTCCTCTGTTGCAATTCACACAAATATTCGTTTCTCCAACGTCCCCAAAAGTGTTGTTTCAATTGTTCTAGTAGTTGGTACCGGTTTAATCGGTTTGGATTAATATCTTGCAAATTAGGAGATGGCAATGATGTTAGCATTCTACCAATTAGGAAGTGCCCTGGAGTTAAAGGTTCTAAGTCTGTAGGATCGGATGAGAGAGGGGTCAAAGGTCGGGAATTTAGGATTGCTTCGATTTGTGTGAATAAAGTCGACAATTCCTCGAACGTCAAATGCCTATCACCTAATATTCTGACCGCATGAAATTTGGCCGCCTTTACGCCGGCTTCCCAAAGACCTCCAAAGTGAGGAGACTATGCAGGTGAGAAATTAAATTTAATGCCCTCATCAGCGCCAAACGTGGAGATGTTTTCATGTTCTGAATTTATAAAACTATTAATTTCATTATTTGCACCTACAAAATTAGTACCGTTGTCACAATAGATTTGATTCGGTTTTCCTCTGCGTGATATAAACCGACGAAGGCACATAATAAATGCATCCGTTGATAAATCGCTAGCGATTTCTAAATGTATTGCCTTTGTGGCAAAACAAATAAATAAGCATAAGTAGCTCTTCGATATTTTACAACCGCGTCACTTTCTGTCTGTGATCAAGAACGGCCCGGCAAAATCTACACCGCTGACTTCGAATGGATAACTTGGAGTAACTCTTGAAGCTGGTAAGTTTCCCATTAAAGGATTTATAGATTTAGCTTTCATTAATCTGCATACAGAACATTTATTTATTGTACCACGAGCCAAAATTCTACCCTTCAGAGGCCAGTATTCATTTCGTATGTTGGCTAATAATAATTGTGGTCCACTATGTAAATGCTTTTTATGCATATATGCAAAAAGAAGTTTAGTAAAATTGTGACTGCAGTCAAGCAAAATTTGATGCTTTTTTGTATAAATTTCAGAAGAATTTTGGAGACGGCCACCGACACGCAGGAACCCGTTATCGTCTAGAAATGGACTTAGAGAAAGCAGTCGCGATTTAGAAGGTAAGTTTTTGTTTATTTTTAAAATATTTATCTCAGTAGCAAAACATTCTTGTTGATGTAGTTTAATTAACCTTTTCATCGCTAAATTAAGTTCTTCGACAGTTAAGTGTCCCGTATGTTTGTCTATTTTACATTTACTGTTATGTAAATATCTTAGTATATAAGCCATGACTCTCTGTAAAGTTGTAAATTTAGAATACTTGTTGAAATCAATAATTTGCGTGACTTTATTAATATTAATACTTGTATGTGTGTATGTAGTTGTAACAGTGTTTGTTAATGTTTTAGCAGTAGTAGTTAGATTTTTTCTTTCAGGTAAATCACTTAGAAGTGCAATGTTTTGCGGCCATTCCCTTTCATCTTGCCTTAGAAATTCAGGACCATCCCACTATAAATTTACCCTCTGAATTTGTTTGGGATTCAAGCCACGCGATGCTAAGTCAGCTGGATTTAGTTGACTCGGCACATATCTCCAAGATTGCGCAAGTGTTAGCTGCTGAATTTCCGATACTCGATTGGACACGAATGTTTTCAAGTCGCGAGATTGCGAGTGTAACCACCCAAGAACTATTGATGAATCTGTCCAGAAATATATAGATGTAATTTTACGTCGAATTGAACTCATTACCTTTGCACTTAACCGGGCTGATAATAATGCACCGCAAAGTTCTAATCGAGGTATACTAAAGCTTTAAGTGGAGCGACCTTGGTTTTTGCACATAGTAATCTAACTAAAATATTTCCTGCATCATCAATCGATCTCATGTACATGCATGATGCATATGCTGATTCAGATGCATCTGAAAACGCATGTAGCTCGACATTAATGGGATTAGCTATACAAACACAACGAGGAATACGAACAGATGATAGACTGTTCAAATTTAAAATAAAATCTATCCACAACTGTTCCAGTTCCTTTGGTAAAGGATCATCCCATTCCAATTTGCTCAACCATATTTTTTGTAAAATCATTTTTGGAATGATAGTACAAAGTCCTAATAGACCTAAGGGGTCAAATAATTTAGCTGAGTTGGACAGGATTGATCTTTTAGTAATCCTCTCTTGTGTATTAATATTTAAAGAAAACTCAAGAGTATCACTTCGTGGATCCCACTTAAGACCTAAAGCACTAGTTCGAGCATTCACATCTAAGTCTTTGGGTGTCAAGGTGTCAGGATTATCATCAAATATAGATGGGGCGTTCGTTCGGAATTTACGAAGCGGAAAGCAAGCAGAGGCTAGAATAGTAGTTACAGAGTTAACTATATTTTTTAACTCATATTCAGTCTCAGCACCCGATAAAAAATCATCTACATAAAAATCTTCCTTCAATAACCTTGCTATAATAGGATCAGTGCATTCCAATGACAATTGAATGAGGCACCTGGTACTGAGAAATGGTGCAGAAGCGGTACCATAGGTTACGGTGTTTAATTGAAATGTTTTAATTGGTTGCTGTTCGTTATCACGCCATAAAATTTTTTGCAAACTGCGCTGATTAGGGTCGACAAGAATTTGCCTATACATTTTTTCAATATCTCCTGTGATAACGAATTTGTGTTGTCTATAGCGTATTAAGATAGATAGTAAATCGTTCTGTACTACTGGACCTACATATTGAATATCATTTAAGGATTTTCCAGATGACGTTTTTGACGATGCATCGAAAACCACACGTAATTTTGTGGTACTACTACTCTCTCGGATTACTGCATGATGCGGAAGATAATAGCCTAATTTTTCATGATCGGATATTTCATCAAGATGCCCCTACTCTTTGTACTCATATATAAAATTACTATAATTTCGATGGAAAGAAGAATCGCGTTTAAACTTTCTTTCCATTTGTTTAAACCTTTTAAGTGCAACGTTGTATGAATCACCTAACACTTGTGGTGATTCTTTAAGTGGAATTTGTACACAAAATCTTCCATTGTCATCTCGTTTAGTAGTTTCTCGAAAGAACCTCTCACAATAATTGTCATCAAGAGATTTAGGATTATTAGGTATTTCTTCTAATTCCCAGAACATAGCTAGTTGTTTATATATCTCTTGAGAAAAATGGCATTTGATAACATGACTATTTGAACTACCTCCGCTAATAGGACCGGTTACAATCCAGCCTAATTGAGTTTTTTGAAGGATAGGTAATTTAGGACCTAGTTTTATTTTTGAATTATCTAGCAACTCCCAAAAAACATCAGCTCCCAAAAGAATATCAATTTCTGATGATTGATAAAACTTAGGATCTGCAAGTTGTATATTATTTGGAATACCTAACCCATTAATACATATTGATTTGTGAGGTAAGGAATCTGTAATATGAGGTAAGACATAACATCGTATCGGAATGCTAAAGGTGTTCACTGTAGAATGTATTGTGATATCTATTAATTTAGTAATGTTTAAAGTTGTGTTTCCTATACCAGAAACACATTGATGAACACTTTGAATATTGTTTAGTCCGATCAACTGTAGTGCCTTTGTAGTTATAAACGTAGACTGGCTACCACTATCTAATAAAGCCCTTAATATGTAGGGTTTGTCATTGTTTGTCACCTTGACCAACGCTGTAGACAAAAGAGCTTGATTGGCGGCGACAGCAGACATAATTATAGAATTCGAGAAATTAGCTGTGGTTTTAGGTTCATTTAGAATGGTAGCATTGTGTGTAGTTGTCAGTACTGTAGATGAATCATGTGTTTGTTGATCACATGGTATGTGTGATTGAGGTGGAGTGGTTGAATTTACAGGTAATGAAAGTTGTTTGTGTAATAGGGTATTATGTTTTCCTTTGCAGATTCTACAGCCGCTCATTTTGCACTGGAATGATCGATGGCCGCCTCGGAAACAATTCTTACATAGACGACCGGCAGAAACCTTAGCAATACGTTCTTCTATTGGTAACGATTTAAACATACTGCAGTCAAACAACTTGTGTTTTAAACCACAAACTGTGCAAGAAAAATCAGGAGATGTCTTTGAGGAAATAATAAATGATTTAGATTTAACCATATTGTTGCGTTTTTCATTTTTATTTGATCTATTAGCATTGACTGTCTCTAAAACTGTTGCCCTTTGACGTAAAAATGTATAAAAATTTTGTAAAGTAGGTGATTCCTTATTGCTTCTAAATTCTTCCCATTTACCCGCTGTAATACTGTCTAATTTACTAACTGCTATGTATATAATAATCGTGTCCCATGAATCGGTCGGCTCTTCTAAACTATTTAATGCGCTTAAATTTTTAGAAAATGCATCAATTAAACAACGAATACCCTTATCTGATTCCTTAGACAAAGGTTCGATTGAAAATATCGCTTTTAAATGCTCATTAATTAATATACGTTTATTATTGTACCTATCACATAATAAGTTCCAAGCAATTCGATAATTAGCTGCAGAAACAGCGATAGAACTAATAACGTCACTGGCAGCGCCATCTAGATAGGACTTCAAATAGTGAAACTTAGCAACTTCTTGAATACTTCCATTCTCATGAATCAAAGACAGAAAGGTATCCCTGAAGGTTATCCACATGCTGGTCTGTCCGTCGAATCTTAAAATATGTAATGGAGGTAGCTTCAGATTTAAGGCAGACTGAGTGTTGGCAGATGAAGTTTCAGATTGGTTTTCATTATTGTAATATTCTAACAGAGCTTCAGCTTCAGCAATTAAAGAAAAGAATTTATTTTCTGTTTGTTCGCGTTCCTCAATTTGTTTATCTAAATCTTCATCCAATACCCACTTCTCAATGTCTGTCTGCACCTTATCAAAGTTATATGATAGTTCACGAGTTTTTACTAGCCTTAAGTTTAATTCATGAATCCTAACCTTATTTATTTCTCGAGTTTCCAGTAATGGTCGTAAATATTTTTCAAACAATGTTAATTGAGCTCTAATTGTGCTCCGTTGTTTTACTAAATCTTTATAGTCTGCCATTATTAAAGTGCAAACAATGAATCAATAGGTACTGACTTATACTGAAGTAATTCACACATTGAAAACAGCTCCAAGTTAATATGTTATAGAACTTAGTAAATCAAAAGTAGCTACAAATATATTTGTTGAAACCTCTCTGAATACCCGATAAAAAAACACCGGCGTGAATTTAAATATGATTTTAGTGATCGTTATATCGTACTAAAAACCTCCACATACAATATAAAATGAAATATTAATAGTTAAACTAAAAATATATCCGTACTTTTAATTGTCAACTTCTACCCACACAAAAAAGGAATGGATAGGAATTTATTACAATGATTGGGCTTACTTCCCTGTGATTATTGTTTCAAATCTTCGAATAACATATAGTGTTGATGATGGAGATTTTTGCCACTTGATAAACTTGTAAATTTGTAAAGTTGAAATCACGTCGGGGTCACCAATTTGTTTCGATCACCAATCTTTTCCCTTTTTCGAGGCGTGAATAAATTTTTATTCTTGATTTATTATATTTATTAATGAATAGATATACAAATAGTTAAGACTGTAAATTTTATATTATATAAAAATAACTTGAAAACTGTTCCGTGTACACACATCTACCTACTCTCTTGAAAGCCATTAGTTTTTTTTTTTTTATAAAGACTTGACTGTTCCATCTCTCCGGTATTCACGGGGTGAATAGCAACGACTTGTCTGGTGTTGCTATACGGAGAACATTATGTGCTTTATTTCTCCTTATGTGCGTAGACAACCTTTGTTTTTTTTTTTTAAAAAATACTTTTTCTAAAAAATAACAAAGAGAGATCTCCGTTTCAGCATATTGCAATTTAAAAGTATCTGCTAATAAATATGGCAATTATCATTAGTATAGAATATATTTATTCTATTGTATTTTTAGTCGTGTAGTTTCGGCAAAGAATAGGTCACTCCTATCCTATCCTCAGGTATCAGGTCGACCTCCACACAGTTTCTTTTGGAACTATCATGACAAATTTATCGTTGAATTCATGATTGATAGGCTAACTGTTTTGTCTGGGGGGAAAGGGGTTGTTAGTAATGGGGTCTAATGAACCCATTGATAGCAATACACCCTATCAGGTCGTGGTTCCCCCTGGAAACCATCGTGACCAATTCTTGTTGAATTCGTCACGATGGACTAACTGACCTGCTTCATCCTCACCTATCATCCTTCACTGGTGCTCCGCCGGTGTATACCGATAACGCAGGCGGGGTCACTATTCCATTATCACCCATTAAAAAAAAACTGATTTGTCTTTTCATTCTCACCTATCATCTCTCACTGATGCCCCGCCGGTGTATACCGATAACGCGGGTGGGGTGGCCATTCCATCATCATCCTTAAAAAAATATTATTAGCGTGTAACACAGGTTGTATTTTATAAAAAATAAAATAGTAGACAATTTAGACACAACCTATTTAAAATACTGTCTACAGCATTACAAGTTTACATCCAATTATTTGTTACAATTCTGCCATAAGAATGAACTGATTTCTTATGACTTTGGCCATTTGATTACAGATCTTTTTTTATCACAAAATTTTCAGTAAAGTGACGCCGACAAAAACTCTTATTTACATCACAGAAGCCGAGATGGATTCGGTTTTCGGCGTTAACTGATGCATAATTTGACATTTAATGGTCCGTGATTTATTTCAATTTAAGAGGAATTCTCGTCCGTAATCTTTCTTGCTTTCTCGCCATTCCATTTTGTCATTAGACCTCTATAGCATATAGGTGTATGTACATCTAGAAAATCTTGATTTATCACAAATATACGTAATATTTTTTTATGAACTGAGCTATGAAACGTGTTAGAAAGCTTTTAAACGTAAAGTTTGCATCTAGTTTATGGTCTAATTTTCTTGTCGTTGTTTAATATGCTTGAATATAATTTTAATTAAGAAGACTTGTGTATTCCTTACTACTTTGAACAAAAAACAACAATAAAATAAAATAAAAAAAGAACAAAAAATGGTAAAATCTAATATTTATCTTCCATGGATGATATTTTCACCACACTTTGAAAACAGAGCATGACTTAATAACTACAAGATCTAGGACTATAAATTTTAGTATTTTTGTTAGATAATAAGTCTCACTACCTCCCCCCCCCCTCCCGCCCTTCAATCCCTCGCATCGCCCCCAATAATCCGTTGGTCTACTACTTACGGAGCACCTGTATATATATACTTCTTTTAATGATATTTTAAATTTGAAAGTGAGTTTGTGTTGTGGGTACCTCTTGAAGCCTTAATAGCTCAACCAATACTCATGCAATTTGGTATATATACACATACGAGAACAATGGCTAACTAGGAGAGAACATCGTTCGTTGGTAAGCCATATGTATATACAACTATACTGTGCTTTAAAATTTAAATAAATAAATAAAATAAATATATGAGATTTTATATCTCAAGCTAAAGGTTAATTATTCCGGTGCAGCTAGTAAATCACAATTTATAATGTAACAACAACAGGTGCTGTATACATAATATGAGATGCATATGAATCTTATAGATTGCATTCTTTATGCATTGTTATTTATATAAATATTACATAATTATGTATATTTTTGTGTTTTTCTAAGTGAACTGTCAAATCTTAAAATCATTCGACTAAATTTCTAATGTAAGTAGTATATTAATTTATTTTAACATTTATTATATAAGTAGGTAGGTATTGTATGTATTTATAGTGTATGTATTTATGTAATATTTTATTATATATTTTAATATTTTATTTAACTGTATATTTGTTTATGTATTAATAGTTATAGCACTTCAGCTGCCCGCTAACGACATGCTTTCTCACTGTACTGGGTTGACTGGAAGAGATCTCTGTCAGAGATAAGTCCACCCTTGCTCACAACATTTATAAATACATTATTTTATATGTAACTTACAAGTGCAATAAAGAATATATATATATATATATATATATATATATATATATATATATATATATATATATATATATATATATATATATATATATTGTATGCATGTTATAAAAATTGGGATTTTAAAGAGACTGTCAAAAAAAATCTGTTAAAATAAAGTAATTAACTGTATTGCTGGTGTTCGTGGGCGGAGGTAGTCACTTACCATCAGATAAGCCGTATACTCGTTTGGTCTGTGTGTTACAAAAAAAAAAGAAATAAAACTCTTATTTGGATGGCACAGATGCCTAATAATAGATTGTTGTTTAATTCTTGTAATGGATAAATGAATTACTGTATCTATGTCGATTACTTTATTCGAATTAAATATTTATACACCTTTTGGGTCGATCGTAAAGAGCTTGTTGTAAGTCTTTTAACAATTTCCATCTGTGTTTCTCAAATGAATGATTGATTGATTATGTTTCTTGTTCCAGGCGGATGGGCGTCACCAAGCTCCCAAAATCCAGTCGTCTCGACAATCTCCTGAACACGCCACAGGTAATGTTTTTTTTTTAATGGATGGTAATGGAATGATAACCCCGTCTGCGCTATCGGTATACATCGGCGGGGCACCAGTGAAGGATGATAGGTGAGGATGAAGCAGGTCAGTTAGCCCATCGTGACGAATTCTACAAGAATTGTTCACGATGATTTCCAGGGGGAACCACGTGAAGGTCGATCTAATAAGGCATATTGCTAGCAATGGGGCTGTTAAACTTCATTGCAAACAATCCCTTCCCCCTACATTGTTAACCACGGATCTCAACAAAATACGGGCCTGCCTGGGGAGAGAAGGCATTGTTACTAATGAGGATTAGAAACCCCATTGATAGTAATAAATCCTATTAGATCTACCTTCTCGCGGTTCCTCCTGGAAACCATCGCTATTGAATTCAACAATAAATGTTGAATTTGTCATGTTGGGCTAACTGTCTTGCTTCATCCTCACCTATCATCCCTGACTGGTGCCCCGAAAGTATATGTTGACAGCGTAGACGGCGTTATCATCACCATAACCACTTTCCATCAAGTGAGTCATCAGATTGTTTGTGAGTTTAAGTTGCATAAAAGAAACTAATAATTCCTTTCCTCCAATAATGCGGTAATCAGTTTTATAGGTTAAGACTGTCTAGATTCCGGTTCTTCTGGGCCCGGCAATCTCTGTTATCTCCATATTGTGCCCGATATTACATTGAGATAAAACAAATGGTGATAATACGTAATCGTATGATGCAGATCCAGACGGCAACATGACTGTGGCGCGCGGCGAAGGCTCCCCAGAGCGTCTGGGGGGCGCCCTAAGACGGCTACACTACAAGGCGACGAGGCGTGCCCACTCAGCGGCTGCGAGGCATCACAACACCGCCACCACGCCTAAGGTGAGTTATCTGCCAATACAATATAGATTGAAATGTAAATCTTCAGTATCCTTTGTAGAAAGTGTTACATCACTGCAACATATATCTTAAAAGAACATGACCCCTAAACAAGTGGCAAAGGACGTCGTCGATGGATTACAGCGAACAAGTCCATAATTTGGAATGAGACATCGGACGTTGATATCCCATTCTAGCTTATAGACTCGCTAGCGACGACGGTTCCATCGATGGAGTCGCTTGCCACTTGTTTAGAGGACATGAACCGATAAACAATGTAAATTTTTATGCCTCCTATACTAACAGAATGGGCTACACCTTCCTTTCCCGTGGGTGTCTTAAGAGGCGAGTATGGGAACTTAATAGTCAAGGGCCCATTCCTTGTCTATTAAGACAGTAACAGCGTCCTTATTAAAACATCACCAAAGTCGAGCTGCAGTTGCTAACCCGCTTGCAAAGCGTGGAAACTACTGGCGAAACTCCCCTTATGAGGGAGGCTTATGTTCACCATGTTAATGGCTGATATGATGATGATGATGATAAAACAAGACTAACACATCCTCTGAAAACAAAGGTAATGATTTCGAATTCATCTTTCTATATTAATTAATATTTTTTTAAAATGGTAACTCCACCTGTGCTATCGGTGATCGCTGACGGGGCATTACTGAGGGATGGTAAGTAGGAATGAAATCAGGTCAATTGGTCCATCATGACGAATTCATTAAGAATCAACCACAATGATTTTCAGAGGGGACTGCGTGAAGCAGAGGACTGTACTCGTATCATTTACCAGAGGGAGACTTTGTACAAAGTCGATTGCTTGGGTACCTCTGTCCCATTCGTGTTTTAACTGTGAAGCAGCTGTGTTTGCATGAATATGGCATGAATTTACTGGGTATAGAGGAATAACATCTGAGTCCTCAGGAATGGCAACACATGGGGGTATCATGGGCGAAACAGTATACTCTGTTATGTCCATGGTACTGCTCATGTCTATAGGCGACGGTTACCACTTTCCATCAGGTGGGCTGTCAGCTTGTTTGCCATTCTAAGTTGTATAAAAAAATCTATTACAATTCTCAGAGATCCAGTGGAAATGTCGCTTACTTTATCCGACAAATTTTCCATTTAGTAAAGTATGCACTTCCAACAACATTGTCATGTTGTAGTATGCATTTCTAGGCATTTTATTATAACTTATATATTACTTATTTTATTATAACTTGAAAGTCTGGGAGAACGAAACAAATACGAAGGAAAATTTTGTGCGCGAACAAAGAGTTTTATCTTGTCAGAATATAAATATACGAATTTCTGGTAAAAGCACTAAACGGTGGGTGTAACTTAGTCAGAGAAAGCTCGCTAAATGTCATGTACTAAGGTACAGAATGTGTGAGAGATTTTATATCCATTTGCCTGTCACAAAGCTAGATCTCAGCAACCGCAAATGCTTTGACATACCTATAATCTTTTATGTATTGCGTATAATGTTATGTCTATGGTACTGCTCGTGTCTATAGGCGACGATTATCACTTTCCATCAGGTGGGCCGTCGGCTTGTTTGTCATTCTAAGTATCATAAAAAAAGTCCTTACTAATATTATAAATGTGAAAGTGGGTTTGTTTGTTTGTTACTTTATAACGCCTACTTAACTAATTATTATAAAATTTTGGTATATTGTTCTGAATGAGACCCAGAAGAATCTATACGTAATATTATAAAGCTGAAGTGTTTGTTTGTTTGAACGCGCTAATCTCAGGAACTACTGGTCCGAATTGAAACATTCTTTCTGTATTGGATAGTCAATTTATCGAGGAAGGTTTTAGACTATATACCATCACGCTACGACCAATAGGAGCGAAACATTAGTGAAAAATGTTGCAAAAACGGGGGAAATTATTAATTCTTGAGGGCTTCCGTTGCGTGCGCTGCGAAAATGGTTCAAGTTACCCAAAAAACATGTATGAAGGAATTATTCCTCTTTAAATGACCTAAAAAAATGTCCGCGACAGTACATGTCTATCTCTTAAGATTGACTCATTATAACCTTTTTTATGGTAATCAAAATTAATGCATTATTATTATTATTATAACAGAAATTGACGCGGACGAAGTTGCGAGCTAGTATACAGCTAGTATACACCGATCACGTGGACGGTGACACGTGTAAAAGCTAGTAGTCTTATAAATTGACCCGACTTTGTAGTTTAATAGCATTTCTCTGTACATAGCGGCTTGTTAGCAACTTCTAACTATACCATATAACTGCTTCTTGGCTGACGAACGAGGCGCTTTGTTTAATAGCGTCCGTATTAATCCGTTTGAAATATCACCTTTGTTATGATTGTGTGTGGAAACGTCCACTACTACGAGCAGACGATGTTTCTTCACAGGGACAGAGAGGGATACTACAGCGCTGATTTTCAGCACGAGCCTCGCCAACCCGCGGGGTCCTAATAATAATAATAAATTTTGGATAAGTTCGACTAACACAGTGGTGTGCTTAAAGTGTATTGTGTAAAAAAAAAATTGTGGAGGGTATATATTAAAAAACTGGAGGGATCGAATTAGCAATGAGGAGGTCCTGCTTAGGGTTAAGGAAAAAAGACAAATTATTAGAACTATTGAGGACAGAAGGGGAAAAATGTTGGGACACTTGATACGACACGACGAACTTATGAACATTGTAATAGAAGGTAAGATAGAAGGAAGGAGGGGGAGAGGGAGACCGAGACATAGTTACATCAGGCAGATCAAGGAAGGAGTTGGTGTCGTGTCGTATCAAGAGGTGAAGAGATTCGCTGACAATCGTAGTGAGTGGCAAGAGCTCCACCGACAAGAGCGCAGCTCTTAAATAGGATAGATAGATAGATTTATTAAATGATATATTATGGCGTTGTTATTGGGAGTCGCTATCTACATAAGAGGCGACTAATGGTAATTAATGGTCGACCGATGGGTAGCAGCGTCTCTCTCAAAACATCACCAAAGTCTAACTGTGGTTGACAATTCGCCCGTCAAACGTGGAAATTAAATTTAAAATAATAATTAAATTCAATATATACCTACTTTTTTTTATACCACTGAGGTGGCAAACAAGCATACGGCCCACTTGATGGTAAGCGGTTACCGTAGCCTATGAACACCTGCAATACCAGTGGTACTACGCGCGCGTTGCCGACCCTGAAGAAAACTCTTTTCCCTCCTTTTGGATAACCCCATGCTGTAGTCTCTTGGGAAAACCTCCGTGTAAGCACCTATCTATATATTCTCTATTGTAATTCGCGTACAATTTCTCTCACATTATTGTGAGAATCAATGGTACTGTTTAATTAGGGGCGGGAAATGAGTAATGGCGACCGACCCACGTGACGACACGACGCTATAACGCATCGACAGAATATTGATCAATTCGATAGACGTCATACATGGTCATAGTGATAGCAAACGTTTTGTTGGTTTATTTTTGTTTATTCTACTTGTTGGACATGAGCACAGTTTTATAGGCGCGTCACGAAAGAAAATATTATGGAACATTTTGAATTCATTTTTCGTTCGTTAGTTTTCGATTATAAACAAAAATATAGTTGGCACATGTTACAAATAAAATTTAATTAAAAGTGCTTTTTATTATATGAATTGTAAATAAATTGATATCATACATTCCGATGATTCGATCCGAAGGGATTCGAACCCATATTTGTTATACCTATATATATATATATATATATATATATATATATATATATATATGTATATGTGTGTATATATATATATATATATATATAACTATGTTAGCAAACTAAAACTCTACAAGATATATATATATATATATATATATATATATATATATATATATATATATATATATATATATATATATATAGCCCATGTTACTCAGGGTGAATGTAGCTTTCTAATGGTGAAAGAATTTTTGAAATCGGCACAGTAGTTTTTGAGTTTATTCATTACAAACCTACATACACACAAAAATACAAATCTTTCCTCTTTATAATATTAGTGTAGATATAAATATAGTGTATATATGCATCGATACTTACCTTTTTGACGTCGAGTCACAATAATACAATTTGAAACGACTTAATATCTACAATGTCTGAAGTTGCGCTTGTTTGCATCTCAACGAGTCCTTATGTACACCTACGAAGTCTTAACTTAGTTCGGAAGCGGGCGACTGCAAGGCAAACTCATTAAATTTGTGTTACGCTTTTTCCAACTTTCATTTTAAAGGGTTATATTATATTTACACTAGGCTAAATTTAAATTTTGTCGATCTACTCTGTGCAGAATTGAAATATGAAGAACATTTTGTTCTGTTTTTTATTTTAATTTAAAATTTATAATTATTAATTATATTTAATTTTTAAAACAAAAACTTTGTAAAATGATTTGTAAAGGCTAACTGTCGGGTATCATGCGAGCCGTCCTATAGACATGAGCAGTACCATGGATTGAAAAGAGTATACTGTTTCGCCCATGATACCCCCCATGCGTTGCCATTCCTGAGGACTCAAGTGTTCCTTCCTCTGTACCCAGTAAATTCACGCCATATCCCACTCTTCAAACCGAAACACAGCCATGCAAACACAACTGCTTCACGGTTGAAACACGAATGGGACAGAGGTAGCCAAGCAATCGACTTTTGTACAAAGTCTCCCTCTGGTGTATTCTAAGACCCTTTTAGAAGTCACTTAGAATATAACGAGTTAAAAGTACTTGTAAACAACACTTTATTTATACTTATTCACTTTGAGATCACTTGTGCGCACTTTGGCTCCATTCTTGACAATTACTTGGAAGTTTCAACAATTAATAAATGACAATATCCAGAATTATTTAATCAATATGAAGATGGATTGTCCTTTAGGAGGGATAGCAACAACAACAGGGATTGATTAATATTAAAATGTGAACAAGGAATAATGAAATAGATAATTTGCAACGAAAATATTTTGAATATTTTTTTTTGACAACCTTACAATTTATATATTATATGTTTTTTTTTTTAATGTGTGATAATGGAATGGTAGCCCCGCCTGCGCTATCGGTATACACTGGCGGGGCACCAGTGAGGGATGATAGGTGAGGATGAAAAGACAGGCCAGTTAGCCCATCGTGATAAATACACTTAGAATTCAGCACGATAGTTTCCAGGGGGGACCACGAGGAGATCAACCTGTAAGGGTATATTGTTAGCAATGGGACTGATAATCCGCATTACTAACAATCCCTTCCCCCCCTATATTATATGTTAGACTCATATTAATTTTGCAATGGTTAGAGATTTAGTTTTTTTGTGGGAAAATCTTAAAAATTCTTTCATAATTCATGCATATCAGTCGTTAACTGGTGACTGCTGAAAATAGGCTTCCTTCATACCCCTTTCAGATCCAAGATTTTTTCTTTCAGATTGAATATATTTTCGTGTTTTGGTGCCAAGCCATGTTGCCGGCAAGCACGAGACTACTGCACCACCTAACCGCTAAAATGATTTCTTATTGGCTGGTTTAGAATCTCACTATCATGTTATTTTAGCTTCGTGCGTAAAAATGAATTGCGCGCGGTTTTAGAATTTTTTAAAGTTACAACTCAGGCCGTATCGTTCAGGTCTGAAAGGAATAAGAAGGAATATGCCAATAGCTGCCACACTTAGCAAGCGGACTGGCTACCGCAGTTAGGATTTGGTAACGCTTTAAGAGGGACGCTGCCGTCAATCCCTCGACCGTTAAGTTCCCTTAGTCGCCTCTTGCGATACTCACTCTCATTGTTAGTAATAAGGTCTAATTTCCCCATTATTAGCAACACACCCTATCAGGTTGTCCTCCACGCGGTTTCCTTTAGAAACTATCGTGGTTAATTCTAGTGGATATTCTCGTCACGATGGGCTAACGGATCCGCTCTCGTGTCACCTATCCTCACTGGTGCCTCGCCAATGTATACCGATAGCGCAGGTGGGGTTACCGTTCCATTATCATCTAATAAAAAAAAACCTACGGGAACGGAAGTGGTGGCCGATTCTATGCCAGAACTAAAATAAGCAGATATCAACATGCTAATATTGTCAGTATAAAGCCATAATGCTTTCTCAAATTTGATTTCTAGTGAAGAGTAGTATGTCGAGTGTGCGTGATATGGCCAATTTATAAGTCAATAACGATCCGACTATTTCCGCAGCGGACGCCAAACAAATCGGGATTCGTATGAATCCGCCGCACTATTTCCGCCACGGAAATTCTAAGTCGACTTCGCCATCTAGTTCAGTGTCTCCCAACCTTTTTTGTGCCACGCCCCATTTGAACATTTCTAAAATATTTATGTACCCATACATAATTTTTCCTGACAAAGTTTACTTGACGACTCTAATCGCCCAGTTGATATTTTGGTAACGTCAAACGAAATTTTATCCAATAAATATTTATAACATTTTTTTAATTTACTTCTATTGTTAATTTCGACACCGATATCTACTAGTAGCATTGCATTTAAATGGCCCGGAGCAATAGTGTTAAAATCCTTCTATCATCGTACGGCTCGCCATCGACAGCGAGTTCACCCTCATACCTTACAGACTAAATGGTCGTGTACAACGCGGTTTCAGAGTTGTTTTCTCCCACGAAGTCGTTGCTGTTGCAGGCGTTCATAGGCTACGGTAACCGCTTACCATCAGGTGGGCCGTATGCTTGATTGCCACCTCAGTGGTATAATAAAAAATCGCTACGAGTCCATTTTTTAATTGCCCTCCCCCCCTTAACTATCAAATTGCCCCCTTGTAGGGCGTGGGCCCCACGTTGGGAAACACCGATCTAGTATCTATGCTATAAACGTTTATGGCTGAATTTTGGTGAGAATAAAAAAGGTACTGACGATTCAACGGTTACGATTACAAAAAAAGGACGAGGTTTTATCTTCAATTTGGTGTTTTTTTTGTTCTTTATATTTGTTACCAATACGCCAGTTATACAACCGATTTGAAAGAAAGAAAGTATTTGGGAATTTGTTTTATTTTTATGTGCAAAAAAGAAAGCAAACATTAAAATACAAAAACGAGTATACGACAATACATATACGTTGGGTGTTTGCGTATATTTTGTTATTAAAAAAAAAAACAATAAAAAAAACTACACGAAGCACAAAAAAATAATACAAAATTAACTAAATATATAGCAAAAATAAATAAATAAAAAAATGCATGCATGCAAATGAAAGGATATAACTTAGATAGGTTCCATGGAAATTTTACCAAAATCGATTCATTAGTTTAGTTTTTATATCAAAATAACTGGATGTTTTAAATAGAAACAATTTAATTTGACACAACTAAAATAAGTTTTTTTTTTGGAACACACTCTTAAATTAAATAGATGGATATATAATTTACTAGCGACCCGCCCCGGCTTCGCACGAGTGCTTTGCTGAACCCACAATTATCCCTAAGAGATAAACATATACCATCACGGATATTTTTGTAGATCTTAAGGTGTACATTACATTAGTAACTGTACTGTAGTACATTAGTTTGATCTACCTCGTGGGTTTTAGCCAGCGTTTGCAATGTAAGCGCAAAAAAGAGTATCTATTTACGACATCACATTAGAAACCTCTAAATTTATCAGTGTTTAAAAGTAAGTAGATAAAAGAATGCATCTATCTATCTATCCTATTTAAGAGCTGCGCTCTTGTCGGTGGAGCTCTTGCCACTCACTACGATTTTCAGCGAGTCTCTTCACCTCTTGATACTCTCTTGATAACTCCTTTCTTGATCTGCCGGATGTAACTATGTTTCGGTCTCCCTCTCCCCCTCCTTCCTTCTATCTTACCTTCTATTATAATGTTCATAAGTTCGTCGTGTCGTATCAAGTGTCCCAACATTTTTCCCCTTTTGTCCTCAATAGTTCTAATAATTTGTCTTTTTTCCTTAACCCTAAGCAGGACCTCCTCGTTGCTAATTCGGTCCGAAAAGAATGCATACAAAAAAAGCAAATTTCATAAAATAAGTAAAATTTTTTTTTCCTTTCATGCGTGTGCCATAGCGACACAAAATGGTCACAATTCAGTTTGTATAATAACGTTTAATATTGAATGGATTTAAATAAAATTTGGCACACGGATAAGTTATAATGTAATTTAGGATATAGGGTGATTTATGTATGGTATTTATGTAATGGAGATGTCGGTAGGGGCCGCCCTAGACGGACGTATGTCGACCAAATAGGCGACGTGCTGAAGAAGGGCCAAATCAAAAGTACCCGTAACCGGCGAGCGTGTATGAAAAGATTGATTAATGTGGAGGAAGCGAAAGAGGTTTGTTTGAATCGAATCATTTGGCGTTCCATTGATTCTGCCTACCCTAATGGGAGACAGGCGTTAATTAATTATTTGTTGAGTCAACAAAACCAGCGCTAGTTACAGGTCACTCAATAGTTATTATATCTCATAATGCTTATCGTTGTTTTAATTTATGTATATATATATATATATATATGTATATATTTCATATGTATTAGTTTATCCATATATATTAAAAGTAATGTTTATGTATTATATGTGCATTTCTTATGTGTATTATATTTATATTGTGTATTGCCTTAATGTGTTACTATAATTGTCACATATTTTTCACCACATCTGCCCTTCATACGCTTTCTATTTTTACCCAATGGTTAGCTGGTAGAGAATGCCATATGGCATTAAGCTCGCCATTTGTACAAAATTTTATTGTGCAATAAAGAATAAATAAATAAATAAATATGTATGTGCGTATGGTGATTTATGTAGTGATTAACGCGGGCGAAGTCGAGTAATATATCTAGTATAAAATGATAGAATTTTATATCATTATCCATTATTATGAATAGGTATTGACATATATTTGTCCAATTCCAGACGACCTTTCCCTGTTTTTTAGTCATTAGATTCGGGATCTGAGGGCAGATAAAGCATGGACCCAATTATTCTGAGGGTTCTAGAGATTTGCCCTTGACCTGCGGGTTTGACTCGAGTGAAACTGCTCCACGTTGGTAATGTATTGCGATCTGTATCTGCGAGTACATCTTATCAAGATGGCAGGCGAATACTTAAACACGTTGTTTATTTTACTTAGCATTTGTCGAGTGATTTATTTGAAGAGTTATTTTGTATAAACTAGACGCATTTCACGGATTTGTCTGTGTAGGTTAAGGTATATAGTAATTTTATTTTTTATACAACTTAGAATGGCAAACAAGCTGACGGCCCACCTGATGGAAAGTGGTAACCGTCGCCTATAGACATGAGCAATACCATGGACATAACAGAGTATACTGTTTCACCCATGATACCCCCATGCGTTGCCATTCCTGAGGACTCAGGTGTTATTCCTCTGTACCCAGTAAATTCACGCCATATCCCACCCTCCAAACCGAAACACAACCATGCAAACACAGCTGCTTTACGGTTGAAACAGGAATGGAACAGAGGTACCCAAGCAATCGACTTTTGTACAAAGTCTCCCTCTGGTATTCCTACTATATCTTATTATTACTTATTACTACTGATCCCCATTATTATATAACCCTCACGACATTACCAACTTACGCGTGTGAAGCGGCGGGATCAATTAGTAATACCAAGTGGTCGAATTTCGACCACTAGGTCGCCCAGTGGTCGAAATTCTTCGACCTTAACATAAATTTATTTATTTACTAGCGGCCCGTCCCGGCTTCGCACAGGTGAACATTTTTATATTTAAACAAGTGGCCATTAAGGCTGCACACGCGACGGCAGCTTAAAAATGGAGTAACTTCTCCCGTTTTCCAAACATTTTCCTTCACTGCTCTGTTCCTATTGATCGTAGCGCGATGAAAAGTATATTATAACCTGCCCAGGAGTATGAAGAATAATTGTACCAAGTTTCGTTGAAATCCGTAGAGTAGTTTTTGCTTCTATAACGAACATACAGACAGACAGACAAAAATTTTACTGATTGCATTTTTGGCATCAGTATCGATCACTAATCACCGCCTGATAGTTATTTTGGAAATATATTTCATGTACAGAATTGACCTCTCTACAGATTTATTATAAGTATAGATTTATAGGTTTCGCTGTATCATCAACATAAGATACAGCGAAACATTTCAATACAATACACTGGCAGATTAGATCTAACTGTTCTTACATTTATAGGCGACCACAGCATGTCTTGTGTTTGATAAACATTAAAATAGAATTAAATTATTAAATGTCATTAAATAAATAAAGATATTAACAATATGAATAATAACACAATATAAATAATGGAAATTTGTAATTAAATTATTTTAAATCATAAATAAATATAATGCAATGGCGAGGTACATCAACATTTTAATTTAGCCATGAACACAGAGTGACTATCGTTGTGAATATCAAGTTCGGGCTTGGTTTTTACAATATCGTTATACAGACGCGTTATGCGGACGATAGGTGATTCGCGACACAAATTCGCGACATCAAATTGTAATAAATGAATTTATTATAGTCATGATTGAGATTCAGTTAAGAAAATCATTGTTATTCAGTAAGACTATAGACACCTAATATTAAAGGCAAACAATATTAATCTATTCACAATTTGACCACAGACTTTAACAATAGACAAAAGAGTATATATGCGTGTGTGTGTCAAATACATGGTAGTTAGGGGGAAAGGTATTGTTAGTAATGGAGACTGAGAATCCTATTGCTAGCAATATACCCAATTCATCAGGTCGTCGTCATTCTCATCTATATATATATCATATATATATCAAAATACATGCTAGTGTGTATAATGTTTTTTTTTTATTGATTTAATATATATATATATATATATATATATATATATATATATATATATATATATATATATATATATATATATATATATATATGTATTTGCATAATTTAAAAAAGAATATTAGCATTCTGCACTTCTTCTCTGTATAAACTATAAGTGTGCCAAATTTCATACTCCTCCGTCCGCGAATTTTCGAAAAAAGGGCTACAAAGTTTTCGCTTCACGTATTAATATTGTAAACATGTTCGGATATTTCTATGTTTGTTATTCAATCACGCATAAATCCCTTTAAAGGGATAAGTACGTTTGAATAAATATTTGTTACAATCTAATACCTATATTAAATGCATAAATAAATAAATAAATAGCTGTATGGATTTAAACGAAGTTAGATACACGAATAGATTACATGTAAGATATTTTATACAATAGTCAATTGCTTGGGTACCTCTGTCCCATTCGTGTTTCAACCGTGAAGCAGTTGTGTTTGCATGGCTATGTTTCAGTTTGAAGGGTGGGGTATGGCGTGAATTTACTGGGTACATAAGAATAAGATATGAGTCCTCAGGAATGGCAATGCATGGGGGGATATCATGGGCGAAACAGTATACTCTGTTATGTCCATGGTACTGCTCATGACTATAGGCGACGGTTATTACTTTCCATCAAGTAGGCCGTCAGCTTGTTTGCCATTCTAAGTTGTATAAAATTTTTTTTTTTTCATTGACCGAGCCGATAGTCAAAAGAAGTGATTGAATTAACAGCCAATTAAAATTGGCAGCTACAAACAGTTTGTACTTGAATGAGAAAAATTAGACTTTTACGTTTTTCCGGTCAATTTTCCCAATATTTTCTCTTCATAAGAACCTTTCTCGGACTTCAAAGAGTATTTGAAAAATAAAATTAGACCCATTGAAAGAATAACCGAATCGGTCCAGCAGTTCTCGAGTTCCTTTTTTTAATAACATAAGGGGTCAAACACCGGAGAAATTGAAGGTATGTTGTCGGCCTTTTTAAAAAGTTTTGCGTTTAGCGTTTACCGATCTATATTCATACTAGCGACGCGCCCCGGCTTCGGTCGGGTGCAATGCCGCACCGCTATGTCCCTGCATTTTAAATCTGTAATATTTTCG
Source organism: Galleria mellonella (assembly GCF_026898425.1). Lineage (NCBI taxonomy): Eukaryota > Metazoa > Arthropoda > Insecta > Lepidoptera > Pyralidae > Galleria > Galleria mellonella. The sequence continues at coordinate 368,913 of NW_026442129.1, forward strand.
GAAATATTCATTTAAATTACATGCTGTAAAGGGCCATATTGATCTATATTAAATAAACAATGTATGTAAGGTACTTAATTGGATAAAAACTAATGGGTACTGTAGGATCGATATGTCAAAATGAGGCAAAAGCCCTTAAAAGCTTAGCCCAAACTTTCATAATTGTAATTGTATTTGTAAAAAAAGAGAATCAGAGGGAGACTTTTGTACAAAGTCTCCCTCTGGTTCTTTCTTTCTTTCTTATACCATGTTCTAAGGACGTCGCAAATAATTGAAAATAGACGATTCAGACTAAAGAATCAAATCGGAATGTGTTTTCAAAGCGATCACGAGCGCCATAACTCGGGTTCTAATCACGAGGACGCCATAAAGCGGGAACTTATTACAGTTTATTCCGGAGAATTTAATAAGGGGATATGGGTGGCGTGATTAACTTTGCGTCTCTCAATACGACGTCTCCCGAGGGTTGTGGGATCTAATTTCCAGTTTCCCTTGCAATTTAAACACAATGTTTACAAACATTGTCTTGTTTCATACAATTGGGGAAGTGGCTATTATTCTTGTTTTTTTTTTTGTATTACGTATCAGGAGTGGGAATTGTATTCATACATGCTTTTTCCGCGACTTCATTTGTGTGACTAGAATATGTTGAGAAGCCAGGATGAAATGTAGCCTATGTATTTCTTTACCTCAAATAGTATGTGTGTATCAAAATGAATTGTGAAAATGTTTTTTAATGATTTGTTAAACCATTAAAATGTCAATAGAAGCCACAATGTATGATATGATGTAACTAGTGTACAATATCTACAAAACATCTAGTTTTTCATCGGTGTTATTATATGTTTTTCTCGCTCTCCCTGTGTCCGTATATCCGTATATGTTTTTTTTTATACAACTAAGAATGGCAAACAAGATATGTGTGCGTCGCCTATAGACATGCAGTACCATGCACATTTGTGTGTTATGTACCCCCCATGCGTTACCGTTCCTGAGGACTTAGATGTTATTCCTCTGTACCCAGTAAATTCATGTGGGTGCCTGTGTAAATGCGTGCGTGCGTGAGTGCGTGCGTGGGCGCGCGTGTGCGTACTTTACAAAATTCATACAGCAAATCGACCGCACAGACATTTCTTCGTGTCACATGTTTTCGCAACTAAGCTAACTATACAAAATAGTGTGTTCCAATTTGAAGGTTGGATGACCTCAAGGCCCTCATGTAACAAGGGTCGGCGACGCGCGACTGACTCCATACTGTATGCGTTGTAGTGTGTGACAGCTGATATGTTAGCAGTTTTAGTGTAAAGGAACTGAGATTTTCGGAGTTGAAAACAATCTGATAAAATAATCATTTAAAATTATTTATTTGAATATATCACAAAAAGAATACGTTTGAGACTTGATGGACCAATTATATTTTGGCGTGGAGGCCTTGTAAGGTCGAAAATAATTTAGGCAAACCACCAGCTAGATCATTCGATGAAATTGTGACAACTAGAGGCAATCTGCAGCTTCTACAGACAACAGTCTATGTCACATAGAGAATGATATAGAATATGGTGAGATACATAATAATTAAAAAAATTATGTTACATAGTTATATTAATCACCTGATCCAGAAATTAGGATATCCTGTCATATGAGGAGCCCAGAACTCTGGGTGTTCTCGGGTCAGTTCAGAAAAGTTCATTTCTTATTTGATTCGTTCTAGAATCGGACCCTGAACCGCATTTACATTCAGACAAGAATAGGCCACCCCTTCCTATCCTGTGGGTTTTATAAGAGGCAACTAAGGGAACTTAATGCCAGCAACGTCCCTTTTAAAACATCTCTAAAAGACGATGATGAAGAAGAAGAAGATCTCTTTTAATTGATGATAATGGAATGGTAACCCTGCCTGCGCTAACGGTATACGCTGATGGCGTACCAGTGAAAGATGATCGATGAGAATGAAAAGGCAGGTCAGTTAGTCCATTGTGACGAATTCAACGATAAATTAGTCAGGGTGATTTCCAGGGGAAACCGCGTGGAAGTCGACCTGATAGGATATATTGATATCAATGGGGACTAACCTCCCCATTGATAACAATCCTCCTCCCCTGCCTAACTGTGGTTGACAACCCGCCTGCCAAGCGTGGTAACAACAAGCCAAATTCCCCTTATGGGGAAAGCTTATGTTCAGCAGTGGACAGTCAACGGCTGAAATGATAATGATGGTATCAAATTTCATAGTGATTAGTGATCATATTTAAGCCGTTAACAAACATACAGAATCATTACCACATTTATAATATTAGTAAGGATGGATGAAATAAAGTGCACATTTTGTATATTATGAATACACGTTCATACACTGCTGTGATTGTTTTCCATAAGAAGGGATATTAATGTATACCGTAGTAACACAAAAATAAATTGGAAAAATATATTAATTACGTTTCCTCCGCAAACAGGAATTTCATTTTGCAAATAAATAGCTACTTCCAATGAAAGGATGTCCATTTAGCGATTCATAATCGCCTCCCACCACTCACCGTCAGCGTGTCAGAGTCGGTGCCAATCAACCTTTTAACGGCTTTTTGACCACTGTACACACAATTTGTTATTCCGTTTTCCTTCTCGGCGCTTTGTACAACGTTCTTAACTATTTGTTATATATATCTTTCACAAGAGTATTGGAAAACAATGCACTTTAATAGTTTCTGTTTTTACTATTTTTATTTGCGTTGAATGCAAGATTGTATAGATAGATAGATACTCTTTATTGTTTCCTCCAAAAGATTACAATAGTAAACTTATTATAAATACAAACAATTACAATAAATAATCACACTCGAGAAAACAATTGGGGCCTATTATCGCTAAAAATCTTTTCCGAAATTTGGAACCAAACGAAACAGAAATTTGATGTTAAAATTACATAATATATGGTATAAATATTAAAAATGTTAATATATATTGTTTATTATATTGTCATATATACACATTATTATACACATATATATATATACCATTAGCGCAGATATATATATATATATATATATATTGCATTCCATAATGTGGTTGGAAGATTAAGTTACCAGCAAAATTTACTTATTTTTATTTCTTTATTATTCTTTTCTTTTAACTGTAATTTTATTGTTGTTGATAGTTAACCCTTACAATCCTGATTTTTTAAATCAAATTAAAAATATATAAGTGTACCCTTTACTGTGTTTACTAATGGGGAAAAATAGTAAAATTAAAACGATATTTTTATATATTTATTTTCAAAAAAACATTTGGTAACATGTATTAAATAAAGTATTAAAATAAAATCGATTGTAGGCGCTCAATGCGATTTATAACCCCGGTATCAAATTTGAAGGTATTTAAGGGTTAACATATCTATTTAACCAATAATAAATACTTATACGACAAGAAAAAGCTAAAACAAAAGAATCAGTCTATCATCTATCTATCAATCAAAGAACAGGGGGAAGGGATTGTTACTAATGAGGAGGTTAGGTTCCATTGTTATCAATATTGTTTCAGGTCGACCTCCACGCGGTTCCCCCTGGAAACTATCGTGATTACGTTATCGTTGAATTCGTCACGATGGGCTAATTAACTTTTTCATCGTCACCTATCCTCTATCACTAATGTCCCGCCATTGTATACCGATAGCGCAGGCGGGGTTACCATTCCATTTTCACCCATTAAAAAAAACAATCAGTCTATATTTTTTTTTATACAACTTATAATGGGCAAACAAACTGACGGCCCATCTGATCAAAAGTGGTAACCGTCGCCTATAGACATGAGCAGTTCCATGGACATAACAGAGTATACTGTTTCGCTCATGATACCCCCCCTCCGTTGCCATTCTTGAGGATTCAGGTGTTATTCGTCTGTAAATTCACACCATATCCCACCCTTCAAACCGAAACACAGCCATGCAAACGCAACTGCTTTACGGTTGAAACACGAATGGGAAAGAGGTACCCAAGCAAACGGCTTTTGTGCAAAGAACATATAACTAACCTACATTGAGGCATTCATATAGTAATATAAATAAGTCAGTACAGTTGTAAGGCATGAGTTACACACGGTTTTTCCATAACATACCCTGAATAAACACACGACACGGCTGCTTTGTAAACCTAATATATTTGTGGCGTGGTGTACCATTTGTATAGATTAGAGATAGGGCCCCAGGTTAGTGCCTTGGGACACACCCGTCTTTGATCGCGTATCTTTGTACTTGTGAGCGAGATAGTGGGTTTGAAGGAAATGAACGATGCAATTGGATTTATTTATAAAATGACACGTGCAAAATATGTTATTTTAGAAAGTGTAGTAAAAGAATATTATTTACTGGAATAGTGATTAGGTAAACGATTTTTTTTAATGAACGATAATGGTAACCCCGCCTGCGTTAACGGTATGCACTGGCAGGGCACCAGTGAGGGATGATAGGTGAGAATGAAAAGGCATGCCAGTTAACCCATCGTGATGAATACACTTGGAATTCAGGGCGATAGTTTCCAGCGGAGACCACGTGGAACTCGACCTGTCAAGGTATATTGTTACCAATGGAACTGGTAGTCCGCGTTACTAACAATTTCTTTGTAAACGGTTGTCGTAGTCGAATATGGATGCTTGCAACACTGGGGATATTATGCGCTGGAAATAATGATAATGTAGGAATACATAAAAATACATTACGTAGAATATTTTGTTGTCATACATTTTTGGGCTTGATATTTCAGTAACACACGCGTTTATAGTGCGGGTCACAGATAATATAATACTGGTCGGGTTTTAGTTTTTGTACTTATTTCCTTGTCACGTTCCTGCATTCTAAATTTGAATATTTAAATCTAGTTTGTCTATGAAACATGTAGTCGTTCGCTTTTTCATTTTATTCGTTTTAAAGTAAGAATAGTGAAATTACATGTCAGTATTAGGTCTGTTCTCCATTAACTAAAGTCTGTGAGAGATTGCTTTAGCGATAAGATCGATTTTTGTACCTTTTATGTCTATATTTTAATCTATAAAGTACATATATACCAGAGAAAGACTTTGTACAAAAGTCGTTTGCTTAGACAGCTCTATCCCATTCGTGTTTCTACCGTAAAGCAGTTGTGTTTGCATGGCTGTGTTTCGGTGTGATTTGTGGGATATGGCAATGAATTTACAGGGTACAGAGGAATAACACCTCAGTCCTCAGGAATGGCAACACATGGGGGTATCATTGGCGAAACAGTATACTCTGTTATGTTCATGATACTGCTCATGTCTATAGGCGACGGTTAACATTCCATTAGGTGGGTCGTCAGTTTGTTTGCCATTCTAAGTTGCATAAAAAAAAGATTTCTACTGTATATTAATTGAAATTTTTAATTCCTATCAAAATTGTATGTATTACATGCAATAAAGAGTTAAATAAATTAATAAATAATAGTCTCTGATGTAACGTAAGTCACTCTCATTTCTGTAGCAAAATCTATTTTGTCATATATGAAATATTGCAACTCCACCTGCGGTTTATGACTTAGCTTTATTAAATTTCCCACTCAAAATAAGCAGACCAAGAATTGGAGCAATATCCAGTGTTGGGACAGCACACAACTGTCGAGCTATCCAATTTTCCGACATGGCTCGAGCTGCGTACACGATTGGGATGTGGGATAAACTATACGGACTGGTGCTTAATAAATGTGAATGACAGTTTACTTGTACCACTAACTTTACCACTAAACGGCGCTTCCTGTATGTATTGGGACTAAAAGAAACTTTTTTTATACAACTTAGAATGGCAAACAAGCTGACGGCCCACCTGATGGAAAGTGGTAACCGTCGCCTATAGACATGAGCAGTACCGTGGACATAACAGAGTATACTGTTTCGCCCATGCTACCCCTCATGCGTTGCTATTCATGAGGACTCAGATGTTATTACTCTGTACCCAGTAAATTCACGCCAATTCACGCCAACACGAATATGGTGCTTTTGTAATAATTACGTATGATATGATCTTATATAATTTACTAGCGACCCGCCCCGGCTTCGCACGGGTGCACAATACATCACATCACGTTAGAAACCTCTAAATTACCAGTGTTTCTTTACAATATTATGCATGTATTATATATATAAACATTCCTTTTGAATCACTCTATCTATTAAAAAAACCCGCTTCAAAATCCGTTGTATAGTTTTAAAGATTAAAGCATACATAGGGACGGACAGACAGCGACAGCGACTTTGTTTTATACTATGCAATGATAATAAATATGTATGGATGGGTCTTTGTTACTCTTACACAGAAAAACTGCTTAATAGATTTCAATAAAATTTGGTAATTTAATACATAAGACACGTTGTTATTAAGGTTCTTGACTGGTGACCCCGTACGGGCAAATGCAGTGCAGGACGACTCCCCACTAGATGGAGTGACGACCTGAAATGCGTTGCAGGGAGTCAGTGGATGCAGGTGGCTCAGGACCGTTTATGTTCAGCAGTGGACGGATAATGGCTGAAATGATGATGCTTTAAACACTAAAACATGCAATCGAAGTGAGCTACAGTTAGTATGTACATATATATAAAATTGTACGTAAATCTATTATATTGTGATGGTAGAATAGGATGGATACATACATTTTTTCAAATGCATGTATGTAACAATTTATTTATGTATTCTATAACAATATATGTATAGATTGTTTCTTATTAAGCAATTTTGTTTTTTTTCTACCGCCCATTTGGAAAGATTTCAACTTAAAGGAACAGACGAGAGACTGAACTACTATTGCTTATGAGGAAGACTTATATATATATATATATATATATATATATATATATATATATATATATATATATATATATATATATATATATATATATAGATACGACTTTACTGATTTTTATGAAATTTTGTGTGCATATTGGGTCTGAGAAAACCTATTTTACTTTTAAGGAAAAATTTTTTTTTTTTTTTTTTTTATTTTAAATCATTGTAAAATACATACAAATTTAAAATTTTCTGTTTTTTAATCGCGGGGCGATAAATATTCATGTATAGTTCTCGAAATAATGTATATGGTAAAGCAACGTTTTAAGTATATATATATATATATATATATATATATATATATATATATATATATATATATATATATATATATAGGGCTTTTGAAAAAGTCTAATTTTCTTGGGGCCTTTTTCATTGTCTTTCAATGCCTTCCCTATAGCTATGGCCATGTATGCATGGCTTTTATATGGGATTGTGGAATATTAATATATGAGAAATTGTTCGAAACTTCCTCCTACTGTGTCTAGGATATGTGTTAACTTCTCTTTCATCAGTCCACATTCATTTATGGCTGAAGTTTAATTGACGTACGTATTTAGAATTGAAAAGTTTCCGAGCTCCGTAACAACGTTGGTTGATGTCATTTATGTTCTCGATCATTAATTACGTGGGTTTCGTTGCGTGTTAACTGTAAACCGCGACTTTACCCGTCTTGAATATCTCTCTTTTCATTTGAGAGTTTCCTCTTGTCGGTGCAACTAATTCATGCATCTTCCAGCCAGCTCTATCCCAGGCCATATCCTTGACACCTAGTGTTTCTTTTATCTGTGCCATGTAGTTATCCCTCGGTCTTCCTCTTTCTCTTTTGCTCTCTACTTTACCTTCTACTATGCTCTTTAAAAATTGTCATGCCGTGTAAGATGGCCCAGCATTTTGCCTCTTCTCTTATTTATATTTGCTTATGAATATGCTTTAACAAAAATCGACTTGTTGTATTTCTGCTGTACTCGCTTTTCTACCTTCAAACATCTGTGTTAAATAGAAGACGAATGCCCCTATAACAACATTTTGATTAATATGTCTTTTTTTTGATGGGTGAAAATGGTATGGTATACCCGCCCGCGCTAACGGGATACGCTGCCGGAGCACAGATATAGATGCCGGAGCATAGATGAGAATGAAAACAGGCCAGTTAGCTCATCATGATGAATTCATCAGGAATTAACCATGATAGTTTCCAGGGGAAACTGCGTGGAGGTCGATCTGGTTGGGTATATCGTTAGCAATGGGATTTTTAGTCTCCATTACTAACAATCCCTTTCCCCTTGATTAATATTACTTAAAAAGATAACGCCGTGTGGTCCCGAAATAGAATGGGCCACCCCTTCCTTTCTCGTGGGTGTCGTAAGAGGCGGCTAATCAAACCATTTAGGTGGAGAAATGAACATCTCTCTAACAACGTCACCAAAGCTTAACTGCGTTTGCCAATTCGCCTGCCATGTGTGTCAACTATTGGCAAAACTCCCCTTATGGGAGAGGCCTATGTTCAGCAGTGGACAGTTAAAGGCTGATATGGTGATATGACACACCATCATGTTTGTAACACCAGAGGGAGACTTTGTACAAAAGTCGTTTGATTGGGTACCTCTGTCCCATTCGTGTTTCAACCGTAAAGCAGTTGTGTTTGCATGGCTGTGTTTCGGTTTGAAGGGTGGGATATGGCAGTGAATTTACAGGGTACAGAGTAATAACACCTGAGTATTCTGGAATGGCAACGCATGGTGGGTATCATGGGCGAAACAGTACACTCTGTTATATCCATGGTACTGCTCATGTCTATAGGCAACGGTTACCACTTTCCATTAATATAATACAGGCCTCCCCTTAGGAAAGTGTTGCTAATAGTTGCCACAGTTGAACTTAAATATAGTACAAATATAAATTCATTTTAATGTAATTTCCTAATTACATATAAACAAAAAAAAAAAACAATAAACAAAGGCAAAGCACGATATGCAGTCTTATCGCTAAAAGTGACCAATTTCAAAATACAGGTTTTCAATTCGGTTTTAATTTTTTTATTAACTGTAGCCCTCTATTGCCTTTACCTTTGTGTAACTATAGTAACTGGTATGAGATAAGAAGTGTAAATAGACATGATGCCCATCCTCATCTCTGGTGTATGTAAGAGTGAATGTATCATACACATGATGTGTATTTTTTACTCACTGGTTGATCCATTGAAGCGCTAATGTATAGCAAACAAACAAATAAAAAATAAAAAAAATCACATTCAAATTTATAATATTTGTAAGAATTTGATGTAAGAAGTATGTAATATAATGGCGCATGAGAGTTTGTTTGAATGTTTGTTATTCAATTACTGTTCGCGACATTATTTGTATATATCGTAATTTATAGTTGTTAAGTCCCTAGTTAATCGTTTCTGTATTCTGTTATTTTATATAGATTTACATAGATTTAAGATAGTGTAAGTTAAATAAAGTATTCCTTTGCGTGTTGTCGTTATTACCTACGAATAGAAATTGTAACAATAAATAGAATTAAGAAATTGTAAATTGAAATAAAATAAATAAATAGACGCTATAGAGTACCGATCTGAAGAGACACGCGTCTCGTTCATTTTCGCCCCGTCCCGCTCGCACAGATCGCTATCGCGAGTTGGAAACGTTATCGTGCGAGCGGGCGGGTATAAAGATAGGCCGCCTCCCGTCGAGCGGCATTCGCTTCCGGGCAGCGGCGCACTACACTCGAGAAGAAATAGGACAAGAAGAAAAAATACTCTCTTCAGACGGTACCGGAGGCTTCAGAATAGTAATCCCTGTGTTTCACTCCAGCCTGAACCAACGCCCCTACAGTCCACGCTCACCGTACGGCAGTCCACACCGTTCATCGTGGTCCTTCGAGAAGCCGGATTGCTGGAGGAACACCGTTGGTACATCGAGAAGCCGGATCGCTGGAGGAAGACCATTCTGAAGCCGGATCGCTGAAATGCCGACTACGAGAAACATGAAGTCGTCGCAACAAAAAATCGCCGTCACCGAAGCCACAACGTCCGCCGCCACCACGTCGACTACGGCCGCCGGAACGCTGTCCGTCGCTGCCACGCCGTCCGTTGCTGCCACCACGTCGTCTGCGGCTGTCAGAACGTCATCTGTCGCTGCCACGTCGTCTACCGCCGCCACCACATCGACTACGAACACGTCCGGCGATACGACGACCACAGGAGCCACGGAGACTACCGAAGCCACAGGAACGACAGAGGAGACAGCAAGGAAGAAGGAACCGAAGCACGGCACGGCACGCACGGTTCGCACCACGGCCTCGCAGAAGAAGAAGGCTCTGGCCAAGGCACGGGAGGAGCTACTTCGAAAGGAGGTGGAATTGGCCGCCGCACGTGTCGCCGCCCTGGAAGCCGAATCAGAGGACGACGAGGAAGTAGAAGACGACGACGCTACCGTCAGAAGAGAACGAACGTCGGATTGGGTTCATCGAAGCACGCTGGCACTCACGATGGAGCCGCATGTACCAGAGATAGAAGAAGTCACCGGCAAGCGTCAGGGGTTCGTCCCATCGAGACCCGTTGAAGAGGATTCGAGAGCGCCGCCGCCACAGCCGAGCAGCGACGCACTTCACCGGGACCACGCACGCCACGTTGACCCACATGCCGCCATGCCTACGATAGCAGCAGCGATGCAGTCGATGAAGAAAGAAGAACCGGTGCTGAAGGTGGGCATCGATTGTAATGAGTTTGCGATCGCCATGCAGATGGCCGCTCGCAACATACTGCCCTCCACAGCGTCAAGAGTCACCGAGTTGCCAGTCTTCAATGGATCGTCGAGCGAGTGGTTACCATGGAAGATGGCCTATGAAGAGAGCGCAAGTCAACTCACAGAACAAGAGAACCTAGCAAGACTGCGCAGAAGCTTGAAGGGGGCCGCAAAGGACGCGGCACGCTCCCTATTCGTCGGGTCTACGACCGCAGAAGAAGTAATGAAGATGTTAGCCGCGAGGTTCGGCCGCCCTGGAGCACTCGTCACAGCCGAACTGAACAAACTCCGCGCGCTACCACGACTCTCGGACAACGCAAGAGACGTCTGCCTCTTCGCAAGCAAGGTGCAGAACGTCGTCGCCACGATACGAGCGCTGAACAAGAGTCACTACCTATACAACGAAGAAATAGTGAGAAACGTCACAGAGAAGATGCCGTCGGTACTACGCTTCAAGTACTACGATTTCGCCAACGACCAACCGGAGGGACAACCGGACCTCATAACACTCTCTCAGTTCCTGCAAAGGACCGCCGCACGATGTGGAAACTTCGCCCCCGCCGAGGAGATACCGTCCGAAGACCGGCGGGAGTCCGCTCCTAGGAAGACGGCGAAGACATACACGACGCAGGAGAAACCCGCTACACCACCGTGCCCGATGTGTCGACGAGAGGGACACGCTCCATCGGACTGCAAGACGATGAAGGAAGCAGACACATCGGCGAGATGGGAGTTAGCGAAGACTCATAGGCTGTGTTTCCGTTGCCTCAAAGTGAGAAGATTTCGCCACGCCTGCAAGAGCAAGAGATGTGGAGTGGATGAGTGCACGCAGACTCATCACCCTCTGCTGCACACCACGCGACAACAGCCGGAGAATGAAGTAACAACACACGTCGTCGAGGACAAGTCCGCCGCAGTCACCGCATCGGCAAGGGAAAACGACAAGATCGCGTTCCTGAAGATCCTGCCGATACGAGTCACCGGTCCCACGGGAACGTGCGACACCTACGCGCTACTGGACGACGGGTCGACTTGCACCATCATCGAGACGACGGTGGCGGAGCGAATCGGTGCTACGGGTCCCCCCGCACCATTCTACATGGAAGGTGTGGCCGGGGCGCGGATCAACGCAGCTCAATCGACGCGTGTTCACTTCAAGATCCGCGGGCGGAATTCACAAGAATACACAGTGGGGGCACGGACGATGGACAGACTGCAGTTATCACCGCAGTCGGTACCACGCAGCGTCATCAAGGGCTGTCCACATCTGCGGGACATAGAGAGGGAATTGGTCTACGAAGAGGGCAAACCGACGGTACTGCTGGGGCAAGACAACTGGCACCTACTGCTGGCCCACGAAGTCAGAAGAGGATCCGACACGCAGCCGGTCGCATCACTCACCGACCTGGGATGGGTACTGCACGGTACGAGTCGCGGCAGGACAAGACAGCAGGTGCACAGAATCAGCCACATAGTGACGACACATGAAGAGGAACAATCGATGGAAGAAATGATGAAGCAACATTTCGCGCTCGAATCGCTGGGAATCGCACCGAAGAAGTCTTACAATGAAGAGGAACGTCGCGCCCTACGCATTTTAGAGGAGAAAACTCGTCCGTTACCGGCGGGAGGATACGAGACGGGGTTATTATGGAAGAAGGACGACCCTGTGCCGCCGGACAACTACGAATCGGCAATGCGACGTCTCCAACTGGTCGAAAGGAAACTCGACAAGAATGAAGAAATTAAGAAGAGGTATGAACAACAAATGGACACGCTACTCAAGAACGGGTATGCCGAAGTCGCCCCGCCACGGAGTTCCCAACGGGTGTGGTACCTGCCACACTTCGCCGTCATCAACCCGCAGAAACCGGGGAAACTGCGGATCGTGCACGACGCAGCAGCCAAGACGAAGGGCATCAGTTTGAACGACATGCTGCTGCCGGGCCCCGACTTACTTCAATCGCTACCGGGGGTCCTCATGCGGTTCCGGCAACGACGGGTGGCAGTCACGGCGGACATAAAGGACATGTTCATGCGGGTCACCATACGGGAAGAAGATAGGGACATGCAACGGTTCCTGTGGCGAGGAGATCGACGAGAGGGTCCACCTGTGGAATATAGGATGAAGAGTGTCATATTCGGCGCAACATCGTCACCGTGTACAGCAATCTACGTCAAGAACAAGAACGCAGAACAGTACAAGGAAGAGTTCCCGGAGGCAGCAACGGCGGTGGTCATGAACCACTACGTCGACGACTACCTCGCCAGCTTCGACACGGAAGAGCAAGCCGTACGCGTCTCAAGACAGGTCGCACAGATCCACGGTCGAGCCAACTACTATCTCCAACGGTGGGCGTCGAACTCGCATCAAGTGCGCGCCGCGTTCTCCGACACCGGCGGGGACAGCGTGGTACAACTCGACGCGGAGAAGATACTGGGGATGGTATGGCGACCTTCTGAAGACACCTTAGGCTTCAACTTCAACGGACACAAGCTTCCGCCACAGATAGCCAGCGGGGAACAGACGCCGACGAAGAGGGAAGCGCTACGAGCGATTATGTCGCTGTTCGATCCACTGGGCCTCGCCACTCCCATCACCATACAGGCGAAGAAGATATTGCAGGAGACGTGGCGTACCGGTATCGACTGGGACACCGAGCTGCAACCACGGGAAGCGGACGCCTGGCGGAGCTGGATGGACCACGTGCGACGGCTGTCCGCGCTGGAGGTGCCGCGGTGCTACCCGGAGGTAGCCACGGCCGATACAGCGGAGCTGCATACATTCGTCGACGCCAGCTCGGACGCGTACGCCTGTGCCGTGTACTGGCGGGCCGTAAGCGCGACCGGCGAGGTCCACGTGTCGCTGATCGCGGCAAAGGGACGAGTGGCCCCACTCAGCAAGGTGACCACGATACCGCGACTGGAGCTGCAAGCGGCCGACCTCGGGTGTCGCCTATCGCGCACGGCAGTCGAAGAACACGACCTGAAGCCCGCTCGCCGAGTATACTGGTCGGACTCACGCACCGTGCTCGCATGGCTACGCACCGGTCCTCGCGCATACAAGCCGTTCGTCGCGCATAGAGTCGCCGAGATCGTCGAAGAAACGAAGACGAACGAGTGGAGATGGATACCGACGCGGCACAACGTAGCAGACGACGCCACACGCGACCCACCGACGGACTTCGGCTCGCAGCATAGATGGTTCCGTGGGCCGGACTTCCTGTACCTTCCCGAAGACCAGTGGCCGCGTGAAGATAGTACGAGCGACGATAGTCAAGCGGAAACGGGAGAAGAACGCGTACACAAGCTACAGAACGCGACGCAGTTGTCTATAGCATTACCCGATCCGTCACGTTTTTCTAATTGGTTGAAACTTGTTCGCAGTTCAGCACGGGTGTTGCAGTTCATCGACCTCCTGCGACCGACCAGTCAACGCTGTACCGCTATCCGAAAGAGGAACAAGAAGAAAGAGAGCACCGACCCCACTTGGACCCGCACGAAGAAAGTCGATAGAGAGAAGACGAAGATGAAAATCAAGAACAGCAATAGTCCATCTGTGTGTTTCATCCCCATAGACACACACTACCTAGATCGCGCGCGACGACTATGGATTCGCGCGATACAACAAGAGGCGTTCGGCAACGAAATCGCAGTATTGAAACATGGGAAACAGCTGCCGTCATCCAGTCGACTCATACAGCTGTCGGTCGTCATAGACAACGACGACATTCTGCGACTTCGATCGAGAATAGCGGCCGCCGCCGATTTGTCAGCCGAGCAACGAGAGCCCCCATCGTCGACGGAAACCACGCCTGGGTGCGCCTATACATCGCATGGGTGCATCGGAAACTTCACCACGGCGGCTTCGAGATCACCACGAACGAGGTGCGACAACACTTGTGGGTGTTGCGCCTACGACACGCCGTCCGCAGTGAACTGAAGAGGTGTCAGCTGTGCCGCCTACGAAGAGCAAGACCGGCGCAGCCATCAACGGGCAACCATCCACATAGCAGGCTGGCGCATCATCAACGACCGTTCACGTTCACCGGCCTAGACTACTTCGGGCCTATGACCGTGACAGTGGGCCGCACTCACCAGAAGCGGTACGGAGTGCTCTTCACCTGCTTAACGACGCGCGCAGTCCACCTGGAAATCGCCGGCAGCCTCAGCACGGACTCCGCCATAATGGCCCTGCGGCGCTTCATAAGCCGCAGAGGGTGTCCCACGGAATTATGGTCCGACCAAGGCACCAACCTCAAAGGTGCTGACGTCGAACTGAAGAAAGCAGCCGAGGAAGCCATCCAAGAAGAGTCATCAGTCCATTTCATCCGGTGGCGCTACATTCCCCCGAGCGCACCCTTCATGGGAGGTGCGTGGGAACGGCTGGTGCGTAGCGTGAAGACCGCACTAGCCGCTACGTTGAACGAGCGGGCGCCCAAGGAAGAAGTCCTCCACACTCTGCTGGTCGAGGTCGAGCACACCCTCAATAGTCGACCGCTAACCCACGTGTCAACATCGGCAGACGACGACAGCGCCCTAACCCCCAATCACTTCATATTGGGCGGTCCATCGCGCGTCCCACTGCCAGGCAGCTTCACAGAGAGCGATGCGGCGGGACACAAGGAGTGGCGTGCCAGCCAGAGGCTAGCTGATTGCTTCTGGAACCGGTGGGTGAAGGAGTACCTACCCGAGTTGCAACACCGGCGGGAGCCCCGAGCTACACACGGAGCCATCAAAATGGACGACCTGGTCCTGATAGCTGATGGGACCTTGCCTCGCAACACGTGGCCGCGAGGCGTGGTGGTGGCGACCTACCCTGGACCAGACGGCGAGATCCGAGCAGTCGACGTGCGGACGAACAAGGGCATCCTACGGCGACCCACTAAGAAGCTGATCATACTGCCCACATCGACATCGAGCGACGCGAACACGAGTTAACTCCAGCTACGAGAGCTGCGGCGGGAGATTATGTTCGCGACATTATTTGTATATATCGTAATTTATAGTTGTTAAGTCCCTAGTTAATCGTTTCTGTATTCTGTTATTTTATATAGATTTACATAGATTTAAGATAGTGTAAGTTAAATAAAGTATTCCTTTGCGTGTTGTCGTTATTACCTACGAATAGAAATTGTAACAATAAATAGAATTAAGAAATTGTAAATTGAAATAAAATAAATAAATAGACGCTATAGAGTACCGATCTGAAGAGACACGCGTCTCGTTCATTTTCGCCCCGTCCCGCTCGCACAGATCGCTATCGCGAGTTGGAAACGTTATCGTGCGAGCGGGCGGGTATAAAGATAGGCCGCCTCCCGTCGAGCGGCATTCGCTTCCGGGCAGCGGCGCACTACACTCGAGAAGAAATAGGACAAGAAGAAAAAATACTCTCTTCAGACGGTACCGGAGGCTTCAGAATAGTAATCCCTGTGTTTCACTCCAGCCTGAACCAACGCCCCTACAGTCCACGCTCACCGTACGGCAGTCCACACCGTTCAATTACGTCTAAACGGTTGAAAGGATTTGAATGAAAAGATATGTTTTTTTACAAGGACCAGGTACACGTTCTCAAAAAAACTACAAATACTTTGGCTGCAACTTCGTACACGTGGATTTTGGGAACAAGTAACTATTTATAGTGGAGGAAAGGGATTGTAAGTAATGGAGTCTAACAGCTCAATTGCTAGTAATATACCGTCTCAGGTCGACCTCCACGCGGTTCCCTTTAAAAATATTTTTTATAAACTCACTAGTATGAATCAACTGGCCTGTTTTCATCCTCACCTATCATCTCTCACTGGTGCCCTGCCAGCGTATACCGATAGCGCAGGGGGGGTTACCATTCCATTATCACCCATTATAAAAAAAAAGAAACATTTCCAGTTAGTATATCTAGATAAAACATTTAAAAACCATACATGTTTCATTCCTTTCTTTACCGTTCCACCAACACTTTCAATAGAGAATTTTTTAAATTAGATCCGTTTTATGTTCATATTTTTAAAAGTAAATTAACGAATTAATTAATTTACCAGACGGAGACTTTGTACAAAAGTCGATTGCTTGTGTACCTCTGTCCCATTCGTGTTTCAACCGTGAAGCAATTGTGTTTGCATGGCTGTGTTTCGGTTTGAAGGGTGGGATATGGCGTGAATTTACAGGGTACAGAGGAATAACACCTGAGTCCTCAGGAATGGCAACGCATGGAGGGTATCATGGGCGAGGCGAGGCGGTACTCTGTTATGTCCATGGTACTGCTCATGTCTATAGGCGACGGTTGTCACTTTCCATCAGGTGGGCCGTCAGCTTGATTGCCATTCTAAGTTGTATAAAAAAAAACCACAGGATAGTTTAGCTCGAGGAGCAGGCAGATGGTGTGATCGTATGGTTTTTAATATTGCAACTTTCCACGAAATCCTCCCCGAGCACTTTCGTGGTTTTATCAGTAATAAACTGGTACATTACTCAGCTAGTCGTGAGCCGTAAAAGGAGTGCTTCTATCTAAGGCAGCCGAAAGTCGGCCGCGGGTCGACGACCCATCGATCCGGCAGAAGTAGGTCAGCGGCTCACAATGCATCTGCTCTAATAAAGATGAGCGCCTACATTGATAGGGCTTGGGGGGAGGGGACTGTTATAGGTGAATGGCGGCCGCGTTGCTGTCAGTGCACTTAGGTCGACCTCCACAAGGTATTTCCAGAAAAACATCGTAATTGATTTTTGCTAAATTCGGCGCGACGCACTCAGGCCGACTTTCACGCGGATTTCCTTGGGAACCATCGTGATTGGTTTCTGGTAAATTTGTTCCAATGGACTCAGGCCGACCTCTACGTGGCCCTCCCTGGGAACCATTGTAATTGATTTCTGGTAAATTCGTCGCGATGCACTTATGTCGACCTCCAC
The DNA here is from genome assembly GCF_026898425.1 of Galleria mellonella. Taxonomy (NCBI): domain Eukaryota; kingdom Metazoa; phylum Arthropoda; class Insecta; order Lepidoptera; family Pyralidae; genus Galleria; species Galleria mellonella. The sequence continues at coordinate 386,406 of NW_026442129.1, forward strand.
ACGGTCCTCCCTGAGAATCATCGTAATAGATTTCTAGTAAATTCGTCGCGATGCACTCAGGCCGACCTTCACGCGGTCCTACCTGGGAACCATAGTGATTGATTTCTGGTAAATTTATCGTGATGCACTTGAGCCGACTTCCACGCGGTCCTCTCTGGGAACCAGTGATTAATTTCTGGTAAATTCGTCACGATGCACTCAGGCCGACCTCCACGCGGTCCTCCCTGGGAACCAGTGATTGATTTCTGTTAAATTTATCGCGATGCATCAACTAGCCTGTCTTTATCTTCACTTATCATCTCTCACTGGTATCCCGCCAGCGCATGTGTTAGCGTCGGTGGTGATGACCAATTTATATTTGATATTTAAAAACCGGCCAAGTGCGAGTTGGCCTCGCACACCGTGGGTTCCGTACAAATTATAATTGACAATTGAATAAAAAACAATTTGTGAATGAAATTGTTTCGTGAGTTAACCACGAATTTTCGGTTTTCGGACTTTCCCTATTCCCTTGTACTGTACGACATTGTTGCTTGCCAAATTACACGATTCTAGGTCAACGGGAACTACCTGCCTTATATGTGACGTACGATTTGGCGTAGCAAATGAAATTTCACTTGTGGAATGTGGAATATTCTTGTCACATGTCACAATCATCATGACGGTCACAGTTGACAAATGAAATAAGAAAAAACTTGATGAAAAAGAGTAATGCGCAGAAATGAAACAAAATACGACAATACATCAAATAAATTTAAATATTAAATGTTGTCTTTTTTTTATACAACTTAGAATGGCAAACAAGCTGACGGCCCACCTGATGGAAAGTGGTAACCGTCGCCTATAGACATGAGCAGTGCCATGGACATAACAGAGTATACTGTTTCACCCATGATACCCCCCCCATGCGTTGCCATTCCTGAGGACTCTGGTGTTATTCTTCTGTACAAAATTCATTTAATGATGTTACTTAGAATGGCAAACAAGCTGACGGCCCACCTGATGGAAAGTGGCAACCGTCGCCTATAGACATGAGCAGTGCCATGGACATAACAAAGTATACTGTTTCGTCCATGATACCCCCCATGCGTTGCCATTCCTGAGGACTCTGGTGTTATTCTTCTGTACAAAATTCTTTTAATGATGTTACTTAGAATGGCAAACAAGCTGACAGGTCCACCTGATGGAAAATGGTAACCGTCGCCTATAGACATGAGCAGTACCATGGACATAACAGAGTATACTGTGTTGACCAGGATAGGTACATGGGTACTTTCATGCGTTGCCATTCCTGAGGACTAAGATGGTAGGTATGTTCACTATCATATCCCACGCTTCAAACCAAGGAAATCAAGGTATAGCAATGCAAACACGTTTACCAAGAGGGGGAAGGAATTGTTGGTACGGTTAGTTATATAAAAAAAGTTCTAAGTTATATAAAAAAAAAAAACAATACTTTATGTATGTTGTAATATTTCTATCATCCATGTTACCGCCTCCCTTTTCTTGTGTACCTGATTTAAATTCCGCTCGCATCTCATTTACCTGTTAATTGATGCGTCATTACACATGACGTCAATTACACGCTGTGGTGACACTGTCTCAATCTTATTTGTTGTGGAAAAGATATTTAAAGACACTTCGACGATATTACAGACCGGATCGGTCCGGTTCACACTGGGATGGAATGAATGAACGATAGAATGGATGAATGAACGAATGAACTAATGAACGAGCGAACGAATGGACAATTGAATGATAACTTTATTTACTAAATACTTTATTATTAAATACAGGTTATTAGAAGTCATCATCGTCATCATATCAGCCTTTAACTGTCCACTGCTGGACATAAGCCTCTCCCTCAGGAAGTTTTGCCAGTTGCCATGCTTGGCAGGGGAATTGACAATCGTAGTTAGGCTGTGGAGATGTTTTAAAAGGTCTGCTGCTGTCCATCGCTCGCCCTCCCTTAGTCGATTCTTACGACACCCACGGGAAAAGAAGGGGTGGTCCATTCTATGCCGGGACCACGTGGAATTCGAAACATTTAATCTTAAAGACTCTCTGCATTCAACCGTGTGATGTGCAAATATTTTAGCACTTGTTCTTAAAATTTTACATTAAAAAACATTTTTCAATAAGCCAATTAATAAGTCGACCTCCACGCGGTTCCCTTGGAATCCATCGTGAACAATTCTTATTTAATTCCGTCATGATGGGCTAACAGACCTGCTTCATCCTCACCTATCTTCCTTCACTGGTGCCCTGTAAGCGTATATCGATAGTGCAGGTGGGGTAACTATTTCATTGTCATTCATAAAAAAAAAAAAAACTATATCCCGCAGCTATATGCGTCCCTATGTTAGTTAGGATGTTACTTACCTGTGTTTTGAATTTCATACAAATCCTTTTAGCCATTTAAGAGTGACTGAGTAACAAATATACAAAAAAATATATATCTTTACAAACTTTTTCATTTATAATATATTTCTTGTAGTTGTTTGTATCTATAATAAGTTTACTATTGTAATCTTTTGGAGGAAACAATAAACAGTATCTTATCTATCTATAAAGCACAAAAGATCCGTATGGGTCGACGTGCATCGGCGTAGCTGACCCCATATGCGAAAAAAAAAATAAGATAAAATCTATCTATCTATCTATAATGTTAGTATAATATATTTGAAAACAGTTAATTTACGTTGTCTCACTTCTTGGTATGATTAAGTTCAACAAAACAATGAAATAAACATATGTCGTGAATAATGTTGTTCAACTCATCCTATTTTTGTTCCAGGTATATGATGCCGCGTTTTTTTTTTTTATTTTATTTAATTCCCGCTGCAGTGCGCTAATATTTATTTCATCTCGAGTGATGGTGAGTAATTAATATTCTTTTTTTTACATAAATATCTTTGAAAATCGTTTAATATAATAACTATCGGTTTAACTGTCGTGTAATTAGAGCGAAATAGCTCACACCACAGTCACTCATGACTAAGGATCACGGATTGCGTCCGAAACTCTCACCCTTATATCCTACAGCCTCAATGGTCGCGTACAACGCGGTTTCAGAGATTTTTTCTCCCACGAATACTCAGGTTATGGAATGAGCTCCCTACCGAGGTTTTCCAAGAGACTACAGTTCTTCAAAAGGGAGGTAAAGAGGTTTCTTCAGGGTCGGCAACGCGCGCGTAATATCTCTGGTATTGCAGGCGTTCATAGGCTACGGTAACTGCTTACCATCAGGTGGGCCGTATGCTTGTTTGCCACCTCAGTGGTATAAAAAAAAATAGTACTCGAGCTGTCTTGATCTAAATATACTTTATTACTACTTATTATTTTCATATAATGTGTTTTTCTGAAAAAATGTTTTATTAACTTCTGAGCATTATTATTGACAATGTTGCTATGGTTTTCAATAGTATTTGTTTGTTTAATATTGTTTACATTTGTTTAATTTTGTTTATATTTGTTTAATTTTGTGTTTTGTTTACTTGTATTTTATTTTGTGCAAATTCTAGTGGCTACCAAATTAATATTTAAGTATATAATTATGTATTATTTTAGCTGTTTGTTTGCCTTAAATAAAGAAATAAATAAAAATACACTTACGTTAAACCGGTCGTTACTATATTAAAATATAATGTGTGCTTATAAAATTTTTAGTTTACAACAATTTAGCCATATTTTATTAATGGCGTGCAAAATATAAAGTTTTATTTACATAGATACATTTTATATAATTTCAAACCTTACAGTAACAATATTTATTCTAATTATAATAAAAATAAAAAGTAGCAAAAAAAAAAAAAAAGAATTTTATAAAATATTTATAGGCAATTTAATTGTTTAAATAAATTTACATTATAAAAAATTGGAATGCAAATTTTTTATAATGTAAATTTATTTAAACAATTAAATTGCCTATAAATATTTTTATACAAATTCTTTTATTAAATAAAAACACTTCCTGGAAACAACGTTATAAATTGATTTTAAATGGTTTAGAGGTAGTTCTCCTATATTTTTGTAATGTTATTTTGTATATCTTTAGTGTCGTAAAATAATTAGTATGGTACTTACATACAGTAATAAAGTGAAACAGTTTGTTTACACACTAATCTCTAGAACTGTTGGTCGGATTTTTTTTTTTTATATACAACTTAGAATGGCAAATAAACTGATGGCCCACCTGATGGAAAGTTGTAACCGTCGCCTATAAACATGAGCAGTACCATGGACATAACAGGGTATACTGTTTCACCCATGATACCCCCCATGCGTTGTCATTCCTGAGGATTCAGGTGTTATTCCTCTGTACCCTGTAAATTCACGCCATATCCCACCCTTCAAACCGAAACACAGCCATGCAAACACAACTGCTTCACGATAGAAATACGAATGGGACAAAGGTGCCCAAGCAAACTACTTGTGTACAAAGTCTCCCTCTGGTGTATACTCGCAGTATAGTATAAAAGATATAAAATAGAAAAGAATAAAACAGAGTAAAATAAAATAGAAATAATTTTTATTTTTAAAAGGGAGACTTTGTACACAAGTCGATTGCTTGAGTACCTCTGTCCCATTCGTGTTTCAACCGTGAAGCAGTTGTGTTTGCATGGCTGTGTTTCGGTTTGGAGGGTGGGATATGGCGTGAATTTACTGGGTACGGAGGAATAACATCCGAGTCCTCAGGAATGGCAACGCATGGGGGGTATCATGGGCGAAACAGTATACTCTGTTATGTCCACGGTACTGCTCATGTCTATAGGCGACGGTTACCACATTCCATCAGGTGGGCCGTCAGTTTGTTTGCCATTCTAAGTTGTATATAAAAAAAAAAGTTTTTTCTGACCTTTTATACTCGTATTTACAATATTATCAAGGTTCATTCGAGCAAAACTGCAGGAAACAATTAGTATAATGTTATTATCGCTTGAACTTGACTTTCCGCGTGTCAGTTAATAAACTACGTACCTACTGCAGCTATAATTATATCACGGATTTATTTCACTGACAATTTGCAGCGTGCAATAATCTGAGGCAATTATCATAGTGCATTGTATATTTACTACAATACTCTCTATTACAATAATTATTACAACAGAATACCTATTAATTCACTTCACTAACTGTTCCCTGGGGCTTTGTCCGTATAAAACACGTTTTTTTTTCATTTCCGTATAAATTTTAAAGTTTAAGCTTTATTTCAATGGGTGATAATGGAATGGTAACCCCGCCTGCGCTATCGGTATACGCTGGCGGGGTACCAGTGAGGGATGATAGGTGAGGATGAAAGCAGGTCAGTTGGCCCATCATAAAAAAAAAAAATAAAAAAATAATTCACCAAGATGATCTATCAAGATGGTCAAAACTTGTCCGAAATGGCTCGAGTCTGGTGTTCTGGGTGGTGCTTCCTTCTCATATAAATTTAAAAATAAATTAATATGTGAGGTACTAACACGAATAAAACAAGCAAAAACGACAATGGTTGCAGTCTCGTTTTACAGTTTATTTATTTAACACTTTATTGCACCTACATTACAGAACTTGTTGAAGAATTTTCAATAAGTATTGTATAGTACAAAAGACGCTCTTATTGCTAAGCAATCTTTCACAGACGACCTTTGGGTAGAATGCAAGTTTAAACAGGTAGGTGGGGGGGGAAGGGATTGTTAATAATGGAGACTGACAATCCCATTGCTAGCAATATACCCAACCAGGTCGACCTCCTCGCGGTTCCCCCTGGAAACTATAATGGGTAATTCCCGATGAATTCATCATGATGGGCTAACTGGCCTGTTTTCATTCTCATCTGTCACCCTTCACTGGTGCTCCGTCAGCGTATCCCGTTAGCGCAGGCGGGGATTACAATACCATTTTCACCCATAAAAAAATTAAACAGGTAGGTGGTGCGTTAAAAAAATGGATCTATACAATTTTAATATTACTATTTAGTAATTACATACTACTTATAATTACTTACTAATTAGTTTAAAACATCCTGCAAATAAAATGAGGCATACCACTTTAGTCTTCAGCAATGACAAAGCGTAAGGGGTGTCATGGGCGACACAGTGTACTCTGTCAAATCCATGATACTGTTACGTTTACAGGCGACGATTAGCACTTTCAGTCGCCGTGGACAGACAGTTTGCTATTCTAAGTTGCTTAAAAAAATTTAAGCAATATTCTGCAAGGATCTCAAAGTGTCTAGTTATGTCTAGTTACGGAGACTTTGTACAAAAGTCGATTGTTTGGATACCTCTGCCCCATTCGTGTTTTAACCATAAAGCAGTTGTGTTTGCATGGCTATGTTTCGGTTTAAAGGGTGGTATATGGCGTAAATTTACAGGGTACAGAGGAATAACACCCGAGTCCTCAGGAATGGCAACGCATGGGGGGTATCATTGGTGAAACAGTATACTCTGTTATGTGCATGGTACATGGTACTGCTTATGTTTATAGGCAACGGTTGTCAATTTCCATCAGGTGAGCTTGTATGCCATTCTAAGTTGCATAAAAGTTGTGTATATTTTTCAACCTCCTTCAAAAAAGGAGTAGGTTCTCGATTCGGTTGTAATTTTTTTTTGTGTTTGTTACTTCATAATTCCATAACTTGTAAATTGATTTGGAAAATACCTTTGTTTTAGCTGTCAGTATATAATTTCCGTTTGATTCCAAAATATTTTTCAAAATCAGTAATTAAGTTTTTAATTCCAAATAACTGCTTATGTATGTAGCACGATTGACGGCAATGTTTTTTTTTTTTCTATGAAACAAAATCTTAAATTATTCAAAATGCAATATAAATGTATATTTGTTTATTTTTTTTTCCGAAGTAAACAATATGATTGACAATGAAACCAGGAAGTACATTTACATTGTACAAATAACTAGTCTTTATTCACGGCTTCGGCCGCATGACGTTATAGTGAATGACCACGATGGAAAGAAGCCTTCTTCAACTCAAATTCTATTTGAGTTGAAGAAGGCTTCTTTCCATCAGGTGATAGGTATACAGGTGGAAGGTATATACCAAATTTTGTGGTGATTAATTAAGCGATGAAAGTGCTTAAAGTTAACAAACAAATTAATATTCACATTTAGTAATATCAATAAGGACTTACACACAGTTTCATGTAATGTATTTATTTATTTATATGTTACAAAATCAACAGCTTTAGCTCATATGTTTTTTTATAAACCTAACTATAATTAATTGGGGGGAAAGGAATTGTTAGTAATGGAGTTCGACAGTCCCACTGCTAGCAATGTGCCTTATTAAGTCGACCTCCACGTGGTTTCCCCTGGAAACCATCGTGAACAATTCTTGTTGAATTCGTCACGATGGGCTAACTGATCTGCTTCATACTCACCTATCATCCTTCACTGGTGCCCCGCCGGTGTATACCGATAGCGCGAGCGGGGTTACCATTCCATTATCATCCAATAAAAAAAATTATAATTAATTCAACCTCCCTTTCTTTATGTCTCCATACATCACATACTCTATTCTTCATTCCAAATTCGTGATGTTGTTTGAAAGAAGTAACTTTAGGACTCATTTCGGACTGAGGGTAAGTCCGTTTGTGTATCTCTTTTACAGTATCATAATATCCTATTTAATATAAAATAAAAAATAACCAAAAAATATTATTAACATATTATTATTTTATAATTTCTTAATTAATTTACATATTCATGGTATAATTATAAATTAAAAAATATAATTAAAAAATACGTATATATACATATATAGATTATTCCCAAATCAAGTCTCTCAAATAGACACGACAAACATATGTCTATCTACGCGTATATTTATATTAGACTTGTATATAACGAGTTAATCAGACACACACACATATACAAAAGCATTATGTTTATATATACATTGCACTATAGCATCATCAGTTAATACAATGTCATTTAATGGACATACAGTCAGTTTCCTGCTTATATTTTCATTTATAATTTTATTACACGCTATGATTATAAGAATACGACCTTTTACCATTAAAAGCGAAGACAAACATTATTTGAGCTACTCCAGAGATTCCTCGCTAAACTTCACGGAGTTAGCAACCAAATATGGATACCAATCGCAGGAGCATCAAGTGGTAACAGAAGACGGATACTTGCTCAAGGTCTTCAGAGTGAGCCAAGGCAGAAACTGCGACGGGAGAAGACGATCACCGCCCGTAATATTGATGCATGGACTTCTGCAGAGCTCAGACTCTTGGCTGGATGCTGGTCCCGGAGCCGCACTGGCTTATCTCATCTCTGACGCCTGTTATGACTTGTGGGTAGCTAATTGCAGAGGGAATTATTATTCGAGACGTCATTTGAAACTGGCCCCGAACAGTTCACAGTTTTGGCATTTCTCGATAGATGAAATTGGATTCTATGATGTGCCTGCTACGATCGATTATGTCTTGAATTACACTGGAGCGGAAAAGGTGAATTACATAGGCTACTCCCAAGGAGCAGGAACGTTTTTCGTGATGTGCTCCGAAAGGCCAGGATACTGTGATAAAGTGAATGTGTTGATAGCTCTAGCACCCGCTACGAGGCAGATCAATACCAAATCAATCCTGTTTAGATTTCTAACTGATGCTATTTTGAGGTTAGAACACTTATTGACAAAATATGGTATGTACGAGATCTTCGCGAAAGGATCTATCAGTCAGGAATTCTTGGCCTTCTTCTGTGAGCTAAATTGGATTACAGAAATGATTTGCAACAGTGGCCAATCGATCTTAGATGCGTACCACCCGAATTCTGTAGCAGAACACACGGCTCGCTCGATGTTTGGGCATTTTCCTGCTGGAACGTCTGTGCACAACATGGCTCGATACGGACAGAGCATGATCAGTGAGGATTTTGGGAAATTTAACTATGGTGTTGATAATATGAGGGTATATGGTAGCGAGGATCCCCCATTGTACAATTTAAGTGCGGTCTCTGTTCCTGTGGTGATAATTTATGGTAAAAACGATAGATTAGTGGACACTAAAGATGTGGAATGGTTAGCAAAGAGGTTGCCCAACGTTGTAGAATCCTTTTTAGTTGAAGACCCTTATTGGAATCATCTAGATGTGACGTACAGCCGATACACTAGTATATCTGTGTTTCCTAAGGTGAATGAACATTTATTACGATACAGTTTTGAAGATACAAGATAATTATGGAAAATGGAAATTGAGGTCTTTGTAAATTTTCAATTGACTTCAAAAAGAAGGAACTTTCTTTACTTGGTTGTATTTCTTTTATGTTTTTTTACCTCATAACTCTGTCTATTCTAAACCGATTTGGAGAATTCTTTTTTTATCTGAAACAATATACCTACAGATTAATTACTTTGAAATTTTATCAAAAACAGTTCAGTAGTTTAGTTTTTAGATCAAAATAACTGGTTTTGTAACAATTGAAGTTTGTTTCTGTGTAGTGTGTATCTTTAATTATTTGTGTACAAAGAAAATGGAGAAAAGGATTTGGTTTTGCACAAATAGTGACATTATTTGTGCAAATCATACTATTTCTTATGCCACTGTTTTTTTTTTTTTATGGGTGATAACGGTATGGTAACCCCGCCTGCGCTAACGGGATACGCTGGCGGAGCACCAGTGAAGGGTGATAGATGAGAATGAAAACAGGCCAGTTAGCCCATCATGATGAATTCATCAGGAATTAACCATGATAGTTTCCAGGGGGAACCGCGAGGTCGACCTGGTTGGGTATATTGCTAGCAGTGGGATTCTCAGTCTCCAACAATCCCTTCCCCCCATGCCACTGTGTTAGGTTAACTGGAACTAACTTTGCTAACATTGTTATTAACTTATTGTTGTTACTGTATGTTTTAGTGCAATAAAGAATATATATATTATTTGTGATCAAATTAATATGGGATCAACACAATTGTTCATTACAAAAAGAATTATCAAAATCGTATCGTAGTTAACAGATGTATCGTATGACAATTTAATTAAACTAAGTACATTGTGTAGGTTAACGATACGAATGAGTGATATAACAAATAGATTCGTCCGTAACTGTTTACTCACAAATATTAAATATTTTCCAATATTTGGTCACATAATTATGTTTCTGTTTCTACAAAGATTGACAGAGAGAGAATGCAATATTTTTTTGTGACTTAATCAATAAAGAATAAATAAATAAATACCATTTTTAGTAATTGTAAACTATTTATTTATGAGTTAAATAAATAAACAGTTTACATTTGCTTATTTTATCGCATTACAAATATAAAAATATACATTGATAATTAAATAATTCAATGGATATTCAAAATATATACATGAAGGTACAAAAGGCGGTCTTAACGCTGTGGCAGTCTCTAACAGACATCTTTTAATAGAAAGAGATAGTCGTTAATACACAGTAAAACTACAATTTCCCAACGTCGACTGCGTGCATTAAAAACTCCATGCCTTATAATAGTACATTACTGCAGCGGCCAGCAACTAAGGCATTGATGGACGAACGTACAAATGTGGGCCGAGGTGTAACCGAGGCACACATACGTGAGTCCATCAATGCCTAGTTGTGGCCAAGGCTTTTATAGTACTTTTCTCAAACAATGCGCGGAAATCAAAAACACAATTTTACTTTTTAAATTCAATGACGAATAACGAACAATAATAATTTTTCACGCGCCATAATGTTCCCTTGTTTTTTTTTTTTTCAATAAACAGCTTTCTTATTGCAAGCCAGTTCGAAATTTAAATAAAACCTTGTATTAGTTACCTCCTTGGTAGCCATGTTTCGAAGTAAAAGGTCATTACATTTTTAAATTACAGGACAGATATGAGTTTACATAGTAATTTATCTGGCCGCAAAACACGACAGATATGGATTTTCATACAACTTTTGCCGGCCGCTGCCCGCAAGTATCTGGCCAGTACGGCAATTTTGATTTATCTCGAAGAAGATTGTCAAAATAATGCTCACATTTCCAAGCATGTTTGAGAAAAAAATTATAAACGCAGTATTTATAAACCTATTTGTTTCTTAACATTTAAAATTTAATTATAACAAAATTAATGTGGTATTCAATACGTTCATAGTGAGTTCGGGCGTTTCACAATTTAACTAAAATGCTGTGGTAAAGTTAACGCATTTACATTTTGCGGTGAAAGTTTGATATTAATGTGTCGCATTAATCTCGTTGTACAATGGCCACGTTACTCCCCGGTCGTGTCGCGTCGGTCGCAAACTCTATAGTCATTTTGTGTATTGGTCTATTTTTTTTTTATTTTTATTTCAGCCGTTAACTTTCCGCTCCTGTACATACATAAGTCTTCTCCATAAGGGGAGTTTTGCCAGTAGTTGGCACGCTTGGCAGGTGAATTGGCAAAGGCAGTTAGGTTTTTGAAGATGTTTTAAGAGGCGCGCTGCTGCCCATCCCTCCACCATAAGCTCCCTTAGTCATCTCTTACGACACCCACGGGAAAGGAATGGGTGGCCCATTTTATGCCGGGGCTGACATGGCGATTTTTTTAATGAGTGATAATGGAACGCCTGCACTATTGCTATATGCTAGCGGGGCACCAGTGAGGGATGATAGGTGACGACGAAAGCAGGTCAGTTAGCCCATCGTGACGTAATCCACTAGATTTAACCACGATCCAGGAGAATCGCGTGAAAATAGACCTGACAGGGTGTATTGCTGGCAATGGATCAATTAGACCTGATTGGCTAAGCAAGCAACCTCATGATTGGCTAAGCAAGCTCCCCTATCTCTTGCATTGAAACTACTCAATGATATTTTGAGCCAGTATCCGCAATTGGATGTATTTGTCCCCAACTTGCTGGAGTTTCGTCGAGGGACCACAGAATATTTGTGTTCAGACGTTTTTTGTTTGAGTTAAATCTTTTTATATTATTTTTGTTATTTTTATGTAATATTCCATTTTATATGTTATTGTACTCATGCTTTCCTGGATGAACGTATTGGAAGACTGTAAGGCTCACCCAGTGGATGTAATAAATAAATAAATTACTAACAATCCCTTTCTCCCCCGTGTACTAGTCTATTTAGGATTCTGTAAAAGCAGATATTCATCATCACACCAGCCTCTAACTGTCCATTGCTGAATATACACCTCCCCTTTTGGGGTGTTTGCCAGTTGCCAGTAGTTGCCACGCTTGGCAAGCGGATTGGCAACTGCAGTTAGGCTTTGGAGATGTTTTAAAAGGGACGCTGCTGCACATCTCTCGCCTTCCCTTATTCGCCTTTTACTACACCCACAGGAAAGGGAAGGGTGGTTTATTCTATGCCGGGACCACACGGCAAGGTATTACAAGCCGTCTTTTACAGCGCCATATCTCAGCAAGTACTAAGGATGTTGTTTTTTTAAGGATTTAAATTTTGGATAAAGTTAATTTACTTAAGTACAGTTTAATCGTAGGTCTTCTTTAAATGTATGATAATGAAATGCTAAGCTTGCCTTTCTTATCGGTACACGTTAGCGAGACACCAGTGAGGATGAAAGTAGGTCAGTTGACACATCGTGATGAATTTATTGGGGATTAATCACTAATGGTTTCTAGGGGTCTATCTGCGTCGAGGTCGACCTAACAAGGCATATTACTAACAATGGGACCGCAAGTTTTCGTTACTGACAATCACTTTCCCTCCGGTAGCGACATAAATGATTGGTAGCAAAAATAGCTGGTAGCATAAATGATTGGTAATAAAAAGGAATGGTAACAAAAATTATTGGTAATAAAAAGGATTGGCAGTTCGCCTGTGGAACTCACTACCTACCTCTATTCGGTGCGCTTAAACTCTTACTAGCTTCAAAAACTCTGTTAAATCCTACTATCTCTCCCTTTAGTACTATTTTCCTGTGTTCTCTCTTCGTTTTCCTTCGTCATTTTCTTCTGTTATATGTGTGCTATTAAGTATACGTATGTTTATGTATATATTTGATTGTGTATATATAATATATGTATTGTATTGTGAAATCTTTATTGTATTTTATTGTAATAAAAAGAACTGATAGCATAAATGATTGGTAATAAAAAGGCCTGATAGCATAAATGATTGGTAATAAAAAGGACTGGTGGCATAAATGATTGGTAATAAAAAGAACTGACAGCAAAAAGAGCAGGAAGCAAAACTGGTTAGTAGCAAAAATGACTGGTAATAAAAATCATACAAGTACAGTCGTAGTAAAGAAATTATGGTATAATACACTGCTTTACCTTTGAGAGTTGCACACTTATTTAATCATTAGTGTTTATATATATTTTTTAAATAGTTTGCTTCCTGGTAGAACAATCATGATTTTTAAATTGCGGAGCAAGATGTACTTGTTAGCATTTATACAGGCAAAATGGCGAGTTATACTGTTACTTTACAGTATTAGTAAGATTGCACGTTTGTTATATGTATGTATGTATGTTTAATGCATTAAAGTTATTAAACAAATTATTACCTGTCAACACACTAATTGATGGGCAATCACATTAACAGAGAACGACGTGTGAACGACGAAGCTAGCACCTCCACGTGTGCGGTGTTACCACAAAAAATAAAACATTGCTTAACAAAATAACTTAAACAGTGTTTAACCAAACACTGTTTAAGTGATTAAACATTATTGTTTATAAGAGACGTGAAATAATGCGATCATTTAGATAAACTATTATTATTAGATATTTACCAGAGGGAGACTTTGTACAAAAGTCGTTTGCTTGGGCACCTCTGTCCCATTCGTGTTTCAACCGTGAAGCAGTTGTGTTTGCATGGCTGTGTTTCGGTTTGAAGGGTGGGATATGGCGTGAATTTACAGGGTACAGAGGAATAACACCTGAGTCCAAGTTCTAAGTTGTATAAAAAAGACGTGTTACCACAGATAAATAATACGCTTCACGTACCGCTAACGATAGTGATTCCACCCTGTATAAATCAAGCCGTCTTAGTGAAGTGACGTCACAGCTCAGCCGATTCAGGCTGGCCCGGGGTTGAATGTCCCCCGATTAATCACATTGTAAACAGGATAATGGCCTATTGTACTGCTTTATTGCTTTCCTTCTTATCATTATTGTTCTAGAATAATCGATGCGTATTACTTAAGATATATTTTTAACCGACTTCAAATTGGAGGTTTTCAATTCAATTGTATTTTTTTATGTCTATTACCTACTAGAGGGAGACTTTGTACGAAAGTCGTTTGCTTGGGCACCACTGTCCCATTCGTGTTTCTACCGTGAAGCAGTTGTGTTTTTTTTAATGGACGATAATGGAATGGTAACCCCGCCTGCGCTATCGATATACACCGGCGGGGCACCAGTGAGGGATGATAGGTGAGGATGAAGCAGGTCAGTTAGTCTACCGTGACGAATCTAATAATAAATCAATCACGATGGTTTCCAGAGGGAACCACGAGGAGGTCGACCTGACAGGGTATATTGCTAGCAATGGGGCTACTAATCCTCATTACTAACAATCCCTATTCCTCCCAAGCTGTTGTGTTTGCATGGCTGTGTTTCGGTTTAAAAGGTGGGATATGGCAGTGATATAATTGTGTTAATAAGTGAATTTACTGGGTACAGAGAATTAACACCTGAGTCCTCAGGAATAGCAACGCACGGGGGATACCCCGGGCGACGGTTACCACTTTCCATGAGGTGGGCCGTCAGCTTGTTTGCCATTCTAAGTTGTATAAAAAAAAAGTCGCTAATCCAAGGGACAAGGAATTCTTAGCAATGGGCAGTTAGTCTCTATTGCTGTCAATATAGGGTATCAGGTCGACCACCATGCGATGCCCCCTGGAAACTAACATGACTAATTTATCGTTGAATTGGTCACGAGCTATCTGACCTGCCTTTTCATCCTCACCTATCATCTCTCACTGGTGCCCCGCCAGTGTATACCGATAGCGCAGGTGTTTCCATGGCATTTTCACCCATTAAAAAAAAAGTCGCTAATCCAAAATTTTGTATATATTTTCAATCGATTGTATCAATGAAACATCTCTCTTTTTATATCTATTTATTATTACAATTGAAATCTGTTTGTGGAGTTTTGTGGGGCAAAATAATGAACTTGTTTGTGACTTTGTCACGAGTCTACTTGTTGCTTCGTTCAATTAATGTATCTCGTTGAACAAGTTAGGTCGGTTTGTATTCAATTTTGTACCGATTGATTCGATTACTTCGAGTTGCTACATCGGATTTGTCCACGCTGTGAATGTGAATTACGTATTATTTTGTATAATTTACTAAAATCCACGGGCTCGTTATTGATTTTATTATTTTTAGTTTAACCAGAGGGAGACCGTACGACAGCCGCCTGCTTGGGTACCTCTGTCTCACTCGCGTATCTGCCGTCAAGCAATTGTTTCATGGCAGTTTTTTTTTAATGGATGATAATGGTAACCCCACCCGCGCTATCGGTATACACCGGCCGGGCACCAGTGAGGGATGATAGGTGAGGATGAAGTAGGTCAGTTAGCCCATTGACGAATTCAACAAGAATTGTTCACAATAGTTTTCAAGAGGAACCACGTGGAGGTCGATCTAATAAGGCATATTGCTAGCAATGGGGCTGTCAAACTTCATTGCTAACAATCCCTTTCCCCTCTTGCATGGCTGTTTAGGTTAAACCACAAATTTATAAAAAGTAAAACGTTCCTACAAATCTAGTTTAACTATTGCACTGTTCCGTTACTTTGGTAAAAGATTTTCTAGTATGGATTTTAAAATATATCTATACTTATAATAAATCTGCAGAGAGGTCAATTCTGTGCATGAAATATATTTCCAAAATAACTATTAGGAGGTGATTAGTGATCGATACTGATGCCAAAAATGCATCAGTAAAATTTTTGTCTGTCTGTCTGTATGTTCGTTATAAAAACAAAAACTACTCGACGGATTTTAACGAAACTTGTTACAATTAATCTCCATACTCTTGGGCAGGTTATAGTATATTTTTCATAACGCTACGATCAATAGGAGCAGAGCAGTGAAGGGAAATGTTGGGAAAACGGGAGAAGTTACTCCATTTTTAAGCTTCCGTCGCGTGTGCAGCCTTAACGGCCACTTTTTAAAATGTAAAAATGTCCATCCGTGCGACGCCGGGACGGGCCGCTAGTATAATATAAATAACCAAAGGCATTTAAGGAAATGGAGATATTAACGAATGAATGAGTATACTTTATTTGCATTATACAATATAAGGAATAAGCAAGGCAATTTACAAACACAACGATACAATTGTATAAGTACAGTGAGGCGGGTTTTATTGTTGAGTGCTAAATAAAATAAAAAAAAAAGAGAATTTAAATGTCTTTAAGGGAAAAAGCGAAAGATTATTTGACAATTAAATGTTACTATGAACTGTCTATTGATACGTGAAGCAAAAATAGGTAGAAAATGATTATTGTCTATAAATTTTAATAATTTGTTTTCACTGAAAGTTTGTGGTTTTACTTCATTTGCTTTGATAAAACTATGTTTAACCAATGTGGTCGGATAAATTCACATTCACGTTACATTGCAGTTTTAATACTTAATATAATCAATTTAACATAGGTATTCATTTCAACCGACTTCAAACAGAATGAGGTTCTCGATTCATTCATTCATTCATTTATTTATTGCTATTACATGTTGTAACAATATTGGTCTTAATTTACTAAAAACGAATCAAACATGAATGAGCAATCACATTAATAAATATTATATAAATTACATAATTAAATTTTTACATTATATATATGTATCGTCGATTAGTATAAAAAATAAAAAAAATCGATTCGGTTTTTATGTTTGTTACTCTTGACTCCGTCAGTTATAAACCTATTTGGAAATTCTTGTTTATCTAAAAGTAGATATATAGATAGATACTCTTTATTGTTTCCTCCAAAAGATTACAATAGTAAACTTATTATAAATATAAACAATTACAAGAAATAATCACAATGAGAAAACAATGGGAGACCTTATCGCTAACAGCGATCTCTTTTAGGCAACCTTTGGAGGGAGATATATATATATATATAT
This sequence comes from Galleria mellonella, assembly GCF_026898425.1. NCBI lineage: Eukaryota > Metazoa > Arthropoda > Insecta > Lepidoptera > Pyralidae > Galleria > Galleria mellonella. The sequence goes on from NW_026442129.1 coordinate 403,452, forward strand.
ATATATTGTTGCACTTGTAAACCTCGTATTTCTAAATGTAATATTACTAAAGTATTCCTAAAACAATTAGAATTTTAGAAGATATTTTATATTTTTCTGAAACTACACTTATATTCCTTAAGTTCGGCCATCTTGCACTCGGATCTAATGTGGATGACATTAGTTGGCTGATCTTAGATACCTTTTGTATCTATGATCAGCCATTTTGTTAAAGAAAAATGAAAATACATGTTTACTCCTTTAATAAGGTAGGATTTTTCACATTTACAAAGTTAAATTCTTCGATTTCTGTCTATATTATAAGAAATATAAGAATATGGTAAACGAAATAAAACATTTTGAAAAATCTCTTTTATTTTTCTTTCACATTTTAAAAATAGCACGCTAATATCGTCATAAATTTAAAACTAGAAATACGTTTTATTGAATTCTTCTGAATTATTGAATTTAAAAGAGATTCCATTTTATTCTAAGAATTTAAGAAAAGATTTCATGTATTTATTCTTTTCAAAGAAACTAAATTGTACTCGGTTCGTCTATATATTTTTTATTTTTTTTTTTTATTTTTATTTAATTCATATTTCCGTTTAGGTTCGATTCTAAAACTTTGTCATCATTAATTGAAACAGATTTCTCCTGAACTGCGGGTCTATCGTGTAATGAAATTCCGAAATTTCGGACTCAATTTCGTGTTTTTGTTTATACCAAAATCGGACCAATAAATGGAGTTTAATATTTCGTTCGTCATACATCCTATCATAAAAGTGCAAAGGAACAATAATTTAACATTTCTAATATTTCCAAACGCCATGTATTATGTAATTTTAACATCAAATTTGTGTTTCGTTTGGCTCCGAAATTTCGGAAAACATTTCATGGTAGGCCCTCTGTGCTCACAGATTTAATTTTGTTGTTTTAATTTTTTTTACAAACAAATTCTTTGTTTATTGTCTCGAATATTATTAATAAAGACAATAATAAATGCAACGCAATATAAATACGTCAGAAATGTACGGAGCTGCAATGTGAGGTTAAAGCACATATTACACCAAGAGCTAAGTTCGCTTAACTTAGCGCACATACCTGTGGTGTTTGAAGAAACCTAAACTAGGATCTCCAGGGATGGAATACTTTAATTAATTGGTTTTTGCAATAAATAAAAAACGATGTTCTGAATGGATGAATAATTTAAATTGTTATTGTTAAAAGTTTTGTAAGCACATAATATATTTTTAATTTTAATATTCACAACTGCTCATGACTAAGGGTCACGAATCCGTGTGATCCCGGCATAGAATAAGCCACCCCTTCCTTTCCCTTGGGTGTCGTAAGAGGCGACTAAGGGCGAGGGATAGGCAGCATCGTCCGTCTTAAAACATCACCAAAACTCTAAGTGCAGTTGCCAACATGCCTGCCAAGCGTGGCAGCTATTGGCAAAATCCCCCTCATGTGGGAGGCTATATTCAGCAGTGGACAGTTAACGGCTGACCCCCAACATTTTTTTTATACCACTGAGGTGGCAAAGAAGCATACGGCACACTGATGGTAAGTGGTTACCGTAGCCTATGAACACCTGCAATACCAGAGGCATTGTGTTGTCTATGTATTTGCTCATATCTATTAGGCAAAAGCTGCCACTTTTCATCAACTGTCGGTCCGATAGCTTGTTCACCATTCCGTACTTCATTACTAAGTGAGCTAATTTAGTAGCTTCGCTCAGATAGATAGATAGATAGATAATTTATTCGCATTACTTACAGCATACTTACAAATTACAACATACATATACAAAAAAAGTGAGACCACATAAATGAAAAAAAAATACACAAAGCTAAATATAATTTTCGTTTGTGCGTGTGCCATAGCAATACAAAATGGCCACAACTCAGTTTATTGCTTCGCCCTCAAATGAGCAAAGCACTGATATTCTGTCGCGGCCAAAGGGAATAGGGTAACAATAAAACAATACTACCAGATTATCCATACAATAAAAAGATATACAGTAAACAGATCAGCTAAGCCACAGATAATAAAATACTATACTAGGCTAAGCTAAGCGAACGGAACTTCATTTAGTTTAGCCGTCAGTGTGACTAGCACTTTAGGTGCATATTGCAGTCATTCCAGCCATCACATGGACGGTGCTCGCATAGTTTCACCGGCCCCGGGTTCGCATTTACCGGAAATATAAGCACCATTGTTGTTCCTGCAATACAATGGCCGTAATTAAAGATTATGAAGCGAGTTCAATTCCGGCTGCGGGGATGTACTCTCCGTGTATTTTGAAAATGGGTCGGGTTTATAACTTACTGGATAGGAATACATATGTATGTGGTCTGCTGTCCGGAAGCGAGAACGAAATTTTTAGTCGTTAACCTCCCCTATTGGAAGATTTTGCGAATAGTTGCCACGCTTGGCAGGCGAGTTGCCAACTGTGGTTAGGCTTTGGTGTAGTTTTAAGAAAGACGCTGCTGCCAGCCCTCGACAATTAAGCTCCCTTAGTCGCCTCCTACGACACCTACCGAAAAGAAAAGAGTGGCCAATTCTATGCTGGGATTACACGGCAAATTTAAAATATTACCAGAGGCACATTTTGTACGAAAGTCGTTTGCTTGGGTACCTCTGTCCCAGTCGTGCTTCGGTTTCAAAAGGATATGGCGTGAATTTACAGGGTACAGAGGAATAACACCTGAGTCCTCAGGAATGGCAACGCAGGGGGGGTATCATGGGCGAAACAGTATACTCTGTTATGTCCGTGGTACTGCTCATGTCTATAGGCGACGATTACCACTTTCCATCAGGTGGGCCGTCAGCTTGTTTGCCATTCTAAGTTGTATAAAAAAAATATCAATAAGGATTGTTTTAAACAATCTCCTTCTCCTATTCAAAACGTGACATTAGACTGCCTTGAAAATCAAATTTGTCCTAAAACGTTCAAGTTAAAAGCGGCCCGTTGTAATAGTATTTAATGCGTCATGACCCTCAAAGCTATTACCTACAAATGATCTAGATCACTTAGCAGATACTAAATGTGACTAAGAGTACCTGGACTTAAAGTAATTATGTCTGGAACCCTCATTAGGGCTGGAGTAACCAGGAAACTACGGGGATATTCTTATTTGAAAGACTGTACAAAAGTATCAAGCGGCACGGCAGTGCCCCCGCCGAGTCGAGCACAACTATTCCATCCTTTTCTTGAAGCGACTCATGACAGTTTTAATCCCCATTTAACTTCATTGTGGATAAAGCAAGAAGTTTGAATTTTTAGTGTTAAATAGAGCATACTGTTCAAGATCAGGCATTATAGGAGTTTTTAATAAAAAGTAAAATTTTTCGCACTTGCAATATTAGAACCATAGACATAGACCGTTCAACCGTTAGAAGGTCAAATATTCAAATATTGTTAACGATTAAGAATACACGCACCTTTGTATTATTTAATTTATTATAAAGCTTGAGGCACGGACAAGTATTTTATTTCGTCAAGAGCTTCTCAACTTCAAGCGCAAACACGTACTATAACTAGATATAATGATTAGCGTTATATATACCTAATAATTATACTTTATACTTTACCAATGATCACTGGTCAAAGTTCTTTAATTCTGTCACTGACACACTCACTGATTATCTGAATTCAAAGGTACTTATAGTAATCTAGCACTATTATTATAAAATACTAACTCATCTACTAAATGTAGCAACTATTGGCAAAATCATCCTTATGAAAGAAGCTACGTTCAGTACAACAGTTAATGGCTGATACCACAATCTAATAAAAATCTAATATTCTGATTATTAAGCAAATATAAATGGTGCATAATGGTGGTTTATATAAATAAATCAACTATTTTATTAGTAAAATATAATCATCATCATCACATCAGCCGTTAACTGTCCACTGCTGGACATTTAAAATTTGATTTAATAATTTATAGTTGGTGCAAATTTATATTGTTAAAATTTTGTGGGCCCTGGTTGCCTTTATTAGAGAATTATTATTATTATAGATAGATAGATACTCTTTATTGTTTCCTCCAAAAGATTACAATAGTAAACTTATTATAAATATAAATAATTACAAGAAACAATCACAATGAGAAAACAATGGGAGACTTTATCGCTAAGAGCGATCTCTTCCAGGCAACCTTTGGATGGAGAGGAGTAATTATAAACAATTTGGTGGGAGGCACGATGAAAAATTCTGTTAGTTTTAAATATGGGAGATGTGATACATATAATAATATAAATATTATCCCTACTCATTATTATACAACATAGGTCTCCCCCTTGAGGGAGTTTTGCCAGTAGTTCCCATGTTTTGCAGGCGGATCGGCAATCGCATTTGGGTTTTGATGACGTTTTGAGAGGGACGCTGCTAACACTCTCTGGACCATTAGAAGAATTAGAATTAGGAACTTCCATGAAATAAATTTAAAATTGTAATACGTAAATGGTTACTTAGCAAAAGCTTTTACTCTGTTGACGAATTTTTCAAGAAAGAATAGATAAATGTCTAATATAGTTGTCGATGCATAAATTAATCAGTTCCTATCAAAATGGGACATTTGCATGACATACTGTAATGACTAAATAGGCAAGAAACTCTATGTAATATAAAACCACCGATACCTACCCTATTTAATGCAAATAAATTTATTACTATTACTATTAAATTCCCTTAGTTGTTACTTACGACACCCACGGTAAAGGAAGGCATTATTAGAAGTAGATTAATAAAGTATGTTGCCACGCAACTGCCAAGTTATTATAGTTATTATAAAAATAAAGTTAGTATGTATATTAGAATATTCATAAGGTCACTATACACGTAAATATTGATAGGTAATAAATTAACATAACAATTTATAACAAAGTTGTTAAATAAGTGCTTCCATAAATACGAGTACTAATTAAAATAACTGACTTGGCTGGTTTTATATAAGATAAAACTTCTTGTAGTGGAAAAAACTGCGAATGCCGGACTTGGCATATTTTTTCATTTTATGTTTTTGATAGGTTAAAGACCATAGAGACAGTCTATTTTTTTTTTGATGGGTGAAATTGGTATGGTGACCCCGCCTGCGCTAACGGGATACGCTGGCGGAGCACCAGTGAAGGATGATAGATGAAAATGAAAACAGGCCAGTTAGCACATCATGATGAATTCATCAGGAATTAATCATGACAGTTTCCAGGGGGAACCGCGAGGAGGTCGACCTGGTTGGGTATATTGCTAGCAATGGGATTCTCAGTCTCCATTATTAACAATCCCTTTCCCCCCTTAGAATCAGTCTATTGAATTAATGTCCACTTCATAGATTCATTTTCAAATCTGTTTATAAATAATGGAGTTACAAGGTATTATTATTATTACTTATTATTGAAAAATGGCCTTTTTCCAAGCAGAACCTGTGATACTACAAGTTATTAGGTAATAAATATAAAAATAACATCAAATTGTGGACATAATTCCTGTAAATTCACGCCATATCCCACCTTTAAACCGAAACACAGCCATGCAAATACAAATTGTTTCAGGTTGGAAACACGAATAAGACAGAGGTATTCAAGCGAATTATATGATAAAGGCGTTTAAATATTTGTTATTTAAACATGCTTAAACGGTTTTTTTAATGAGCGATAATGGAATGGTAACCCCGCCTGCGCTATCGGTATACACTGGCGGGGCACCAGTGAGGGATGATAGGTGATGATGAAAGCAGGTCAAATAGCCCATCGTGACGAATTACACTAGAATCAGCTATAATGGTTTCCAGGGGAAACCGCGTGGAGATCGATCTGATAGAGCTATTGCTAGCAATAGGCCTGTTAAACCTCATTACTAATAATCCCTTCCCCCACTTAAATGTTTTTTTTTAATGGGAGAAAATGGCCTAGTAACCCCGCCTGCGTTATCGATATACATTGGCGAAGTACCAGTGAGAGGTGATAGGTGAGAATGAAAAGGCAGGACAGTTAGCCCATCGTGACGAATTCAATGATAAATTAGTCACGATAGTTTCCAGGGGGAACCGCGTGGAGGTCGACCTGATAGGGTATATTGATAGCAAGGGGGATTAACCTCCCCATTACTAATAATTCTTTCCCCCCTGCTTAAACGGTTCAAAATATTTTAGGTAATTAAATTTGGTAAAAATCTCCTGCGTATTCTAATTTCCACGGTCAAATCCGTAGGACGAGACTAGTCACAAATATTGCTATATTTATATTCCAACTATTTGTACTATTGCTATTTCTTTCCGTTTCTATTTCCTTCTTTTTCTTATTAAGTCTCGTCACACAATATTGCGTAATGAAAGACAGTTATTAGGCTAGTGTGACCCTTTTTCTTAATAAAGTCCTAACTAGTGCATTTACAAGCTCGCCGTGTTTAATGAAAGTTTTCTATGCCTTTATTGATGTTATTATATATATATATATATATATATATATATATATATATCATGATCAACATGTGGCTAACATGACATGGCTTTGTATTTTACCATCTTTATAACATAGAATAGGCTACCATTTTTCCCATAAGTGTCGTAAGAATAGATTAAAAGGCGGCGAAGGTTTATATATATAAAACATCTCTAAAGCCAACACCACCCAAGGAAGAGGCCTATGTCCAGCACTGGACGAATAATGGCTGAAATGATGATGATAAAATAAATAAACTAAGCAGTGTAACATACAAACCTTGTCTAGTTGCGTCTTTGAAGATAATATCGCTCCATCTTACTTTTTCTCCCTATCGGGACTCCGGCGTATATATATATATATATATATATATATATATATATATATATATATATATATATATATATATATATATATATATATATATATATATATATAATATAATAGAATGATATTTTTAGGGTATAAATTTTAGGGGTTTAAAATAATAGAAAATTAACTTTAGAATTCATTAAGAATATCACGGTAAATTCAAGGTGAATTTACCGTGCGTAGAGTTCTGACAGGAATGGGGCCACTAGTCTCCCACCCTATTCAAAGGTTAAACAGCGTTAGTATTTGCCATTGAACAAATGGCTGAATGTAAAGCGATTGACGTTGAGTAACCATTTGCGGGTAAACGGCGCCGGAAAGTCTTTACATGGTCGGAAACGATGGCATTGCTGATTCATGGCAGAGTGAGGTAAAATACGCAGTCGGGTAAGTCGAATAATCCTTAGTAATATTATTGCACTAGCGATCCGACCAAGCTTCGCACGAGTAGGCAAAATTTTCAAAAATCAATACATTTCGGGCTCAATTTCGTGTTTTTGTTCGTATCAAAAGCGACCCAGTAAATGGAGCTTAACATTTCGTTCATCATAAATCCAATAGTCCAAAGGAACGATATTTTAACATTTTTAATAATTTTAAACAGCATGTATTATGTAATTTTAACATCAAATTTCTGTTTCGTTCGTCCATTTGAAATTTGGAAAATACTTCATGGTGTTTAACTAGTTTAGACACAGGTGTTTGGGGGACTGATCCAAATGTACAAATGAATGTCGTACCCACTTTTACTGTAATTTCCAGTGCTGAGTTTGTTACAATCATGGTTATGCAATAAAGTTATTATTATTATATATTTATTTATGGTGCAATAAAGAGTTAAATAATAATCTTAATTTCTCAATAATGGAGTTTTACATTATATAAATACAGTGTCTCCATACAAATACATCGAGAAAAGCGGCTCCACTCTTTCATACAATTTTACATGACAAATTATTACGAGTGTTACCTTTATAACTTTTGTATTGATTTTGTTTTATAATTTTTGCGTTTTTTTTTTTATACAACTTAGCATGGCAAACAAGCTGACGGCCCACCTGATGGAAAGTGGTAACCGTCGTCTATAGACATGAGCAGTACCATGGACATAACAGAGTATACTGTTTCGCCCATGATACCCCCCATGCGTTGCCATTCCTGAGGACTCAGGTGTTATTCCTCTGTACCCAGTAAATTCACGCCATATCCCACCCTTCAAACCGAAACACAGCCATGCAAACACAACTGCTTCACGGTTGAAACACGAATGGGACAGAGGTGCCCAAGCAATCGACTTTTGTACAAAGTCTCCATCTTTTTAAAACTCATTTTATTTATCAAATAATTAAATGTAGACACGTCAAGATACATTGTGGGCGTAAGTATATAGAACACTGATAGAAAAAACGTGTCAGCTTATTTGACAGTTAGCTGACAAAAAGTTGACCCGTTTTCGAGGCTCGATACTCTATCTATATTACCTAAAAATTGAGTCAATACTCAATTTTTAGGTAATATACTCGAAAAAAACATTCTCAGTTTCAATAAACTGAGAATGTTTTTTTCGTGATATGCTCAAGTTTACTTGTTATTTCCATTCGATGACGTACGGACACGTGAGTGGACCTAAAATGACGTGACGTCATCGACTCGGAAGTGTTCGGATAATGACAGGGTTATCAAAAGTTTAACAACAAAAAGGATGTCCAGCTATCACGTGTCAGGAGGGCTGATGACGCAAGTCGGCTGAGAACACGTTAGCCGAGCGGAAGCGATTTTTTTTTAAATTGATGAAATTCGAATGTCGAACTCAACTGTGTGATTTTTTTAATTGGTAATAAAATGGTGAATGCAGGTGGCTCAGGACTGTTCTTTATGGCAGTCTATGGGGGAGGCTTATGCCCAGCAGTGGATAGATAATGGTTGAAATGAATGAATTCAAAATAAAATGGTAACCCCGCTAGCGCTATCGGTATACTTTGGCGGGGCACCAGTGAAAGATTATAGGATGAAGTTAAAGTCAAGTAAGTAAGTGTACCGTAACAAATCCATTAAGGATTAATCAGACTTCATATATTGTTAGTAATGAGATTGTTAGTCGCCATTACTGACAACCGCTTCTCCCGGGATGAGGGGTAAGTGCGAGACTTATCCTATTAATACATACTCTATACATAGTTAACCCCCCCTTTTTTACCTCTAATTAACAATGGAATAGTGCAATTATCTCTCAGATTAACTTAATTTGTTAAATGTATTTGCTATTGCCTTAAAAATTATGCGATATCTAATATATAAAATTCTCGTGTCACGGTGTTTGTTACCAAACTCCTCCGAAACGGCTTTACCGATTTTCATGAAATTTTGTGTGCATATTCGGTAGGTCTGAGAATCGGTCAACATCTATTTTTTATACCCCTCAATGATAAGGGTGACCCACCCTAAAAAAAAAATATTTTCTAGAAATAATGTATATGGCAAAATAACGTTTGCGGGGGGTCAGCTAGTATTTTATATAAATTCGAATGATGTCAAATTAAAATTTGCATTATTAGTTATCAGTAAATTAAACTAATAAGTAAGGAACTCTTTTAAATATTTACATTAATCAATTAATTTATTTATTTATTAATACTTTATTGTACACTATTGTATTATATTGTTGTAAATTATTGTAAACAAAGATTTAGAACAGGCGAGTTTTACTCTATAGGAGTTCTCTTCCAGCAAATTCAATGCGTACAATTATAAGAAGAAACAGTATGTTTGTGGTATTTCTACTAGGAAATAATGTTAAATATATACTAACTTATAACAATATAAAAAAATTCCCAAGAGTCTACAGCATGGGGTTCTTCAAAAGGGGATTAAAGAGGTTTCTTCAGGGTCGGCAACGCGCGCGCAATACCTCTGGTATTGCAGGTGTTCATAGGCTACGGTAACCACTTATCATCAGGTGGGCCATATGCTTGTTTGCCACCTCAGTGGTACAAAAAATAATAATATATCAAAAAATATTTTTCATTAAATAGATATTCTATGAAGACGATAAAAACAAATTAAATAGCCTGTTGATTTATAATCGTGGCCTTAAAAAGTTCTAAGAGCACACAGAGTCATTAAGAAGAGTTGCTTATAAGATTTACATCGAGCCGTATAATGAAAACATATTGTATAAAGTGCCGTTAGTCCTTCCGCTATCGCTCCGCCCCCTTCACCCAGTGCGCACCCCTACATCGTTAAGGGCTGGCAACGTCCGGCGTTCACCACTCGCCGCCAAACCGCCGCGAACCGCGCCGCGGAACCATTATACACAATTTTTAAATAACGAACACGACGATCGCTACTTTCAGTTCAAAAATGGAACATTTTTTTTTTATTAAAGTTTTTATTGTAAGCGGCCAGGACTTTTTTTTTTTTATTCGATTGTTGTGTAGTGTTTGTTGGTGAAAAAAAAAAGTTAACATTTTTGACATAATGTTTGAACAATTTATTGGCACCGTTGCTGATGTCGCACTTAATAATTTGTGTTTCAGTGAACAAACTGACGTGCGTGTTTATTTGAATAATATATCGTTATAAATTCAAATTATATTCCATAATTAAAATGTATTTAGTGTATGAATAAAAGAAAAAGTTTATGATTGAAATAATAAAAAAAAAAAGTGTCTACAATTGTCGATGTTTTTAAAACATAAAAAAATATAATGTAACTTATTTTTAAAAAAGTTATAAGACATCAATTTACGAGTCTTAGTAATAATTTAAAAGAAAGTATTTAGATAAACAGTTTCAAAAATAGAATTCAAGTAAACATAAAAACATTTTGCGTAAAGTGATTTAGTCTCTCTAACCGCCAGTTAAGAACTTGTATTTGAAAATGGAATTAATCTTGGCGAACTTCGGCTAACTTTCGGATTCGGGTCAAATGTCAAAGTCGGTGATTGGATTTGACCGTTTCTACACTGGCGTGATTGATTGATCGCGTTTAAGTAAACTTTGCTGTTTATACAAGTAACTTTGTTGTGAGTGAATTGTGTTGTATTTTGGGTTTGCGCGGTGTAAATTTTATTAAATAATGGATTTAACATGGACAACCGTAACAAGGGTAAGGTGAGTTAAAATTGACTCTATTGTAAATACCATAAAGTTGATATTTTATGTGTTTGTTTTTAGGAAACATAAAATGACAAAGCTGACGCAATCATTTAGTAGAATGAGGGTAACTGTACACGGGACACGGGATACTCTGGGATGCTTATATGGTATCCCTCACATGTTGTCATTCTTGAAGACTATAATCCTATGTCGACATTTTTTTTAATGGAAAATGACATGGTAACCCCGCCTGCACTATTGGTATACACTGTTGGGGCACCAGTGAGAGGTGAAAGGTGAGGATGAAAAGGCATGTCAGTTAGCCCATCGTGATGAATTCGACGATAAATTAGTCACGATTAGTTTCAGGGGAAGCTGCGTGGAGGTCGACCTGTTAGAGTATATTGATAGCAATGGGGTCTTACCTTCCCATCACTAACAATCCCTTTCCCCCCTATGTCAACATATTCTATAATTCTACAGCCATATCTAACTCTTTGAACCGAACATAGCCATGCAAACTCAGCTTTACGGTGGCAACCCGAATAGGACAAAGGAACCCAATCAAAGGAGTTTTGACAAAACCCGAATGGGACAAAGGGACCCAATCAAACGAGTTTTGTACAAAGTCTCATTTTAGTAAATTTATGAATATGGAAATATGTAAATACGTTTGGATGTTTGTTACTCAAAAACTAAACAGTGAAATGGGTTAAAAATTGAAAAAAAAAAAATAGCACACATATGTACTTTTTATTTATTATACTACACGTAAGTGAAGCTGTGTGATACGTATAGTTCGAACCATTGTTTCTCAACCTTTCTTATGTCGCGAGCCACGAAAAAGTAAAGAAATAACGTAAAAAGTCTTGCGACTCCTTCAGTCTTTATGACATTATAATAATATTATATTAAATATTTTGTCCTTACCCTGTATCCCTTACTACCAATAAATAAATCAAAATCGCCGTTTGTTATGGTAGTATTACTTTTATTTATTTATTTTTAATTAAACATACTCTCCAATTATCTTTCCCCTCTCACAGTACTGGTTACGCTTCAAACTCTTTACTCCTACATTCTTCACGACTCTGGAACGCACTTCCTGATGCCATTAAGAGACTACCGACTAAACCGTCTTTCAAAAAAAGCGTTCACGCTCACTTTTTATCTTTATCCGAGCAGTAAGTGCTTTATATTATTCCCAAATTCGTGTATAATATAGTACGAGTATATGTCATATATGTGTAAGTATATTTGTTATTTATATATATTTATTCGTTTATATATGTAATTTTAGTATGTATGTATATCAATAATTAGTAGTACCGCATTCGTGTATTCTGACACTTCCCTATGGTTGACTGGGAGAGAATGCTTTTATCATTAAGTCCGCCATGTACACATATTTGTACTAATGAATAAATAAATAAAGATCTTATCTATCCGTGCGAAGCCGGGGCGTCTCGCTAGTTCTTAATAAACCTAATAACAGTAGTAAACATCATAATTTGTGGAAATTCGAGCGAGCCAACACCATTTCCCTTTGTTTGCGATGGTGACGGTAAATGTTTACAATGAAGTCGGCGTTTGCTCACTGCCCACCGTAACGTTATGTTTTAAGTTCGCTCGGCCGCCACTCGTATTGCGAAGCTTTCAAATTAAAGAATCAACTGGGAAAAGTTTAAATGATAGCCAATTTTAATGTTTTTTTTTTTTTGTTTTAAATAAAACGCAACGATTCTCCATTCGTTCGTTTATAAAACTACGTCTCGAGTGGAGGAAATCTTTAATGATATTGTACATTTTGCATTACTGTAGCACACGCATGAAGAAAAAAGTTTTATTATGCATTCTGATTTTGTTTTTGGTTTTTTTTTTTTTTTAATCTTTTGTACATGTATCGTTTTTTATCTTTTTTCACATTGCTTTTGTATCTTTTGCTGTTTGTGTGCTGTAAGTGATGCAAATAAATTATCTATCTATCTAAATGTGAAAAATTTGTTTGTTACTTTATAACTTCTTAACACCTTAACTAATCACTATAAGTATGTACTTTTTTTATACGATTTAGAATGGCAAACAAGCTGACGGCCCACCTGATGGAAAGTGGTAACCGTCGTCTATACACATGAGCAGTACCATGGACATAACAGAGTATACTGTTTCGCCCATGATACCCCCCATGCGTTGCTATTCCTGAAGACTCAGGTATTTCGTCTTATTTATGACCTCTCATATAAATTTTCCTTGAATATCTTCCATGTAAATACGTACAAACCTCGTTTACAATTTTGTTATAAATATTTTACTAAACTAGGAATTACTATAGTAAATAATAAATATAATGCGAAAATCCATATTAATATTTATTTGTTTAATTTAATTCCGCTACCATTAGTGTTGGCAGCCGCACACATACTGACGGAAGCGGAATTAAACAAAATAATTGTATCCAAATAACCAATTTTATAATAGTACAAAGCTAACATTTTATCGTTTAACACAATTACCGGTCTTTGTGGTTAAATAAACAAAAAAAAAAACCAGTTCCCTGTCATCTAACAGGGAACTGTTTTTTTTTTATCTATAAACTATCTAGTCTCATCAGGGGTGCTACGAACATGAACATATTTGTCTAATAAATCCATCTGCGGCGGTTAACAGGTTAAAAAGATCCTTCAGTGATATAGAAAATGAGAACTTGTTGATCGCGGCTCGCAGCCCGAGCTGTGAGAGGGTTAGATATATATATATATATATATATATATATATATATATATTTAGAGAACTATGGTTGGCACTTCCAACCCTGTTGCATCTCATAATGGAATCTTTCTAGTCCACCGCTCACAGCCTACAGTCACAGGTGGTCGGGCAACTCATCAAATTTCCAATTTATCCAACCTAGTTAGTTAATTGGATACGTTATTTTTTTTTATACAACTTACAATGGCAAACAAGCTGACGGCCCACCTGATGGAAAGTGGTAACCGTCGCCTATAGACATGAGCAGTACCATGGACATAACAGAGTATACTGTTTCGCCCATGATACCCCCCATGCGTTGCCATTCCTGAGGACTCAGGTGTTATTCCTCTATACCCAGTAAATTCACGCCATACCCCACCCTTCAAACCGAAACACAGCCATGCAAACACAACTGCTTCACGGTTGAAACACGAATGGTACAGAGGTACTCAAGCAATCGACTTTTGTACAAAGTCTCCCTCTGGGTAATATCTGGTGATCGATAGATGAATGGCGGTCTTCCACCGTGCGTTTAGCTAGACACTTTTTGGAACCACTCTTTGGAATCAACTTCCAGCAGCAGTATTTCCGAAACGATACGACATCATAACTTTCGAAACAAGAGCATATTCTTTTTTAAAAGGCCGGCAGCACACCTGTAATGTCTATAGTGTTGCGGGTGACCATGGGCGGCGGTAGTCACTTACCATCAGGTGAGCCGCACACTCGTTTGGCCCCATCATTTTTTACCAGTAATTAACTTGGCAGGCGGGTTGGTAACCGCAGTTAGCCTTTGGTAATATTTTAAGAGAGGCGCTGCTGCCCATCCCTCGTCCTCCCTTAGTTGCCTCTTACTATACCAGTGTTCTATACCGGGACCTACACGGACCTAATGATGTTATTTTATCAATATTGAACTTTATCGGAACTGTATACGTTTTTATAATAAACTCCCAGATGACGTTTTACATTTACTAAATGAAAGAAAATTTAAGATATATATAAAAAGGACTCTCTGTACAAAAGCATATTATAAATTAAATGACTATCTAAATGACAAAACTGCATGGATTTGAATATAGTATTAATGTGAATTGTACTGTAAATGTAATTATTGTATTTTTTTTAAATCAATATTATTTTATATAGTAATTATTATAATTATAGATTGACGTATCATAAGTATCTGTAACAGATGTATATGAATAAAGGTTGATTGATTGTACATCAATAAACTCTTAATTTAACTGTCATATCCCACCTTTCAAATGGTAACAGCCGTTGCAAACACAGCTGTTAAACTTGCTAACTGTATCTGTCCATCTGTGGCCATATCGTCAATATGTCGCACGTACAATATTCAATTATAACAAAATAGTTAGAGGGCGCGGTTAGTAATTACGGTTCCGTTACTAAAAGTAATTGTGGCAAATGAATTTTTTCCATTTCGCTATGAATTTTGCTATAATTGCCTGTTGTCGATCCAATACATATATTTAAATATAAATTGATACATTAATAATAATAATAATATGTTATGTCGGTGAACGGTCTTATCCCAACCAGTCTGGAACAACATCTCAGACGGTTGGGATTCCGAGGCGGCTCACTCCCGGGAAAGATGCAGAAAGCGGTGCTCTTAGATTCTGCCCGCATTGTACGCCGGTTTCTCTCCCTGGGGCCCTGAACCCCGGCCGACTGTGCTTCTGCCGGGGGTTACTTGCCATCTCCTCTCCTTAAGAGGGGAGATGAGAATTTTTGTGAAATTTTAATAATAATAATAACTTAAATTCCTTAATAAAATTAGCCTCTGGTACAATATAGCTATGACCGCACACTAGGCAACGTTTGTCTCGTGGAAGTCAAAGCAAGAATGTCAACAATAATGGTGCGGTGAACCGGATTAATTTAAATATGTAATATTTAATGTAAGTTTCGATATACGTAGGTGTGGGTGGGTGGGTGAGTGTGTCCGTGCGTGCGTGCGTGCGTGCGTGCGTGTGTGCGTAAAAGCGCACGCTCGTTTTTGTGTGTGAGTATGGGTGGTCGTGCGAGCGAGAGAGTTAAAATATTATGTACCTAATACATACGTAAGAGAAGAAAGTACAATATTTTTTATTATTTAATGCGTAATTCATATACGAGATTGTTTGTTCGAATTATTTAAATTGGATTGTTTCAAACGTGTTCATTTAATCCTCCAATACCACTAACATTTCTTAACAGTGAGCGACGTTATCCAAGATCTACTGGTTTCCCTGGGTATTTCACGAAATCCCCAGTATGCTGTTAAAATACATTAACGTATTTTATCTTATGTATTTTACGTTCATAAGTAACTCACTTATTTGACAGAATGAATTCAGTTGTTAATTTACGTGTGTCGTAGTCGTGACTCAAATGAAGTGTTTATCTGTCTATCCGTTTGTCCTGTGACATTTACATACACTCGAAAAACATTACTCCGTGCTCTTTTGCAGTCAGGTAAATAAAAAACAGTTGCAGTCAGGTAAAACAAAGAATGTGCCAGCTTCAGCGCGAGCAATTTAATCTATAAATTTTATTTTTCCTGGAAAAACGTGATCCCGATTTAGTTAAGAAATAGATTAAACAGCAGAAATATTTCATAACAAATTTAATAAGCGCAGAAACAATATTTTTGCTCAATAAATATAATTTCATAAGGTAATAAAGGTAAATATGTATGTTAAATAAGAGACAAAAGGTTTGTCCTGAGACGGGGCGGTGGAGTCATAAAAAAATACTTTTCAGAAATAGTTATAATTTTTATAAGAAGTCTTTTTAATTACTTGTTGAGTCAACAAAACCAGCTCTAGTTACAGGTTACTCAATAGTTACTATATTTCATAATGTTTACCATAGTTTTTATGTATATGTATGTATGTGTATATGTGTGTATATATTTCATATATATTAGTATATAACTACTTAATTTATTATTAATATAAGTAGTATTATCATGTATAATTATTTCAGTATGTTGCTGTAATTATGCCACATATTTTTCACCACATCTGCCCTTCATACGCTTTCTGTTTTTATCTAATGGTTAGCTGGTAGAGAATGCCATATGACATTAAGCTCGCCACGTTAAGCCACTTGTACAGCCGCGAAATTTCTTATTAAAATAAAAAAAAAAAGAAATATGAATAAAATTGTGTGTCCCTATTATCTAATATTTTATTCTAAATAAATAAATAACAAATACCATTAGAATTGGGGTAGTCAGAGGTCACTTTCTATCAATTTCAAGCACTCAAGCGATAATTTCGCCACGTACCATATACCCCGGCATAGAATGAGCCACCCCTTCCTTTCCCGTGGGTGTCGTAAGAGGCGCACGAAGTGAAGGCGAGAGATGAGCAGCAGCGTCCCCCTTAAAACATCTCTAAAAGCCTAACTGCGGTTGCCAACTCGCTTGTCAAGCGTGGCAACTACTGGCAAAACTCTCATTCTAGGGAAGGCTTATGTTCAGCAGTGGACAGTTAATGTCTGAAAAAATAATAATAATAAATGTGGGGGGTGACGTCCCCCGAAATCATTCCAATCGTTATGTCGGTGAACGGTCTTATCCCAACCAGGCTGGAACAACATCTCAGACGGTTGGGATTCCGAGGCGGCTCACTCCCGGGAAAGATGCAGAAGGCGGTGCTCTTAGATTCTGTCCGCGTTGTACGCCGGTTTCTCTCCCTGGGGACCTGAACCCCGGCCGACTGTGCTTCTGCCGGGGTTAATTTGCCATCTCCTCTCCTTAAGCGGGGATTTTCTAGAAATTTAAAATAATAATAAATAAAGCCATAATTACTAACTCCATAATATTATATATTTAACTCTTTAATAAATGAATAAAAACTATTGTTTTCCCCAATTATCAGTATATATTCTTTATTGCACTTGTAAGTTACATATAAAATAATGTATTTATAAATGTTGTGAGCAAGGGTGGACTTATCTCTGACAGAGATCTCTTCCAGTCAACCCGATACAGTGAGAAAGCATGTCGTTAGTGGGCAGCTGAAGTGATACAACTATTAATTCACCAGAAGGAGACTTTGTACAAAGTCGATTTCTTGGGTACCTCTGTCCCATTCGTGTTTCAACCGTGAAGCAGTTGTGTTTGCATGGCTGTGTTTCGGTTTGAAGGGTAGGATATGGCGTGAATTTACTGGGTACGGAGGAATAACACCTGAGTCCTCAGGAATGGCAACACATGGGGGGTATCATGGGCGAAACAGTATACTCTGTTATGTCCATGGTACTGCTCATGTCTATAGGCGACGGTTACCGTCAACTTGTTTGCCATTCTCAGTTGTATAAAAAAAATACATTCTTATTATTATTACATTAGTATTGTCTGCGGCTCCAATCGAATTATTCATTACCAATCGATGCGTCGATGAGTTATTCTGATCTCGTATGCGTGAGATCAGTTATGGGAATTAAATGAAGTAACATAAAAACAATATTATGTCCAAATAAATATAATTCTATAAAGGAAAATAAAGTTGAAAACGTACAATAGGACACGAGAAGTGGTCGAGAGACGCCATAGTGAACAATAAAACGATTTCTCGACCCCGGTATTTATTATATTTGCTTTTATCTCTCGGAAAATGTTGACAACTGACACTTTATGAGTTTTAATAAATTTTATATGGAAGATAAGATGAATGAAGAAGTCTCGTAGTGGATAAGGAAAAATAAATATAATTTATTTATTTATTTATTTATTTAGGCACAGCAACAGTAATACAATTCACATTACATTGACTATAATATTTACCAGAGGGAGACTTTGTACAAAAGTCGATCGCTTGAGTACCTCTGTCCCATTCGTGTTTCAACCGTGAAGCAGTTGTGTTTGCATAGCTGTGTTTCGGTTTGAAGGGTGGGATATGGCGTGAATTTACTGGGTACAGAGGAATAACACAAGAGTCCTCAGGAATGGCAACGCATGGGGGTATCATGGGCGAAACAGTACACTCTGTTATGTCCATGGTACTGCTCATGTCTATAGGCGACGGTTACCACTTTTCATCAGGTGGGCCGTCAGCTTGTTTGCTAAAGCTAAGTTGTACAAAAAAAAAAGCTTTATAACTAAGTGATTGTTTTAAAATTGTACACCGTTAATACTAGTTTCAATGTTATATACAATAACAATAAGAAATGAGAACAGTTATATATTAAATTCAGACACTTCTTTCGCCATTTTAGCAAAAGAATTTAAACCGTAAGCAAAAATGTCCAATTCATTACAATTATTGTACAGTCGGCATTTTATTATTGTAACTAACGACTCGCCCCGGCTTCGCACGGGTGTAATACTGATACAAAATATATCTACCTACTACAGTGTCCTTATAAATAACGTATACAGCTTTTTTGTCATTAGATAATACAAACGAAGTGCGGTCTTCGATGCTCTATTACGAGTATATAGCCTTGCGCTGCCGGCCGGGCCAGTACCGTCACACCGCTATGTCCCTGCATTTTAAATCTGTAATATCTTCGGAAATATTCATTTAAATTACATGCTGTAAATAGCCATATTGATCTATATTAAATGGACAATGTATTAAAGGTACTTAATTGGATAAAAATTAATGCAGTATTGCTTAAAATCACTTCGTAAATAAAAACATTTTCCCTTACGAGATAAATCAAAATAATGTACTACAGTATTGTACACCTTAGAAACCTCTAAAATTATCAGTGTTTCTCTACAATATTATGCATGTATTATACATATAAACCTTCCTCTTGAATCACCCTATCAATAAAAAAAACCGCTTCAAAATCCGTTGCGTAGTTTTAAAGATTTAAGTATACATAGGGCCGGACAGACAGCGACAGCGACTTTGTTTTATACTATGTAATGATAAGTGTATGCAATAAGTCTGTTAGATCATTATCATCATCACCATTATGTCAGGCGTTATCTGTCCACTATTGAACATAGGCCTCTCTCAGGAGAGGAATTTTAGGACAAGAAAATTATCAATATAATATGTTAAATAGATCGTCAACATACATACATACATATCTGTCACGCCTGTCTCCCATTAGGGTAGGCAGAAACAATGGAACGTCAAATACTTTGATTCAAACAAACCTCTTTCGCTTCTTCCACATTCATAAATCTTGTCATACACGCTCGCATATAGATCGTCAACTCAGGCATTAACTGTCCACTGCTAAATATAGGCCAACCCCTATAGACTTTTTTGCTTGTAATACGTGATAATGGAATGGTAATCCTGTCTGCGCTATCGGTATACGCTGACGGGGCACCAGTGAGAGATGATAGGTGAGGATGAAAGCAGGTCAGTTAGCGCAACGTGACGAATTTCACTAAAATTAATCACGATGGTTTCCAGGGGGAATCGCGTGAAGGTCGACCTGATAGGGTGTATTGCTAGTTAGACCCCATTACTAACAATCCCTTTCCCCCACCCCCTATGGACTGTCACTGTGTACACTGTGATATTCATGGTGTTTTCATAACTATTGTTGACAGTTGTCTCTTTCAATCAGCTTATTTTAAATTGTAACTTCCAAAAAAAAAAATTTTTTTTATTTAAAGAGACCTGCCTGTAAGTTCTTTTAAAATCATATATTAAAATTTAATGTACCGTAATTTAATAATAACAAATTTTATAATAATGATATATTTTATTTAAAAGAAATCTTAGATTACTTATTTGGGCGTTATAAAAAAAGATTCAAGTAGATTACAAAGAAAGGATTTAGGTTTATGACCAGAGGGTAACACTCTCTGGGAATAAAAGTTGATACGGAATTTTTATATGACTAGGAACGGAATATAAGCTGATCATGTACTTGGTAGAAAATGGTAATCATTGTGAATCAGTAAAGTCAGAGGGAGACTTTGTACAAAAGTCATTTGCTTGGGAGTAAAAGCAGTTATATTTGCATGGCTGTGTTTCGGTTTGAAAGGTGGGATATGGCAGTGAATTTACAGGGTACAGAGGAATAACATTTGACTCCTCAGGAATGGCAACGCATGGGGAGTATCATGGGCAAAACAGTATACTCTGTTATGTCCATGGTACTGCTCATGTCTATAAGCGACGGTTACCACTTTCCATCAGGTGGGCCGTCAGCTTACTTGCCATTCTAAGTTGCATAAAAAAGTCATGAATATTACAGAATACGTCTTACAATGCCATGAGTTTCAATTCACTTTTGATACCACACCAAGTAATTTCTCTTTTAAACTTTTAAACATTCTCATCTTTACACTACAAAATTAATAACGATATAGATAGAGTTTTGCAAACAAAGCTTGGTGATAATACACTATAATATACATATAATAATAGAATAATATAGCCAGGTAGACAGGCAGGTAGCGGTAAATACGCCTTTATGAAAATATATCTATTAACAGAGAGACAAAATACACTACACGATGACAATTTAAAGGATACTAGGTTCTTATAAATTATTTATAAAATATTTACCTTTAGTATATCGCAGCATCAACGCAGATGACTTTTTTACAAAGTTACTCTGTAGTAAATAATGATTTTCTACCTCTATATTCATGACTAGAGTTTATAAGATACAAAAGTGGACCTAGTACCCTGCCTTGAGGTACACCATCCTTAACATCAATTTTAGAATAATATCTGTTTGTTTTACCAGCTTCAAACTGGTAACCTTCTATTTGAAATACAATGTTACAGAATATCTGCAAACTGTAAAAGCATAATGAACCTTAGTTTCTTATTTAAACATTTATCTATACTTTATCAAAGGCTTTAATATATACATTTTCTAACTACTCCATAAAATATGGATCCAGTATCGGTGACGCGTTATGTCGTGACTAAACTCATCAGCCGATTTCTACATTAACCGCTCAGAAATAGATTCGCAAAGTTCTAGCTTTTATTATGTTAAACTTGTTTTATTCTAAATCAGCGCTATTCAACACTGAAGCACTGAGATAGACAAGCCGTTGTTAAACATTCAAATTGGATTTGCTAAATATTAAAATTAATGGCTGACATAATTGTCTCGAACTTACTTCAAACGGACCAACAAATAGAATTTTAAACTAGTACATTTTGCTATACGGAAAAAGAGAAATATCTATTGTGATCACAGTGCCTATGAACAACAAAATATTTTCATCGTGATAGGCCAAGCCACCTACCTTTTTATCTTTACCTAACATCTCTGACTGGTGCCCCGTCAGCGTATACCGTTAGCGCAGGACTAACTGTTAGTCTAGCTAAAACTTCCTTAGTAACTAAGGACTCGCTTTATAGCGGTTTTTTTTTCTATGTACAGGCATTTAACCTTTATTTTATTATTTTTATTATTTCTTCTCGAACCTATTCCATACGTCCAAACAAATAACATTTTAAATGAAAACAAAACAACAGACGTTGGAAAAACTATTTTAAATAAAGTTTTCCAATTTTTTGAAACGTCATTACAACGTTGTTATTGCTCAGTCGACGATTTGTTACGATACGATTGTAAAAGTAATTTTTAAAATGAACGCATTTGCAGAAAACGATGGCGAAACAAATATAAAAGAAAAACAGTAAAAAATCAAATGGAAGCCATTTTTAATGCCATTATCTTTTTGTTTTAAAAGTAAAGAAGACATAAAAAATATACTTGTATTTTTATTACTACTAAAGTTAGCAAAATAAATAATAAAAATACTTAAGAGATAGAAAGTTTATCTAACGAGTCAATTAGACGAATGATGTTTATAAAATAAAACACAAACACAATATTTCTTGTTAATTTAGCGTTTCTATTTTTATTTAATCGAAATTTGGTAAAATAACATATTTTTGTTAATTTTGCTTCTGAAGTCATTGAAAATGTAAGAATAGTTACGTGAAAGATACACTGAAATACTAGTGACGAAACTCGTTATTTTGGCTTAAAAATTAAATTACTGAATCAATTTTGATAAAATTTCTATAGGACCAATCTATAAGTATTAGATAAAAAATAATTTCCCAAATCGGTTTCAAACTGATGGAATTATGAGGTAACAAACATAAAATAATACAACGGAATTGGGATTTTTTTTTATACAACTTAGAATGGCAAACAAGCTGACGGCCAACCTGATGTAAAGTGGTAACCGTCACCTACAGACATGAGCAGTACCATGGACATAATAGAGTATACTGTTTCGCTCATGATACCCATACGTTGCCATTCCTGAGGACTCAGGTGTTATTTCTCTGTACCCAGTAAATTCACGCCATATCCCACCCTTCAAACCGAAACACAGCCATGCAAACACAACTGCTTCACGGTTGAAACACGAATGGGACAGAGGTATCCAAGCAATCGACTTTTGTACAAAGTCTCCCTCTGGTTTTTCTCTTCTCTTCTTCGTTTTGAAGTTCAATATATTTTTTTTTCCACTAAAATCACAAACAAATCAAAGAAATATTATTAACATTTCAAAATACAATCTTTAAATGGGTTTCTAAAAATATTGTCAAACACATTTTACTATATTTAGTAAACCAATAAACAAATCCTTTCTGGGCACAGAAATCCTATCATAAGTATTTTAAACTTATACGTGATACGTCCAGGACTACTTATTTATTTATATTATTTCCACATATATCCAGCTCGAAGGACCAAAACCTATTTAAAGCTTCAATCTTACAACGTAATCCAATAACCATCCTTTTAATGCGGTTTAACCTGGAACCGAACTCGGGACTCCGCACTCGGGAACTATATGAATATTAAACAAGGGAAGCTACCCTTATTTCCATATTATCTTATGTGTTAACTCCTTGAAAATGTGACGTAAATGGCACGCCACTTTATTAACGTTATTAAAACAACGAAAGGCCTCGTAATTTTGTGTACGCATTTCTCTCGTTTGTAACGCAAATTTATTATATTATTGTGGCGTGATTTTTAGTTTAATTCTAACTAAAGAGAAACAGATTTTGCTATGTAAACACAATAATTTTAGTTGTGTTAAAATTAACATTTTAATCACATTTTAAAATAAATTACACTCGCGTAGTTATTAATTAATGATTGAAAACTCTTTGTTGTTTCCTTCAAAGAACAATACAGAATATAAAGGTTAACAATATGTACACAAACATACGTAATTACACAAATGAATACTTAATTATATAAAAGCACAAGATAAAGAGGCGACAATGGGCGGCCTTTTTTTATGGGTGAAAATGGTATGGTAACCGCCTGCGCTAACGGGATACGCTGGCGGAGCACCAGTGAAGGGTGATAGACGAGAATGAAAACAGGCCAGTTAGCCCATCATGATGAATTCATCAGGAATTAACCATGATAGTTTCCAGGTGGAACCGCGAGGAGGTCGACCTGGTTGGGTATATTGCTAGCAATAGGATTCTCAGTCTCCATTACTAGCAATCCTTTTCCAATGGGCGGCCTTAGTACTTAATAATGATCTCTTGCAGGCAACCTTAGGATGGAGAGGAGTAATTAAAACTGTGTCTGGTCAAGGTGTAAAAGAAAAATAATAAGACTGAAAAAGAGAGAAAAAAGGGCTAAAGATAAATTCAACATAGTATAAACAATATAAAAATATATATATATATATATATATATATATATATATATATATATATATATATATATATATATATATATATATATATATATATATATATATATATATATATTTTGATTATTATTTTATAATTCTTGAATTAGTAACTTATGTATAACCCAAAATTTTGTGTCTACATGTAGATTTTACAATAAGCAATTGGCAATTTTGCTTACCTCACAAACAAAAACGACAGCTTGGATCCTCGTAAAATGAATATAAAATCATCAGGAAAGTAAGCCGCATCGATTGCTGAAACGATTATTAAAATTGGTTCAGAATTTATAACGTACACAAAAAAAAAAATTTAATCAATAGTACATGATAATTCTATGCACTTATACATATGTATATATATTTATCTATTTACTTATTTACGTATTTATTTATTTATTTATTTGTTCACAATAGTGTTTGTTGTATTTACATTATTTTCACCGGTACCTTTCCTGCACTGGATTACCCAAATTAAATTATTTCCTCTCTAACTACACTGGGTTGGCTGGAAAAGATCTCTTTCAGACATAAGCCCTCCCTTGCTAACAAGTTGTTAAACTAATCGTCGCATATATTGTTTAAGTTCAATAAAGAATATAAATATACAGACGCACACAGGAAAATTTGCTTGTTTTTTTTTAGGAATAGCTAAAAATAGAAGTGACAGAAGAATTAGTTGACTGTCGTTTTAAAAATCAGTACTAAATTTTATGTCTGTTTCGGCGAAAGCTGCATAAACAGGTTGTAAACTCAGCCAATAGTGTTAGCCAGCCACTAAGTTCGAACTGTACTTAGTCGCTAATTTGATTCATATCTACAAACAGTAAAATTGTCGAGCAGCATGGAACAGTGGGAGGGATATTTGCATAAACGAGATTCCAAATTTAATTCTTTTTCGGCCCAATTTGGTGAAAGAACTTTTAGACGTAATCTTGGAATTGTTTATTTTGAATGAATAATGAGTGTTCGTGTGTAATTAATTATTCTTATGGCGGAATTTTAGAACAAGAAAGTCATTAATATAAATAATAAAGAGATTATCGTCTCAAACATTATCTGACCACTGCTAAATGTATGCCTTCCCGATAGACTACTATAAGGAGCGGTCCTGAAGATCTACCATGAAATGTTTTCCGAAATTTCGGCTGCGAACGAAACACAAATTTGATGTTAAAATTACATAATACATGCCATTTGGAAATATCAAAAATGTTAAAATATTGTTCCTTTGGACTTTTATGATAGAATGTATGGCGAACGAAATGTTATACTCCATTTATTGGTCCGATTTTGGTATAAACAAAAACACGAAATTGAGTCCGAAATTTCGGAATTTCATTTCATGGTAGACCCGCTGCATCCATTGACTCCCTGCAATGCATTTGAGGTCGTCACTTTACCTAGATTCGTCCTACAAAATATTCGCTTGTATCTATTTGACCAGCTATTACCACTTAAGCTTATTAATCCTTCTTTTAAAAAATAGATGCTGCTTTATAAAAATATTAACTTCAAATTTTATGACAAGATACTTCGTAGACACATTAGATTAGAAGCATTTGAAATTTAAGTTGAAAGCAGAATCGGGTATCTAAAAGGAGAGTGTGCTTCGCAACGTAGGTGACGACACAACCAAAATAGGTGAAAAATATTTATAAATATATTTATAAATATTCTTCATCTGTTTTGGTAAACGCGAACGAATTCCCATTTTCAATTAAAAAATATTTTGTACCGACATTTAATGCAATTTAAAAGTACTGTAACAATTTTGTTTACTTTTCTATATAAATAGCCATGTTAATGACATGTTCAAGTACCCCAAACCCAAGTATAAAGTGAATTTTAATCAACATGCTCCGGTGAGCTCACTTCATTTAAGTACTTAAGCCGTTTGGGATCTGAGGCAAATAACGTACGTGGGCTAGTCCGTACTGTTGGCCGTAACCGGAGTCAGACATTCGATCTGCCACTAAATTAAGATCAACGCAGATGATATGAAACTGGAAGTGATAATGTGGTTAGAGATTTATCTTCACACAAGTCCCTTAGACTAGATATGAACAAACCTATCTATTGAACTGCTTCGGTTAATTCTCGTATAAAAAAGAACAAGATTATTATATAGTACAATAAAACTTTGTACAAGTGGCGAGCTTAATGCCATATGGCATTCTCTACCAGCTAACCATTAGGTGAAAACAGAAAGCGTATGAAGGGCAGATGTGGTGAAAAATATGTGGCATAATTATAGCAACATACTGAAATAATTATACATAGTAATACATAAGAAATACATATATAAGACATAAATATTATCAAGAGTGATTCCAAGAAAGTAAAATCTATGAAAACAAGAGGTAAATCAAACAATCTAATAACGTATATTTGGTTGATTCTGTTCATATTTTACAATTTATTTCATTACATGCTTTTATGGATTTCATTATCAGAATTTGGGTATTAGTCACAGGTCTGTATCTTGATCTCTATCAGGACTGTATTTGTCACAAACAAATTAAACGATTTCAAATATAAAATATTGCATGCATAGTTCAAGAGTTCGTATGGCAAGCTTCTATCGTCATCATCAGTCCAGCTGGATGATACCACAATATTGTGTCATCGACGTAGATAGATAGATACATTTATTTGCCGGAACGTTGTTTTTACAGCTCTCGATTTATTGTGAAGTACAAATGTTCACCTTATAGTTTAAAGCATGCAGATTCATTGATGGGTAGGTACTAGTCATTATAGTTAACTATTTCAACATTAAGTCAATTATTTAGTCGGTTAACAATATTAGAATCATAGGAGTATGTTAAAAAATCAATCCGTACTTAATAATAAATAAGTATACCAAATTTCAGTACAATCTTTGTACTGAAAATTGGTATACTGAAATCAAATTGCATATACAAGCGAGTAATTGAAAAAAAGCTTGACAATTTTTAATGGAAACACAAGTTAAATAAAAGCTTGTAACAATCCTATTATTATATAACAGTACATAGGTCGTGACCATCGTAAACTTTACTGTGGCAAAACTTTTAATCAAGTGCTTGGTCCGTTCTATTTACCATCATTTATATACCTCGTAAAAAATCTTGTAAAACACTCTCTTCCGAATTTAATTCACTTTGTGTTAGGTTGGAACCTTTTTTTTATATGTAATCTCTAATGGAATAGTACACAGACGTTTGTCAACTTTTAAGCGACTTTGAAACGAAGAAAAATCTCAATTTGTTTGAATACCTTCGGGACAATATTACCTTTGGCATATTTAAGATAATTTTCCAGTGGGACCTGGCCCCATTTTTTTTTAATGCAACTTAGAATAGCAAACAAGCTGACGTCCCATCTGATAAAAAGTGGTAACCGTCACCTATAGACGTGAGCAGTACCATGGACATAACAGAGTATACTGTTTCGCCCATGATACCCCCCATGCGTTGCCATTCCTGAGGACTAAGGTATTATGCCTCTGTGCCCTGTAATTTCTTTGCCATATCTCACCCTTCAAATCAAAATAGAGCCATGCAAACAAAACTACTTTTTCCTCTTAAAAAAGAAGCATATATGTACCTTTCAGATATGTATTTTATGTACAGTTTTAAAGCTCCACTCGGTTCCTTTTTTTACTATTGAAAGGGTCCCGCGATTGGTCACAATCTCACCTGATGGAAAGCCATGATGTGGTCTAAGTTGCAGCTCGCGGGCCCACGAATAGCTTACTCAGATCCTTCATTTTTAGATCCTGGGCTGGACATCAGACAATTCTGAGGTGGTCTGCCGTTCTGAGAACATATGCTTACATACATTCAACAATTGATTTTTATTTATATAGGTAATGATAATATAATGACGCTCATCAAGCTGACATTTATATATTTAGACTCAGTTATAATCAATATTGTAGACAATTGTATAAAATTATTTCCAATAATGTAATATTTAGAAGCTTCTTAATTTCCAGAGGGAGACTTTGTACAAAAGTCGATTGCTTGGGTACCTCTGTCCCATTCGTGTTTCAAACGTGAAGCAGTTGCTTTTGCATGGCTGTGTTTCGGTTTGAAGGGTGGGATATGGCGTGAATTTACTGGGTACAGAGGAATAATACCAGAGTCCTCAAGAATGGCAACGCATGGGGGGTATCATGGGCGAAACAGTATACTCTGTAATGTCCATGGTACTGCTCATGTCTATAGGCGACGGTTACCACTTTCCATCAGGTGGGCCGTCAAAAAATAACTTTTGTTTTTTTTTGTTTCTTTTTTATGTTTAATTTTTATCACTAATTGTTGCAACCTTTGTTGCAGTCACATTTATTATTGGATCATGCTATGTCCACATGTTGTGACAAGTTTACCTGATCAATACATTAATGTACTTGCATGTTACAGTTTAAGTTTGTATTTATAAACCTCTATTATGTGCGCCGAATAAATAAAATAAAATAAAGACAATGAAATTTTCGGTATCAAATCCCGTCCGGAAACAGGCATAGTATATCTTTTATAGTGGGTCAACGTCGGTTTTATTGTCGCCCTCCCAATGCTACGTGCTATATATATTCTGTGGGGTTTGTTTATGGCGTACATTTACCGTATTATGGTGAACATGTGAGCATAAAGTAAACTCGCCGAGTCATTGCAAATAGTAGTTTAGCTGAATGATACTTCACTTGGGACTTGCTCCTTTACTAGCTCTATGCCGTAGATATGCAAACATTATTTGGTTTGAAAGTAAGTTGTATAAGTTAATCTAAGATGTAGGATATGGTCTATCTATGTGCAAAATTCCATTTAAATCTATTCAGCGATTTAGTTGCAACGATCGTTGGAAGAGTTACTTAGCAAAATAAGGCCTGCTAATTTAAAATCACAGCATTCTTTCGTTAATCTAGGGTTGTAATCGTAAATTACGGCAAAATGACCTCTTTCTGACGTCATTCTTTTGATTTGCGTATTGAGCTGTTAAGATGTCCACATAGCATGATAATGTACAATATAAAATAACGCTATTGATTCGTCGTATTAAGGTCGTGATCGTAAATAATGACAGAATGACATCTGACTGACGTCATTCTTTTGATTTGTATAAGGAGTTGGTAACATATTTATTTATTTATTTACTTATTCATTAAAAATAATTATAACATAATGACAGCAAAAGCCAAATCAATGTTATAAACCTAGTGTGCTAACATACAAAGTTATAATAAATGTATTTAACCCGACTCTAGATATCTCTGAGCCGCTTCTAATATCTTTGGCAGGCTACTACTTTATGTAACTTAGAATGGCAAACAAGCTGACGGCTCACCTGATGGAAAGTGGTAACCGTCGCCTATAGACATGAGCAGTAGCATGGACATAACAGAGTATACTGTTTCGCCCATGATACTCCCCATGCGTTGCCATTCCTGAGGACTCAGGTATTATTCCTTTGTACCCTGTAAATTCACTGCCATATCCCACCCTTCAAACCGAAACAGGCATGCAAACACAACTGCTTCACGGTAGAAACACGAATGGGACAGAGGTGACCAAGCAAATGACTTTTGTACAAAGTCTCCCACTGGTAATAAAGTGAGTTTTCAATAAAACCAATGTAACTACAACACAGTAACATCCAACTGTCTGTCGGTACTAAAATCGAATACTATTAATTATTAAAAGACGTTTCCAACGTTAACTATCACAGACCGTGGGAATTTTAACATGATAATTGTACTGTTATAGTATAATAAGCACACTTAGTTTCCATGGTACAAAACAAATGTCTAATCTATTTCCGAAATCCAAATCTTACAAAAAACTGGGCCAGTAGGTCGTTTAAAATAAGACATAACAACAAATAATAATAAGTTTTTTTCTTTGGCTTTATATACACTGCGATCTGTCTCCTTGCTGGGACAAGAAATAGTATTTTTGACGTATACTTTAATGGCGTGCTCAGTATGCGACTTGAGCCGCATCCTACTTTATTTTATAGAATCATGTCTTGGGGCATTCTGCGTTTCAGTCTGCGAGCTGTGTGATTTACGTCCATAAGATCTCTTGCCAGTCTGTTAGGGTGTTTTGTTTTTCTCTCCTTGTAGGATTGTGTGTGTTGTAGTAATAATAAGTGAGACGCTATTTCACACCGGAACACCGCCTGAAATTGTATAAAGCTCAAGTCAGGCCGCATATGGATTACTGTTCTCACCTAAGCTAAGACAGCTTCCAAAAAGTTGGGGGTGCTCAATAGGGTGAGACGGTATTTCACGCCGGAAAACCGCCTGAAATTGTATAAAGCTCAAGTCAGGCCGCATATGGAGTACTGTTCTCGCCTATGGGCGGGAGCGCCACAGTACCAGCTCCTTCCGTTAGACCGCATTCAAAGTCCGGCGGCTCGAATTATCGATAGTCAACGCTTTACTGTCCGACTTAACCCACTGAAACTGCGCAGAGATGTTGCATCTCTGTGCATCTTCTACCGTAAAAAATTATCAGACACAATAAAATCAAGTTTAAACATACTTTACGATTTGGTTTCATAACCTGCTGACATACGGGATAGTCCTTCCATTACTTCCTTCAAGAGAAGACTGAAATCACACCTTTTAACCAATAGTACATTCCGGGGGAAAGGGATTGTTAGTAATGGAGACTGAGAATCCCATTGCTAGCAATATACCCAACCAGGTCGACCTCTTCGCGGTTCTCGCTGGAAACTATCATGGTTAATTCCTGATGAATTCATCGTGATGGGCTAACTGGCCTGTTTTCATTCTCATCTATCACCCTTCACTGGTGCTCCGCCAGCGTATCCCGTTAGCGCAGGCGGGGTTACCATACTATTTTCACCCATAAAAAAAAACCAATAGTACATGATAATTTTATACACTTATACTACTGATTCGATTTCGATAAAGTTTCTTTAGAACCAGTCTTCAGGAATGGCAACGCATGGGGGGTATCATGGGCGAAACAGTGTCCTCTGTTATGTCCATGGTACTGCTCATGTTTATAGGCGATCGTTACCACTTTCCATCAGGTGGCCGTCAGCTTGTTTGCCATTCTAAGTTGTATATAAAAAAAAAACAATTTGCAAGTATATACTTTCAAATAAAGACAAACGGACAGAGTTATTAGATAATACGCATAAAAGAGGTTAAAAAAAGGGGAAGAAGGAATTGTTTGGAGTAACTAATCTCCATTACTAACAATTCCTGAATATTTTCAAGGCGAGATATATAAGTTTCATATCTCGGATTCCAAATTTGTGAAGCGTATTCCACTTTACTTCTAACTGAATGAAGGTGAAACTTATTTTAATATATAAAATAAATACTGAAAAATGATTCGTCGAAAACAGATAAATTTTTTTATTCATGCGTGTGTAAATCGAAACCTGAATGTTTTGGTTTTAAGAATTTATGCGTCATAATTCTTTTTTTTTTATACAACTTAGCAATGGCAAACAAGCTGACGGCCCACCTGGTGGAAAGTGGTAACCGTCGCCTATAGACATGAGCAGTACCATGGACATAACAGTACACACACATACTGTTTCGCCCATGATACCCCCCATGCGTTGCCATTCCTGAGGACTCTGGTGTTATTCTTCTGTACAAAATTCTTTTAATGATGTTACTTAGAATGGCAAACAAGCTGACAGGTCCACCTGATGGACCTGTCAGCTTGTTTGCCAACGCATGGGGCGTTGCCATTCCTGAGGACTCAGGTGTTATCCCTCCGTACTCAGTAAATTCACGCCATATCCACGCCCACCCTTCAAACCGAAACTCAGCCGTGCAAACACAACTGCTTCACGGTTGAAACACGAATGGGACAGAGGTACCCAAGCAATCGACTTTTGTACAAAGTCTCCCTCTGGTATTCTCTTCAGTCACCAAAAGTGACGACCAGGTGACTAAAAGTTGACCTGTTTTTGACATTCGATGCTCTATAATAGAGTAAAGGGTACGATAAATTGTAAAGGCGTCCAATAAATCAGTGCGAGATCGACTAAAACCATTACAAGTGTATCCCATACGTTCCGAGTGCGGGATAATTCACTTTGATGCCTTCCCGTGACCCTTCTCCGCACCTTTACCTCGTGTAGGTACATTCTTTTAATCCAATCATGTTTTTCTGCAGCTGTGAAAATTCAAACGGAACTTTTTAGCAGACATAACATAACATTATTAACCGACTTTAAAAAGAAAGAGGCTCCCAATTCGGTTGTAGTATTTGTGCATATTTTTTTAAATTGATGATAATGGAATGGTAACCCCGCCTGCGCTATCGGTATACACTGGCGGGGCACCAGTGAGGGATGATAGGTGAAGATGAAGCAGGTCAGTTAGCCCATTGTGACGAATTTACGAAACTAATAATATGATCAATGAATTGTACAATCGATCAATCACGATGGTTTCCAGGGGGACCACGAGGAGGTCGACCCGACAGGGTATATTGCTAGCAGTGAGACTTATAGTCTGCATTACTAACAATTGTTTTCCCTTGAGTGAGACAATGTTTTAAACCATTGTCATAAAAAGCTCTTCATCATTGTAACTGTCGAAAACAATTTGTGTATACAATACAAATAATATTATTGGGTTTAGCATTAAAATAGTTACCTATCAAAGTCAACAATGACCGTTTCAAATTGGCCAAAGTTAGCAAATTAATCAATCTGGTCGCCCCGGGTCACCGCAAGATCAGCTATTAAAGATCCTTTGTAAACAAACTAGTAGCGTCCGACCGTAACAGGTTTTACAGCCGAAACCGAAACCGAAATTTCGGCCTGTGATCGGTGATCTACCCTGAAATAAAATTCCGGATTTTCGGGCTCAATTTCGTGTTTTTGTTCGTACCTAAATCGACCCAGTAAATGGAGCTTAACATTTCGTTCATCAAAAATCCTATTTTAATAGTCCAAAGGAACCATATCTTAACGTTTTTAATAATTTTAAACAGCATGTGTTATGTAATTTTAACATCAAATTTCTGTTTCATTCGTCCCCGAAATTTCGGAAAATACTTCATGGTAGACCCTTTGTCTCAGTTTCGGCCGAAACCGAAACCGAAACTTACTGAAACATATTTAAAATTTCTCTTCTATTCTGAAATGTAGTGTATTATTTACACAAACACACAGATAGTTAAAGGGTAATAATAAACACTAATTAAAGTGTGTAACAAATATGTCATATATATTTACATGTAAAAACATGTTAAAATTATGACTTACTCTTGGAAGTAAACTTAAAAAAACAACTTTCAGTTAGACATACACACACAACACAAACACAATTTCGACTGCAGCCAAAAGTTTTGGCTAATTTTTGGCCGAAACCGAAACTAAGGCCGAAAGTAGAATTTCTAGCCGAAACCGAAACCGAAACCGACCGTTCGTGAGGACACTACAAACTATCTCACTGGGAACAACTAGCAAACGACGCAAATAATAACTGGTATGTTTACATAAATACAAACTCTGAACAATTTTGCGGACCATTTATTAGGAAATGAATTAACGTTCGCATTTCTAATATTGATTAGAATAAGTACTAGTTATTATTGGCTTTTAATGCAGAAACTAGGCTAAGATATAATTATAGACAGTTAATTAAAAAGTAAAAAAGTTCTAGTTGTAATTATCGCACTAACGATGTCTCGATTAAATTTACAACGAATCGAAATATATATTATAGTGTATAAATTTCTTTATTAATTTACGTGTGTTATAAATGGCTCAAATAAAGTGTTTATCTATCTATCTAAATATTTCATCACTGAATCGATATTTAATTTGTACTACAATAAACTATAAAATATAAAATTTTGCCTCTAACTTGTTAAAGTTTCGTCGAATGACCAAAGAGTGTGTTATGCTCTGTTGGAAACACTAAATTTAATATTATACTATGCGTCAGCCTAATTATCAGAATGCGTGAGTCCTTACGAATGAACTTTACAGGAGCAAGTAAAAACTGTTTATTTTTTCTATACGGGGCAATTTCTCCATAACTCCATTGTATGGACTAATAATACTATACGGGGAAAATATTTCGATGCAATTATGAATTTGCCGTATGCTTGTTTGCCAGTTCAGTGGTATAAAAAAAACATTCTATACAATGGATATGTTCCTAGATTTACTAAGCTACGACGCCCTAACTTATTATGTACTTGATAATTGATTCTTGTGTGTACCCATACAATTTATCGTGAATAGTCAAGTCAAGATACTAAAGTTAATATCTACCCTGTTCTTTTGTGGTAAGGTTTATATTCAAACGGTGTATTTTGTGTTTAGAACTTATAGCGTGAATCGAGTAAGCCGCTTGTCAGTGACTCGATTGGTTACCAGCGCCCGATTATGTTATAGAAAATGTATGGTGTACAAACAGAGTTAGCAAAATTAAGCTATAAAAGACTTTGTTTAACTAAAATGACCTAAAAGGTGACTAAATTGTCAAATCTTAAAATCGTTCAACTAAATTTCTATTGTATGTAGTATATTCATTTATTTTAACGTCTATTGTATAAGTAGGTAGGTATTATATGGATGGAGACTTTGTACAAAAGTCGATTGCTTGGGTACCTCTGTCCCATTCGTGTTTCAACCGTGAAGCAGTTGTGTTTGCATGGCTGTGTTTCGGTTTGAAGGGTGGGATATGGCGTGAATTTACAGGGTACAGAGAAATAACATCTGAGTCCACAGGAATGGCAACGCATGGGGGGTATCATGGGC
This sequence comes from Galleria mellonella, assembly GCF_026898425.1. NCBI lineage: Eukaryota > Metazoa > Arthropoda > Insecta > Lepidoptera > Pyralidae > Galleria > Galleria mellonella. The sequence continues at coordinate 438,499 of NW_026442129.1, forward strand.
GAAACAGTATACTCTGTTGTGTCCATGATACTGCTCTGTCTATAGGGCCGTCAGCTTGTTTGCTATTCTAAGTTGTATAAAAAAAAGTTAGAAAAAAATTCTAGTACTGTTTTATAAATGTCAATTATTTATTGATAAATGTTTCGTAAGCACACGTTATATTTTAATGTATTAACTGCCGGTTTAACTTACGTGTAATTAGATAAAAAAAAAGCTAGACTAGTTTCGGAATCAATTCGTAATCCTTAGTCATAAGCGATTGTAAGTAACAGTCAGTTAATTAAACAGAGGTATCAGTGTTTAAACGTCGTTCTTCTTGTAATCTAACTGCCATATGTTGGGGGGGAAAGAGATTGTTAGTAATGTAGACAAAGAATCCCATTGCTAGCAATATACCCAACCAGGTCGACCTCCTCCTCGCGGTTCTCCCTGGAAACTATCATGTTTAATTCTTGATGCATTCATCATGATGGGCTAACTGGCCTGTTTTCATTCTCATCTATCACCCTTCATTGGTGCTCCGTCAGCGTATCCCGATAGCGCAGGCGGGGTTACCATACCATTTTCACCCATCAAAAAAAACTGCCATATGTCAACCTTCAAGCACCTACCACGTTTCATTAGGTGAGCCTTCACTGTATTTTGTAGATATAGTGTTGGGTCCGTTTTAATATAAATACCTATACATCTCCCGTGATGTGTTGAGGCGACACAGTAATTTAGTGGGGGCCTTGTCAAGTGTCATCCCCGTATAGGCCTGTCTCAATATATCCCATCGTTCGTTCGCTATCCGCCCATTAAGGGCGGGTCACAGGTGTGCGGTTGTTTAGCCACACTATTGTGTTTGGGTTTATTGTTTACAAACTTTAATTCTGTTTTTCCATTATTTATTTTGTTTAGTTACAAAATTACAAACAAGTTGTTTTCACAACGGTTTTGAAACTGACATTTTCATTTGTGGAGCGGATAAAACTGTTTACTGTGTATACATACAGACAGAAATAATCAACTTAAAGTATTCTGTTAGTGAACAGGAGTTGAAGTAATCTAAGATTTTGTTACCGAAAAAAAAACATCGCCTTCAACCGTGGTGATAGTTTCACCAAGTCGTTGGCCAAGCGTGGCAACTACTGGTTAAATTTCCCCTAAGGTAAAGTGCTATAGGGCTTCGTTCCTTATGAGGAAGGCCTATGTCCAACAGTGGACAGATAACGACTGGTATGATTATAATAATGATAGTAAGCAAGACTTACTTCAAGATACATGACTACGTCAAGAATGCGTTTTTCAAGGCACTTCCTTTCACGCACAACCACTCTTTGGAATCAACTTCCAGCAGCAGTATTTCCGAACCGATACGACATCATAACCTTCAAGAAAATAACATATTCCTTTTTAAAAGGTCGACAGCACACCTGCTATGCCGTTGGTGTTGTGGGTGATCGTAGCCAGCGGTAGTTACTCATCATCAGGTGAGCTACATGCTCGTTTGGCTCCTGTATTGTAAAAGAAAGAATACCTGAATAAGAATTTTAATTAAACTGTAGCACATATAGTAAACCAATCAAACAATTCACGTTTCAAATTCGGTCGGAAAAAGTCTTGAAGCGTTCTGGCGGCGCGCCAACTAATACAAGCAGACTTCTTGCAGCCTAAGTACCGAGCCAACTTCGAAACTCCGTCACTACTCCGGAACTCGTTGTTGTAAAATGAACAAGTATGTTTTGCTTTGTTTAAAAAAAAACAACCACAATTGTAGCAAATACACAATGAGCTATTAGATGTTTCGTAAACATATTAAATTATATATATATATATATATATATATATATATATATATATATATATATATATATATATATACGTATATATATATTTAAATAATAATAGTTCAACTTTTTTTATGTATTTTTTTATATAACATTTCGATTTTTAATGACTTATTTAACATTTATTATTTTTATGGTAACATCTATACACTCACCATGTTTCTTGTAAATAAATAAATAAAAATCTACTAAAAAAATCCAACCGTTCCCCTTTATAGTATTAATATAGAAGATAACAGAAATTACGCTTACGCTTGACCTTTTTCCAGTGTAATGTTGCGAAGAGATGGAAATCAAGCTGGCATTACGCATTATCTGTCACACACGACCTCCATACTGCCAGCGAGCTTTGCTCGCAAATTGCTAGCGATGTGCTCTCGTATGTATGTTGCAAGTCACAAGCGGCAGCGTTATTACACGATAAACTTTATATAATAATGTTTTTCTCGTCAAACACGACAAAGGAAGATTTTATACGAATGTCAGCCTGGATACGTCTTAAGTTACTTCCGCATAGCAGCTATGCTTTCAAAACTATGTTTTTTTATATCACTGAGGTGGCAAACAAGCACATGGCCTGTCTGGTGGTAAGCGGTTACTATGGCTTATGAACGTCTACAATACTAGGGGCAATAACGCATGCAGTGTCGGCCTTGAAGGAATCCCGTTTCGTCTTTTTTTAGTTCCGGGTTTTCTTGAAGAAACCGCGATAGGGATTTCGTCTCTAGGTTTGAAAGGACGTGTCAGAGACATTATAGAATACAGAGACATCACCAGTCGTTAGGTACAGCAACATATGAGCGTTACAGTATATTACAATATAGTTCATGTCTATAGACGACAGTTACCACTTTCTACCAGATAAATTGTTTATTGTAAGTCGCTCATAAAAGGCTCGTTAATAGTATTAATCTAATTTTTAATAATAATATATTTTTACTTTAAGTATACCCATAGTGATACCATTACAACATAATTATAATATCCTTTTACATTAATTGTTACCATAGTTAATAATAATGAATATTTATTTTATTTATTTATTTATTTAACACTTTATCGCACCAACATTACATGATTTGTTGAACAATTTTCGATAAGTATAGTGTAGTACAAAAGGCGGTCTTATTGCTAAGCAATCTCTTACAGACAACCTTTGGGTAGAAAGAATTAAAGAAAAAATAGACAGGTGGCGCGTTAAAATAATAGATCTGTAAAAATAACATGAAATAATAAATATCTGTGACAGCATAAATACGTACAAATATACAACATTAACATATATATATATATATATATATATATATATATATATATATATATATATATATATATATATATATATATATATATATATATATATATATATATATAACACATAAAACTGCTAGGAAATAAGGAGAACTAAATGATTTTAAGGAAATTATGATCTTAATTAACATTTCATACATTTCAACATATTTTATGGTCCGTACGCCAAGCCACATTATCACATTATGCTATACAATATCTCTTAGTTTATGTAATTAGAGAGACTTGTCGACTGAAACGTCTAATGACAAAGATTGGAAAGGGGTTGTTATGTCGATTTAAAAGATGAAATAAAAGTTTTCCAACGCCAAGTGGAGATATTGGTATATGATATATAGCTGTATATGTATTATATATATATATATATATATATATATATATATATATATATATATATATAAAACACAAATGGATCTTTATTAAATTTTTATCCATATGGTAAAAAATTCTATTCTGCTATATACAGAAAATGTAATATGGAATAGTATTTATGTTTACACATGCTATGTTTTTTTTCTTCTTTTTTTATACAACTTAAAATGGGAAACAAGCTGACGGCCCACCTGATGTAAAGTGGTAACCGTCGCCTATAGACATGAGTAGTACCATGGATATATAGAGTATACTGTTTCGCCCATGATACCCCCATGCGTTGCCATTTCTGAGGACTCAGATGTTGTTCGTCTGTACCCTGTAAATTCACGCCATATTCCACCCTTCAAACCGAAACACAGCCATGCAATCACAACTGCTTCACGGTTGAAACACGAATGGGATAGAGGTACTTAAGCAAACGACTTTTGTACAAAGTCTCCGTCTGGTAAAAAAAAAGCGGTAAATGTAGAAATAAAGCGGTTTATCTAATAATATAATTGTTGATTACTAATCCAACAATTAATTAAAAATCTTCTTTTTACACTGCACTACATATTAATAAAACGAAAATATTACTTCAATTCAGTGGCATAGTAACTGGAAGGTTAGACGGGGTAGTGCCCCAGGGCCCTCAAGCTCAGAGAAATCTCAGATTCTCACTTACAAACTATAAATTGAACTAGTTAAACTTCTCTCACATTCGGAATACAAACAAACCAGATTCCAGGAACACGACTTTAATAATGGTAACTTATTTGAAAAAAAAAATACAGGGGAATTTCCAACAAGTATAGAGCATCTCTGAAACTTGCGGGGAACTCCCCTATATTATTAAGCTAGTTTATTTTTTGCCCCAGATTTTTGCTTTTGGTTACCTAGCTACACCACTGCTTCAACGTATTAAGTTAGAACATCTAAACCGCTACCTCTCGTGCTTTGCACCGTACACTTTATTACAGGTAAATGCTGGCATTAAATGAGTTTTGAAGGAAGCGAAGCTCATAAAAATCCTGAATACACTTTTGTATCCACTGATCGCTAACAGATGGCGCCTCAAAGTTTCACTGTGTTCAAATAAGCATTATAATCGAATTTCTTCAAGTCGAAACTTTTCGAGAGAATTTTGTTTATAATTTCCGCCATATATTTCAAAGTTATGGCCCTGTGGGATCCCGGCCCTACATCGAGACACAACAAAGGTCATGAGTTCGAATCTGATAGACATCAAATACTTTTTTATAAAAATTGCTTGTTAACTATATATATAGTTAGCTACATATACTTATCCTTCAACTCCAGTCTTCAGTCTCCCTCTGGTACATAAGTAAATGCATAAATATTACTATAACAAACAATTAACTATATTAGAAGAACAAATGAAACTATCTTTAACTCAGAGATAGTAATATATTATCTGTGCTCAGAATAACCAGCAAGAATAAATATTCGACCCGATCAATTAATTATTCCGATCACTCGAACAAAGTCGCGGGTAAGAACTAGTAATACCGAAACATAGATTTAATATATTTACATTATTTTCGTAAAAAAATAAATAAAAAAAAATTAAATTAAAATAAATAATACAAACGTCTTTGTAAGAGAAGAAATCGAATAATACGTCGTTTTATTTTATAAAAATTTCAAATTAAAATTAATCACCTAAATACCCACGGATATAAATTATATTTTTTCTGGGACTATCCAATTACTGAGAAATATATATATATATATATATATATATATATATATATATATATGAATCTTTGTTCGTTAGGTATAAATGCAGCTTCAAAGAAATATATAACGGCGCTCCAAATCTCATTAGAGCCTTATAACTCGACACTTCCACGGGTAGGTAGTGCGAATGAGAGGAAATATATTTGAATTAAAGTGGAGTGGGGGGGGGGGGGGTACTCGCGTGGGAATAAAATTGTATTTTACTCAACCAGGGCGAAGAGTTTAAGCAAATTTAAAAAGAAGAAGGATTTTCAAGTGGGTTTATTTTTTATCGGTAGCCTTTAAAAAAAAGGAGCTTCTGAATTCGGTTGTTTTTTTTTTTGTTTGTTATTTATAATCCGATTGGAAGTATTCTTTTTTTTATCTGAAAGGATATACTTTCAGACCGGTCGTGGAGAAATTTTATCAAAATCGGTCTAACACAAACAATAACTGATTCTGTCTCGGTTGAAGTCATGGAAAAATATCTCAAATTATTGTGGATATGTTACGAATTACCAATTTTACTCTGAAACGATTTTAATCATTCTTTTTACAATCAATAGGGTTTACCAAAGGGAGACTTTGTACAAAAGTCGTTTGCTTGGGTACCTCTGTCCCATTTGTGTTTTAACCGTAAAGCAGTTGTATTTGCATGGCTGTGTTTCGGTTTGAAGGATGGGATATGGCGTGAATTTACAGGGTACAGAGGAATAACACCTGAGTCCCCAGGAATGGCAACGCATGGGGGTTATCATGGGCGAAACAGTATGTGTGTGTACTGTTATGTCCATGGTACTGCTCATGTCTATAGGCGACGGTTACCACTTTCCATCAGGTGGACCGTCAGCTTGTTTAGAGAAAGTACCCGAGCAGAAAAGAAAGGATAACATTAATAATAATAAGGACTCAAATTGTCCTCGACGCGGTGTCCATAAAAATGATGAAGCTTTTTTTTATATGAGTACAACTTAGAATGTCAAACAAGCTGACGGCCCACCTGATGGAAAGTAGTAACCGTCGCCTATAGACATGAGCAGTATCATGGATATAACAGAGTATACTGTTTCGCCCATGATACCCCGCATGCGTTGCCATTCTTGAGGACTCAGGTGTTATTCCTCTGTACCCAGTAAGTTCACGCCATATCCCACCATTCAAACCGAAACACAGCCATGCAAACACAACTGCTTCACGGTTGAAACACGAATGGGACAGAGGTACCCAAGCAATCAACTTTTGTACAAAGTCTCCCTCCGGTAATAGCGTTTATATAATTCTCACCTGTCATCCCATATTTATTATATCAACCAATACTACACTGCCGAGTATAGGTCTCCCCCATTTTATATATAAGGGGGGTTTGCCCGTAGTTGCCACGCTTGCCAAGCGGGTTGGTAACCACAGTTAGGTTTTGATGATGTTTGAAATGGGACACTGTTGCGTATTCCTTGACCATTAAGTTCCCTTTTTCGTCTCTTACGACGCCCACGGGAAAGGAAGAGATGGAACATTTTATGCTGGGATTACATGGTAGCATACGACTAAATTATCCCATATATGTACCTAACAATTACATATACATCAATGTACATCAATATACGGGGTTACTTTTCCATTTCCATCCATTAGAAAAACCAATTTATCTATTTTCTGTGAAGCATGTTTTTCTTTGAGACAGTATGGAGTTCTTCATAAAAGCTACATTAAGCTTTCTTCAGGGTCGGCAACGTGCACTTGACTCTCCTGGTGTTGCAGGCGTCCATAGGCTACAGTGACCGTTTACTATCAGACGGGCTGCATGCTTGTTTGTCAACTTTGTGGTATAAAAAAAGACATAAATCACAGTATGCGTCCAAGAGCTGGAGCTTTTAACTTTTGTATATACACTCAAAAAGCATTACCCTCTTTTCTTTATCAGTTACTAAAATATCATTTAATTCAATACTAATTGAAAGTTTTCATTTGCCAGCAGGTGGTCGTCATGGGTAGCAGCACGACATCAGACAAGACCATCAACACCAGCACCGACTCCGCAGCCACTGCCCTCACCTCCATCACGGGGACAGACGACTCCATGGAAGCTGAACCTGAACCGCCTGAGTTGCCGCACCAATCCCCAAGCCTCATGGACGCGGAGCCCTTTCACAACCCCCCAAGCACAGCCCCACCTCACTATCATCGAGCTCAGAATAGTTGCGAATTGGAATCTCCCGTTTACACAAAACCCCAGTCAGCTTCAGACGTCATAGATTCCCCCAGACCAGGGCCGGCCAGATTTGTCTTCGACGTTCCATTGCCAGATCCGAAACGGTTTGAGAAGAAGAGAAACAAAACACAAGTCAACGTAGCTAGTGGTCCTTCAACGTCTATACAGATACCATACGATCCTAAAATGGAAATGCCTAAAAGTCCAAAAGCCAATCAGTCCAAATATGAAACGCATTTCAAATTCGAACCGGAACCGGTCAAAAGACGTGGCAGTGAACCAAGGATGAAGAATAAACAGAAGTTAGATAAACAAGAGTACTATAAAGATGAGGTTGCAAAGTTGAGGAGGCAGTTGGAGGGTACAGAAGTATTTACGACGAGTAGAAGACGATCTTCCGCACACCAGCACTCGGTGCCTCCGCCTTCATCTAGAAGGCAATCTACAGGTATTTATTTTGGTTTAATACAGTGCTTAATGTGATCACTTGAAACCCATCACAAAATGATTTTACAATTACCCTAATTTTAAATATAATTAATTTCATATTACATTTTAGAATGACAAACAAGCTGACGGCCCACCTGATGGAAAGTATAACCGTTGTCTATAGACATGAGCAGTTCCATGGACATAACAGAACTGTTTCGCCCATGATACACCCCATGCGTTGTCATTCCTGAGGACTTCTGTTCTTCTGTACCCTGTAAATTTACTGCCATATCCCACTCTTCAAACCGAAACACAACCATGCAAACAACTGCTTCACAGTAGAAACACGAATGGTACAGAGGTGCCCAAGCAAACGACTTTTGTACAAAGTCTCCCTCTGGTAATGAATGATAATAGTGAAAAAAATTTTACTTAAATATTGTAACATACTTAAATACATTCACATAATACATAAGAAATACACATCTAATACATAAAAGTTACTTATATTAGTCAAATTATTGAACCATTTTTTTTCCAAACCCCCCACCAGCAGCCCAAGTCCACGTCACAGCTAACCCCTTAGACTCGGCGGCCTCAACCATACCGGCCGGCCGTACGACCATCGTGGTGCAACAGCCGTCTCTCTCCCTCGACTATGGAGGCTGTTCCACTATCCTCGTGAGGGACGAGGACGGAAGACGCAAGAGCAGGGTCTGCAGCGATCACATACAACAGCTGCTGGATGTGACGAGCCAGTTCACTTCTGAGGATCTTCACGATTTTGACAAGAGGTAAGTTGTCGTTTACTACCGGGTAAGGTCCTCTTCCAAAGAGCGAAGATTAGAGTACTTTTATTTAATGGGTAAACATTAGAAGGCAGCCTCTGGTGGGGCACCAATGAAAAATAATTAAGATGAAGATGAAAGCAGGTCAGTTTCTAGGGGGAACCGTGTGGAGGTCGACCTGATAGGATATATTGGCAATGGAGCAGAGGGCGGCCTGTTCTACTCTCATACATGTCTTCGCGCGTAGTTAAAAGCTCCGCTCGCGTCTGGGGTAGGCATCAGACAATTCTATGGTGGACATAGCCCACCAGATCCCCCCACTCCTTAAATACGTATATGCAGCTACCATTGTATTCATTATAACCATATACTCGTAGCTAGCCAGTAGACAACTAAACATCTCTTACAAATAAGAAAAGATCGTGCGTGGCATAGTTTATTGTAACAGTCACCATCATCATTACCACCATCACCACCATCACCACCACCACCACCACCATCGTCATCACCAACACCATCACCATCATCATTACCATCACCTTCACCAACGCCATCATCGCCATCATCATTACCATTATCATAATCACCACCACCATCATCATTACCACCATCAAAATCGCCACCACCACCATCATCATCATCAGCAGCAGCAGCAACAGCAATATTCTTACCATCATCATTACCACCATCATAATCGCCACCACCACCATCATCATCATCATCAGCAGTAGCAGCACCACCCATCTTACCATCATCATTACCAGCATCATCGCCGAAATTAGATAGATAATTTTATTTGCATTACTTACAGCACACAAATTACAACATACATACACAAAAAAAGCGAGATAACATAAATGGCAAAAAAATACATAAAACCAAATGCAACTTTCGTTTGTGAGTGTGCCATAGCAATACAAAATGGCCACAACTCAGTTTATTGCTTCGCCCTCAAAAGAGCAAAGCACTGCTCGTATTCTGTTGTGGCCAAAGGGAATAGGGTGACAATAAATCAATACTACCAGATTATCCGTACAATAAAAAAAAAGATTAATATACAGTAAACAGACAGATATGACAGTTCACTAGCAGACAAATGGGACATGGAGGTAACTTGCAGGAATGTCTAACTTTTGCCTCTCAATTAAGAATTTTTGGAAATTAATTTTGAAGCTTTACCATCATTACCATCACCATCATTACCATCATCACCACCATCATTAACATATCACCATCATCATCGCCATCCATAACATCATCATCATTAAAATCATCATCACCAATACCACCATCATTACCCTCATCATCATCATCATTGCCAATATTACAACCATCATCATCACCACCATCATCATCATCATCATCATCATCCTCACCATAATCATCATCTACATCATCATCATATCAACCGTTAACTCATGTTACATAAAGAAAGATCCACCTGCATCCACTGCAAACCTGCAATGCATTTGAGGTCGTCATTCCATCAAGTTTGGAGTCTTCCTACACTACATTTACCCGTACGGAGTCGTCACTCATGAACCTTTCATCCCCATCGGTTGTCGGTTCTTCGAGCTATGTAACCAGTCCACTGCCACTTCAGTTTACTTATCCTTCGGCTCACAGTTACCATGCGGATGATAAACATTGCTGACAATTGTAACAATTATAAATATAAATGTAACAAATATACATACATTTGTTAATTAATTATAAATTTATAACGGACGTTAAAGCCTTACTTAATTTAACTTTTCATTAGTTAGAAAATCAAAAGGCCTTTATTGTTTGTATAATGAAGTGATTTTGAATTAATTTCTGAACAAATAATTCTATCACTTTTAAGGGGGTATCTGCGTAAAGGAAATGGAGGGAGGGGTATTGTTCTTTGTTTCGCCGCCCTGTCGAACGCTTGGATGAGTTTGGATTGAATGAAAAACAGCAAATTATACGTAGTAATAAATAAATTATTCTCTCTCCACGAAACAGACGGTTCGCTTTGTTTCTAATGGTGCGGTATACACCATGCTTTATACACGCCTACAGATGCCGCTTTTAAGAGTAATGTTTCAAGTTTATTTATATTTATTTTTTTATACAACTTAGAATGGCAAACAAGTTGACGGCCCACCTGAAGTGAAGTGGTAACCGTCGCCTATAGACATGAGCAGTGCCATGGACATAACAGAGTATACTGTTTCGCCCATGATACTCCCCATGCGTTGCCATTCCTGAGGACTCAGGTGTTATTCCTCTGTACCCAGTAAATTCACGCATAATTCATTATACATTAGAGTGTTTTCTGATGTCTTTGATAAGGTATTATGAATCACTGTGTGGTCCCGGCGTAGAATAGGCCGCACCTTTCTTTCCCGTAGATATCGTGGAAGGCGACTGAGAGGTATTAATGGTCGAGAAATGGGCATCAGCATCTTTAAACATCACCAAAGCCTAACTGCGGTTGCCAACCCACCTGCCGAACGTGGCAACTACTGGCAAAACTCCCCTTATGGAGAAAGTCTATATCCAGTAGTGGGCAATTAGTGGGTTTGTCTTTTAATAAATTTAAAATTACACACTAAACGATTACTTGAATGACAAATGTGCATGGTGTTTTTTTTTATTGGATCAAAATGGTATGGTAACCCCGCCGGTGCTAATGGGATACGCTGGCGGGGCATCAGTGAAGGGTGATCGATGAGGATGAAAACAGGCCAGTTAGCCCATCACGATGAATTCAACAGGAATTAATCATGATAGTTTCCAGGGGGAACCGCGAGGAGATCTACCTGGTTGGGTATATTGCTAGCAATGGGATTCTCAGTCTCCATTACTAACAATCCATTTTTCCCCCCATGTGCATGGTGTTAGTCGGTCACGCACGGACTTTCAACGACCATGTTATTTTAGACTACTTTTAGAATGTACTATACATTTAAATAAATACACATAATGTTAACAGTTTCTTGCGGGCTCTTCTCAACAGATAACAACTTTACGAACCCTGCATTCATAAAAAAAATTACGAATTAAAAGTGCTTGTAAACAATAGAATTTTTGACGATTGGCACCTTACTGTCCGGCTCGACCCACTGAAACTTCATAGAGATGTTGCATCTCTGTGCATATTCTACCTAATTTATAATAGGGAGTGCTCAGAAGAATTGTTCGGATTGATACCTGCTGCTGATTTTCACCACCGTACAACCCGCCATAAACTAAAGTTTCATCCCAAATATCTGGACGAGTGGCGGTCCTTCACCGTGCGTTTTTCAAAGCACTTTCTTCCACGCACAACCACTCTTTGGAATCAACTTCCAGCAGCAGTATTTCCGAACCGATATGACAACATAACCTTCAAGAAAAGTGTATATCTGATAGTGTATAGAAAAGTGTGTATCTCTGGTACCGCGTACAACGCGGTTTCAGAGATGTTTTCTCCCACGAACACTCAGGTTATGGAATGAGCTCCCTGCCGAGGTTTTCCCAAGAGACTACAGCATGGGGTTCTTCAAAAGGGGGGTAAAGAGGTTTCTTTAGGGTCGGCAACGCGCGCGTAATACCTCTGGTATTGCAAGCGTTAATAGGCTACGGTAACCGCTTACCATCAGGTGGGCCGTATGCTTGTTTGCCACCTCAGTGGTATAAAAAAAAACTACAAGCCAATTTTGTTTAAAGAAATAAAGTTTATCTATTATTATTAAAAAAACTATTTATTCCTCTGTATCTATTCAGAATGGATCCCTGTCCCCGTGCCAGTAAATGCAATAAGCTCTAATTTCCTTTTTTCTTTTCAAAGGGGATCTCGCCCATTTTACCATACTGCCGAATTGAATGTTTCCTTTGCGTAATTTGTATAATGCTGAGTCATCTTTTTCTTGATTTTTTCGCTTACAGCTTACCTGTACCATCCCATACCATAAGAATAAATACCCAGGTGGAAGCGACACTCCCGTAAATTGAATAATAATAATTACTTTTTAGATGTTTTAGACAAATGGAATTATATTTTCTAGTATTAATATTGGGGGGAAGGATTTTTTAGTAATGGAGTCTAACAGCCTCATTGCGGGGGGAAAGGGGTTGCTAGTAATGGAGACTGAGAATCCCATTGCTAGCAATATACCCAATCAGGTCAATCTCCTCGCGGTTCTCCCTGGAAACTGGTAATTCCTGATGAATTCATCATGATGGGCTAACTGGCCCGTTTTCATTCTCATCTATCACCCTTCTCTGGTGCTCCGCCAGCGTATCCCGTTAGCGCAGGCGGGGTTACCATACCATTTTCACCCATCAAAAAAAAACCTGCGAGATCTGAAGGGAAGAATGGACCACTTTGGCGATTTCCAGCATTCACATAGAAGAGTATCATATGAATGTCACTTCTACCCAGTATATTTATTCTTATATCTGTGGCAACGTTTACATTTACTCCAAGGATATTTACCTGAGACATGTTTATCCAGTTACAAGCAAACTAAAAGAATAGCAATTTGTTTTTTGCCTATTTTTTTTCTCCGTACGTCTGTGTTTATTTCTCTCTTTTCATTTGAGAGTTTCCTCTTGTCGGTGCAACTAATTCATGTATCTACTTCCAGTCAGCTCTATTCCAGTCCTTGACCTCCCTATACGACATGACACCTAGTGTTTCTTTTATCTGTCCCATGTAGTTATTCCACGGTGTTATGTGTTTACTTATACTACAAAAAATCCCATTGTTGATTCTATTTCATATTTCAAATTGATAGTATTTGTGGTTACTGAAACAAAGTGTGGCCGGGACAAAGTTCCTTTTTACCATTTTGGTACGGAACCTCAAAACACAATCAAACACCCGAGACAATTAAACTTTACATAGAGTTTAATTTAAAAATAAAAAGGCACATTTTGTGTAATTGAAACATCAGCGTGAAAATATTTTCGGGAACCCTTTGATGAGAATAATCCACTTTCACAAACAATTTTTCCCTCGCCTCTGTAACTTTTCAGTGTTATGAGCAGTTTCATGTGATTACATTTTATTTGGCTTAGTCCGTCAAATTGAGGGGCAATTGTCGACAAATTTGTTCGCGGAGAATTTTAATAAGTTGGGATATTAATTTAGGAGAAGGGAATGAATGACTTTTTTAGAGTGCTGTGGAGGAATTGTTACTCATAATAGGTGTAAATATGGAAGTGAGTTTGTTTGTTTGTTAGCTCTTACTGCCTTAACTGATTCTTGGATATTTCGGTCATGTTGCTCGACGACAGTCCGACAATCTGGACAAACTAATGGTTGTATGCAAGATAGAGGGAAAAAGACCACGCGGACGATCGCCTAATCCATGGTCGGACCAAGTAACCGCCGTTACGGGACTGTCAATTGCAGCTGCCCTGCGAGAAGCTGAAGACCGTGCAAAATGGAATAACATCATAAGAGAGGCAACAGACACCTTTCAAGGACACGACCTTCAGTAATGAAGAGGACAAAGAGAGAGAGAGAGACTGCCTTAACCCCTCTTTGCATTTTTTTTATTGGTGAAATAAATCAAGGTGATTTAATTCTTGTTCAAAATTAAAGGACAAATTGTTAAAAAAATAAATTTGACAGCTATATTTTTTTTCTGCAATGGACATTAGAAAGGTATCCAGACACGATGATCTTAGAGTGAATTTGTTCTTTTATATAATTTTTGGGCATACAATGTTCTGATGGAAATTTCCACCATTATGCAAAGAAGTGTTAACCAATCACTATGCAATTTGGTGTACACGAAGTATCCCGGTCACGCCAATTAAGTGGTTGTATTAACAAAGATTTTATGGTTCTAATAAATAAATAAATAAATCTATGTAAGCGTATCACTACACAAACGGCTGCATTTGGCTATTTTTTGTTTGTCAAAACAAGTTTTTTTTTTATACAACTTAGAATGGCAAACAAGCTGACGGCCCACCTGATGAAAAGTGGTAACCGTCGCCTATAGACATGAGCAGTACCATGGACATAACAGAATATACTGTTTCGCCCATGATACTCTCCATGCATTGCCATTGCTGAGGACTCAGGTGTTATTCCTCTGTACCCAGTAAATTCACGCCATATCCCACCCTTCAAACCGAAACACAGCCATGCAAACACAACTGCTTCACTATTTTTGAAAACAATTAATTTTGAACAATTAATTTTTAAGTTTACTTGAATAAAAATATTTCTTTTTTTAAATGCATTCGAATGAAATTTGGTACACTGATAGGTTATATCATAACTCAACACATAGGGGGGCAAAGGATTGTTAGCAATGGAATTTGACAGCCCCATTGCTAGCAATATGCCCTATTAGGTCGACCTCCACGTGGTCCCCCCTGGAAACCATCGTGAACAATTCTTACTGAATTCGTCACGGTGAGCTAACAGACCTGCTTCATCCTCATCTATCATCCTTCACTGGTGCCCCGCCGGTGTATACCGATAGCGCGGGCGGGGTTACCATTCCATTATCACCCATTAAAAAAAACCCTCGTTTCTATAAAAACTCCCCCCCCCCCCCCCCCCCCCACCTTCGCCCGCAAAAAGATTAACATTAATACCGTGAAACATTTTCAAAATATTATATCAAAATATAATATATATATATATATATATATATATATATATATATATATATATATATATATATATATATATATATATATATATATATTCTTTATTGCACTAAAACATACAGTAACAACAATAAGTTAATAACAATGTTAGCAAAGGCGAACTTATCTCTGAAAGAGATCTCTTCCAGTCAACCTAACACAGTAGCATAGGAAGTAGTGAGTGGGCAGTAGTAGTGCTAAACAGAAATTAAAATAAATATTTACATAAATTATAATTCACATAAGTTATAATTATAATTAATTGATTTTTAAATAAAAAAATATAGTATTCTTATAAATACTAGATACATGGAATAGGTCTCGTTATGATTAAACTTGGACATACCGAGTCGAAAGTATAAATACTCGGTATAACGAGACAAAAGAGAAATAGTTTCGGACGATTCTCTTTTATCTCGAATAACGTTGCGCAATATTTTTTGTTTGGACTTTCCCTAATGACCTACGTCTTTGGAGTGACCTAACAACTACCTACTGTTAGTTTTCAACTTATGAGTCTCATTAGTTCATAATTCTTTCATATTTTTAGAACAGAATAGAAATAAATATTAATTAATTTGATGTAGGTATTGTTCAGTACATAATACATTTTTTTATACAACTTAGAATGGCAAACAAGCTGACGGCCCACCTGATGGAAAGTGGTAACCGTCGCCTATAGACATGAGCAGTACCATGGACATAATAGAGTATACTGTTTCGCCCATGATACCCCCCCATGCGTTGCCATTCCTGAGGACTCAGGTGTTATTCCTCCGTACCCAATAAATTCACATGCTCCTACCGCCAAAATTGCTTTGTGCTTAAGTGAAGTAATAAGTAGAATTGTAGTAAACTGATTAGATATTATGAATCTGATATATTAAAAAACAAAAATCCCAAATTAAACGTAGATTACAAAAAATAGAAAATATTTATTGCCAGAATAACACAAATACAATCAAAAATACATATATATAAGAAGTGTCTCACATTAGGCAAAAGGAACCAGCTCAGCTAATGCTGTAAATGTCCCAGCGCAATGTGTACAGCTGCACAGCCAGTCCCTTAACCAAATATAACTCTCTAGCGAATTAATAAATAGTTACCAGAGGGAGACTTTGTACAAAAGTCGATTGCTTTGGTACCTCTGTCCCATTCGTGTTTCAACCGTGAAGCAGTTGTGTTTGCATGGCTGTGTTTCGGTTTGAAGGGTGGGATATGGCGTGAATTTACTGGGTACAGAGGAATAACACCTGAGTCCTCAGGAATGACAACGCATGGGGGGTATCATAGGCGAAACAGTATACTCTGTTATGTCCATGGTACTGCTCATGTCTATAGGCGACGGTTACCACTTTCCATCAGGTGGACCGTCAGCTTGTTTGCCATTCAAAGTTGTATAACAAAAAAAGTTAAAAGGTGCAAGCAGTGTTGCCAAAATACGTATTTTTTGTATATTGGATTAAAAAAAATACTGTTCATATAACTATGCAATAATTCAATTCTTGGGGGGAAAAATAAATGTGCTTAGAGAAATCTGAGTATTTTTTTGACAGTTTTTATATTTGTAAACCGTGCCGTGTAAATAAATACAATAATATACCGATAAAAGCAGCGAAATAGAGTGTCGGAGAAATTAAACGTCTTTTATGTTTTTTTTTTGTCGTTTACTTTACGGTTACTTGGCAAAAAGTGGTGAAAATCGACACAAGTTTGTGATTGAGGGAAAGTAAAGGAAATCGTATCGATTTGTGAGAGAAAATATTTGGCATTTGGGTAAAAATTAAAAATAACATCTGACAACCCTGTTAACAATAAGCCTGTTCGCCGTATGGTGCCAATATAGAATTTCCAGCTCTTCCTTTCCCGTGGGTGTCGTAAGAGCCAACTAAGGGAGGGCATGGGATGGGCGATAGAGTCCCTCTTCAAAGCCTAATTACGGTTGCCAACCCGCCTGCTAGGGGGGAAAGGGATTGTTGGTGATGGAGACTGAGAATCCCATTGCTAGCAATATACCCAAGGTCGACCAGGTCGACTTCCTCGCGGTTCCCCCTGGAAACCATCATGGTTAATTCCTGATGAATTCGTCATGAGGGACTAACTGGCCTGTTTACATTCTCATCTATCACCCTTCACTGGTGCTCCGCCAGCGTATCCCGTTAACGCAGGCGGGGTTACCATACCATTTTCACCCATCAAAAAAAAACCCGCCTGCTAAGCGTGGCGACTGCTAGCAAGACCCCCCTTTCCCCGCAAGGAGGAGGCTGCTCATAAACAGCAGTACAGCAGTAGAGACTGATATAATAAGACGATGAACCCTGTTAACAAGTAGATTTCATACGCAATAGAAACCTTAGCTCCAGTTGTAAATTTACATCAGTATTAAGAGTATCATCTATTTGATAGTTCACGCTTATCGCTTTCACATTAGTGATAGCATAGAATAATTCATCCGGTGAATTGGTTACATTTCATTTAATTTCATTACTGAACCAGATTATAATAGCACTAAATTATTAATTTACTAGCGACCCGCCCCGGCTTCGCACGGATACAATGCTGATACTAAATAGCGCGTCCCCAATTACATTACGACTCTACATTAGAAACCTCTAAAATTATCAGTGTTCCTCCACTATATTATGCATGTATTATATATATAAACCTTCCTCTTGAATCACTCTATCTATTAAAAAAACCCGCTTCAAAATCCGTTGCGTAGTTTTAAAGATTTAAGCATACATAGGGTCGGACAGACAGCGACAGCGACTTTGTTTTATACTATTTAGTTAAATTAAATTTATTATTATTTTAATTGTAAGCTATAGTGTATTTTGCATGCCAAACATAGTTTTGGCCGAACATATAAGCACTCGAATATATGTACGTAAAATCATGACCAATATGTACCAAGAACCCTTGCAAATAAATAATTTCATTTAAAAATAAATAAAGCACATCGCTGTGGAAATAATTTGATTTTGTTTTTCGTTTGTTTCATTTCCTTTTTTTACTTTTTTTTTAACCCGTGATTTTAATCTCACTTGATGGAAAGTGGCTATGAAGTCTGAGATGGGGCTCGCCGGCCCATAAATAAATTCAAGTTACGATTATTAGTTTAGAAAAATAAAAACTCAGGGAGAGGCAATTTGCGAGAGAAACTTTGTACAAAAGCCGTCTGAAGGGACACCTCTGCCCCATTAATAATTCTACTGTGAAACAACTTCTCTTGCGTACTTGTGTTTCGGTTTGAAGGATGGGATATAGCAGCTAAAGGATAAGGTACAGAGACTTAGCACTTACTGTCCTATCTCTCCGTGATTCCCTCTGGAAACCAGGTGTATTCTTTTTTTTATACAACTTATAATGGCAAACAAGCTGACGGCCCACCTGATGGAAAGTAGTAACCGTCGCTTATATACATGAGCAGTACCATGGACATAACAGAGTATATTGTCTCGCCCACGATACCCCCCATGCGTTGCCATTCCTGAGGACTGAGGTGTTATTCCTCTGTACCCAGTAAATTCACGCCATATCCCACCCTTCAAACCGAAACACAGCCATGCAAACACAACTGCTTCACGGTTGAAACACGAATGGGACAGAGGTACCCAAGCAATCGACTTTTGTACAAAGTCTCCCTCTGGTGTATTCATCATGATGAGCTAGCTGACCTGCCTTTTCGTACTCACCTCTCACTGGCACCCTGCCAATATATACCGATAGCGCAGATGGGATTACCATTCCTTTATAACCTATTAAAGACACCATAATCCTCAGGAATGGTAACTCATGAGGTGCCAGCGTCAGTCGTACTCAGTAATGTTCATGCCAATAGGTGACGGTTACCATTTTCCATTAAGTGAGCCCGTCAGCCTGATTGTCAATCTATGTATCATAAAAAAAGGCATGATGAAAGAAAATGCGAAATGAAACATGTAATATCTCAAATAATCATGTCATTTCTCGTATAATCTTTAATGAAATCCATAGAATAAATATTATAATTTCGTTTCCCGCCAATTAGAACACCATATTTATTTATTTATTTACAAGATTGAAGTTAATAAACTAAATAGTACTTCATTTTTTATACTCGTATGTGAATTACCAGCAGCACCGCCGCTTGTCATGTCAAAGTCACAGCCGGCTGTAATTTGTTTTCCATATTTTGTATGGCCTTGTAGATATATCGTTCGCATTACTATGTATTTATTTTTTCATAATAATACGTTTATAGACTACTAGCTGAATCCCGCCGTTTTGCCCGCGTGAATCAGTACAATACATTTGTTAATTTACGTGTGTCATAAATGGGTCAAATAACAAGTTTATCTATTTATCTATCTGCAAAAAGTATTGTCTGTGTTGGGTTTTTTTAATGGGTGACAATGGAATGGTAACCCCGCCCGCGCTATCGGTATACACCGGCGGGGCACCAGTGATGGATGATAGGTGAGGATGAAGCAGGTCTGTTAGCTCACCGTGACGAATTCAGTAAGAATTGTTCACGATGGTTTCCAGGGGGACCCACGTGGAGGTCGACCTAATAGGGTATATTGCTAGCAATGGGGCTGTCAAATTCCATTGCTAACAATCCTTTGCCCCCCTATGTGCAGAGTTAGGATATAACCTACCAATTTACCAAATTTCATCATCATCATCATCATATCTGTCACGCCTGTCTCCCATTAGGGTAGGCAGAAACAATGGAACGCCAAATGCTTCGATTCAAACAAAACATTCATCAATCTTGTCATACACGCTCGTCGGTTACGGGTACTTTTAATTTGGCCCTTCTTCAGCACGTCGCCTATTTGGTCGACATACGTCCGTCTAGGGCGGCCCCTACCGACATCTCCATTCATTCTTGCTCGATAAATCTCTTTCGTAATTCTTCTTTCATCCATCCTCTCCAAATGACCAAACCAACGCAACATTCCTTTTTCGATTTTTGTCACTACATCGTCTTTCAGTCCACACTTCTCTCTAATCACACTGTTTCTTACTCTATCTTTTAAAGTAATACCACACATACTTCTCAAAGCTCTCATCTGTACAGCATTTATCTTACTTTCATGCTTCTTCTGCCATACCCACGATTCGCTTCCATACATAAACTCCTTGAATTATAGCAAATTTTTACTTGACATAATCGAGAGCAGTGCACCGTTAAATCTCAATATCTCTGTCACACTTCCCATCCCTCGTAAACAAAGAACCTAAATATAGAAACTCACTCACTTGCTCTACTTTTTCATCTCCTATCATAATCTGGCATGCCGTTAAACTTTCATTCCTCTCAAAAACCATTACCTTCGTCTTCTTCGCATTTATTTTCATACCTTTTCTTGCATACGCTTCATTCATTATAGTCACCATTTGTTGTAATTCATACTCCGACGATGCAAAAAGTACTTGGTCGTCGGCGTATAAAAGAGTCTTAAACAGAGACTCATTCATCCTGAATCCACAATTAGATCCTTTCTTTCAAATTTCATTCGAATGCATTTAAAAAAAGACATATTTTTATTCAAGTAAACTTAAAAATTAATTGTTCAAAATTAATTGTTTTCAAAAATAAACAAAAAAAAACTAAACTACTGAATTGGTTTTAATAAAATTTCTATTGCATTAATCTAAAAGTAGATATATTATTTAAGATATAAACCAATTATTATAAACCAAGTTAGAAACCAATTTGGAAAAATAATTTTCCAAATTGGTTTATAACCGACACAATTATATGGCAACAAACATAAAAAAAAAACAATCAAATTGATAACCTGCTTTTTTGAAGTCGGTTAAAAAAACAAGTGCTTATTCCATTATCCTCTATCAATACTCATTGGGATAAAAAGCGACTGGATATAGTATTGGATTATGGGATGACAAATGAGTGTACGATATGGATTGTTAATACCGTAGGACAGGTGTTTTTAGACACGACCTCCACCTAGCACACAAAAAATATTTCTCGACCCCCCACTTACATGTGTAAATTATCATTATTCTTAATAAATCTATCTATATAACTGTTTTTTTTTTTTACTGAGATATTTGACATAAGATCTACCATAAGCAAGCCAGCTTTTAAACACAAATTGCGCACCTATTTCTTAGAAAAATCACGTTCCCTTTAAGCTTCTCGTGCTGGTTACTCTGTTCGAGCCATAGATTACTATTTGCTCTTCTATTGCAGTTGTTTTATTTAATTGTCTTATAAAGTAATATATTATGTATGTATTTATTGTATATATATATTTATTTATTTCATATATTATGTCTATGTTTATATTATATGAATTTATCAAGTATTGCTTTATTTTTTCCCCTCTATACAAAAATGCACCGCCTACGTATTTCTCTGTTCGCCCAATGGTTGAATGGTAGAGAACACCGTCCGGTGTTAAGACCACCAAAAGGGCAATAGAAATTTACTGTGCATTAAAGTTTAAATAAATATATTTCATTTATAGAGGTTTCGCGACCAACGTTGAAGTACACTTCTATAGGGGATTGAAACATGAAAGTTCTGTATAATATATACTTATAGATAGATAGATACTCTTTATTGTTTCCTCCAAAAGATTACAATAGTAAACTTATTATAAATATAATACAATCTATACTTATAATAAATCTGTAGAGAGGTCAATTCTGTACATGAAATATATTTCCAAAATAACTATCAGGCGGTGATTAGTGATCGATACTGATGCCAAAAATGCAATCAGTAAAATTTTTGTCTGTCTGTCTGTATATTCGTTATAGAAACAAAAACTACTCGACGGATTTTAACGAAACTTGGTATAATTATTCTTCATACTCCTGGGCAAGTTATAGTATACTTTTCATCACGCTGCGATCAATATGAGCAGAGCGGTGAAGGGAAATGTTGGGGAAACGGGAGAAGTTACTCCATTTTTAAGCTTCCGTCGCGTGCGCAGCCTTAATGGCCACTTTTTAAAATGTAAAAATGTCCACCCGTGCGAAGCTGGGATGCGCCGCTAGTATAATAATGTAATATAAACTTAGTATAATAAAATCGACTGATGATTCATTGTTCTAAAAACCGGCACACACATACACCTCGGACCTAGCAATTAAACAAAAGAATAGGATCAACAAATGTGTTATAAATTCAGGGGGATTTGACTGACGATAGCCTGTTATGTGGATACAACGCTCTACACACTGAATATAATAGGCTTATTGCGGTATACTGGCTCCTAGAGATTAAAGGGAAGCGGTGAATTTATTAGGTTTGTAATTTTATTTTGTAGCAACAGACAACTAGGATAACGTTCTGTTATTTTTTTTACCTTTTTTTTTATGATATTTAAAATTGCAAATAAGCGGACAGCCTTTTTTTTTAATACAACTTAGAATGGCAAACAAGCCTGATGAAAAGTGGTAAACAATGGTAATGAAATCGTGGTAATGAACGAAGGCATACGTTAGATAGATAGATAGATAGATAGATAATTTATTTGCATTACTTACAGCACACAAATTATAACAGATACAGATATACATAAGAGGCGAGATAAGAGAAATAATAAAAAAAAAAATACATAAAGCTAAGTACAATTTTTCCTTTTGTGCGTGTGCCGTAACAATACAAAATGGTCACAACTCAGTTTATTTTGTGTTTTACTTTATGTTTCACTTTATAATCAGCATCATCACATCAGCTTTTAACTGTCCACTGTTGGACATAAGTCTCCTTATAGGGGATTTTGCCAGTAGTGGCCATGCTTTGTAGGCGGATTGACAACTGTAGTTAGGCTTTAGATGTTTAAAGAGGGACGCTGCTGCCCATCCCTTGCTCTCCTTTAGTTGCCTCTTACAACACCCACGAGAAAGGAAGGGGTGGCCTATTCTATGCCGGGACCACATGGAACACTTTATAATACGTTAGATTAATTAATGTAATTTATTATTTAAAATTTATGTCGGTATTCATTAATAGGGTCCCCAAAAAATATTTCTTCTCTTCAAAATTTTTTTTTATATTACTAAAAATAAAAAAAAAAATACCAACGGCACTACACAGTGTTTGCATGGCTGTGTTTCAGTTTGAAGGGTGGGATATGGCAGTGAATACATAATAATAAAGGTACAGATGAATAACACCCGAGTCCTCAGGAATGGCAAAGCAAGGTATCATGGGCGAAACAGTATACTCTGTTATGTCCAAATACTGCTCATGTCTATAAACGTTACCAATTCCTCGTCTTGCTTCCATAAAAAGAAAAGAGTAGACAGAAACTGCCTTAATGGCAAATACTTCGATTCAAACAGACCTCTCTTGCTTCCTCCAAATTCATTAATCTTTTCATACACGCTTGCTCGTTACGACTACCTTTAAATTAGCCCTTCTTCAGCACGTCTTCTATTTGGTCAATATACATCCGTCCAGGGAGCCCCCTACCGACATCTTAATTCATTCATGCTCGATAAAACTCTTTCGCAATTCTTCTTTCGTCTCTACACTCCAAATGGTTTAACTATTTTTTGTCACTACATCGTCTTTCAATCCACACTTCTCTAGAATCTAGAAATAGTGTAATTAACACTATTTCACACTCTATCTTTTAATGTAATACCCTTGAAATTCAGTATTTGGTTTAACATAAAAACTGCAGATCTGATGCATGGTTTAAATGAAGCTTATGCCCGTAATTGTTACTACCTACGAGTGTGTATAATACTAGCTGCCACAGTATCCTGGCAATCCGGCTATATTGCGATGATGCCTCGCAATACAGCGGTGTCAGACAGCGGAGCTGATGTGAATTATGCAGGATTATGTTATATGTTCAACACGAAAGATGAATGTTAATCTCTTAATGGCGACGCAATTGAGTTACTCGTGTTACGTCATGTCCTAATAATTCTGTTGACGAAACAAAACCTTGTTACGAGAGCTG
Organism: Galleria mellonella; assembly: GCF_026898425.1. NCBI lineage: Eukaryota > Metazoa > Arthropoda > Insecta > Lepidoptera > Pyralidae > Galleria > Galleria mellonella. The sequence goes on from NW_026442129.1 coordinate 462,728, forward strand.
GGTTTCCTCTACTCGGAAAATTTGTAATAATTTAACGTCAACACCAATTTGTAAAGTTATTTTATGAGAAAAACAGTCATGTTATGAGCAGAAATAATAGCCATGTTTTAAAGGAAGTGTAAAGTATAAAAGTGGATGTATTTAAAGAAAAGAGACGACAGTAGAAAAGGTGTATGGACTGTGTGAACGATGATATGCATAAAAGAGTTGTGAGCCCGGAAATGACAGCTGATTTGTAAAAGAAAAAGACATACTGCACCGATCCTAAATAAATAGGAAAAGGCAAGGCTATGATGATTTTGTGAGAAGAATGTATAGAGGAAGTCAGTCGAACGTTTAAGATATCTACCTCGAGAAAAAATCTTTATCATATAGAAGATTCTCTTACCTCTGTAATACTGAACTCCTGTGGTTCTTTTTCAAACTTAGAATAGCCAACTAGCTGACGGTCTACTGATGGAAAGCAGTAACAGTCGCCAATAAACAGAACAGAACAGAATTTAATGAATGTTCGTTGTTGTCCACAGGTATGGAAGTCCCCACCACTCCAGATCTCAGTCAGTGAAAGCAGCGAGGTCGCGGACTGGGGAGCGCCAACTCCTCGGCTTGCCTCAACAGAGGGCGCGAGTGGCTTCTATGCCAAATACGGGTGTCGAAGAGGAGTACTATAGACTTAGGCATTTTAGCATTACTGGTGAGTATGGGAGTCGAAGTGCTTTAGTAGTCTTTCCATTGGCAACAGCTAAAAATTTATCTTAAGGGTTAGAGGAGACAGCCCATCATCCTCTAATGTAACATCAGTAAATCTAATAACAGTAGAAAACAGATAGGACTGCATGTCTCATGCGACTTCTCATGTATTGCCACTTTTGAGAACTAAGGAGATTGTTCTGTCTACCCTTCAGACCGGATAAGGTTATATAGTATTACATATACAGAAAATCACTCAAAATTCGACTGTCATTAAAAACAATTATATGTATATTAGCAACCCGTCAGCAGGTCGTAAAACTAAAAACCAAATCTTTGTATAATATGGATAAAATCATATTACGCCGACCCCAAATGATTGGGATAAGGGTAGGAAGATTAGCAACATAGATAGATAGAAACTCGTTGTTCCCTCCGACGATGACTGAAAACGATGGCCGATCTTCTCGCTAAAAGCAATTTCATCGATATAATCTTCGACAAATAAATATAATGAAATCTTGTTCCATTTGGACAGGTAAAGGTGTAGTGAACCGCGGTGATTCACTTCGTTCTAGAAGATCACGTTCTAATACTTCTGTGGCATCCAGCGCGTCCAGTACCGAAGCCGTCACCAGAGCCTCAGCACCCTGCTCTCTAGCTTCATCAAGGTAATGAATGGATAAATCAGACATATCTTACTTCTATGGTTCTGTAAATGAAAATTAGTTTAATTACTTGCTTTTCTGAGGCAAAGTAAGTCGAGGGTTGGGCAAGCAGCAGTCCCTCCTAAAACCTCATCAAAACCTAACTGCGGTGGGGGGAAAGGGATTGTTAGCAATGGAGTTTAACAGCCCCATTGTTAGCAATATGCCCTATTAGGTCGATCTCCACGTGGTTCCCCTTGGAAACCATCGTGAACAATTCTTGTTGAATTCGTCACGATGGGCTAACTGACCTACTTCATCCTCACCTATCATCCTTCACTGGTGCCCCGCCGGTGTATACCGTATTCCATTTTCATCCATGAAAAAAAAACCTAACTGCGGTTGACAACCCTTGCAGCAAGCATGGCAATTAGTGGTAAACCCTTCTTTATGGGAGAGACTTGTGTTCAGTAATGAATAGTTAACGGTCAGCTAATGATGATGATAATGATAAAGCAGTTGCCAGCTTCCGTTCTCAATTTTTTGCTTTACGACATTGTATGGCAAACAAACTAACAGCCCATCTGATGAAAAGTGGCAACCATCGCCTATATGTATATCGCCTCTATATATACATGAATAGTACAATGGGCATCACGAATCGTAATCATATTTTATTTTTCATGCAACTATCGGAGACTTTTTTTTAATTATCTTTATATTAATCTCAATTTCGTGTATATTATAGTATATGTCATATATGTGTAAGTATATTTGTTATTCATATATATTTATTCGTTTATATATGTAATTTTAGTATGTATGTATATCAATAATTACTAGTACCGCATTCAAGTATTCTGACACTTGCCTATGGTTGACTGGGAGAGAATGCTTTTAGCATTAAGTCCGCTATGTATACATATTTGTACTAATGAATAAATAAAAAAAAATATCTCACCTTTTTCTTTTTTTGAGAAGACAAACAAACTTGCTCCCTGACAACATTAAGCATGGGTTCCGATAGGTGGTTAAAGATTTTCACCCAGTGGTTGCCTACCAATGTATAGCGTCGCCAAGACCGGCCCAGGAAACGATGACGTGATGATCTAAACGCATTTTAAAGGAACCGATTAGAGGTGCCACACAACAGGAAGTTTTAAAAGGAGATGGAAAGACTTTTGTACAGCAGTGGCTCGTCATTAGTTAATAATAAAAATAGATAATAGAAGAAATAACATTAAAATGGTACCAATATGGTAGTAAATTTTCATTTGTAAATCTGGTCAGAAAGGGGTTCCCCCTGGAAACCATCGTGGCTAATTCTAGTTGAATTCGTCAGGTTGGGCTAACTGACCTGCTTTCATCCTCATTCCTCAGTCATCTATCACTGGTGCCCCGCCATTATATACTGATAGCGCAGACGGGGTTATCATACCATTATCACGCATTAAAAAAAAAAAACTATTTGTATTTCATGGACGTACAAAATCAGAGGCTTGGCTAATAAAGAATCATTTTATTAAAAGTGACACTCTACAATTTGCTCCCTCAATCCGTATATATACATAACATCTGAACTTCCGATTGCGGTGCAAAGCTTTTAATGTCAAAGGAAATGGGGGACTGAGCCCTTATTCATAAAAACGTCAAACACCTTAATAACCTATAAGTTATTGAAGTGTTACCTTCGAGGCTAATTCTTAATTTAGAAGTAACAAGATACTGTAATAGTTAAAATACAGATTTGTGGGTGGATTCAGTTTAAGTAATATAAAAATGAGCAGGTTATGGACCATGGGACTACACCATGGGATTCTTCATACAAGTTTAAAGAAGTTCCTTCAGGGTCGGCAATGCTCCTGGCATTGCAGGGGTTCATAGGCTACGGTAACCGCTTACAATCAAGTGAGCTGTATGCTTATTTACCACTCCAGTAGTATAAAAAAAGGATCTTAATTCATCTGTAGGGACCATTTCTGAGCAGTTTTTTTTTTTTAACGGGTGAAAATGGTATGGTAACCCCGCCTGCGCTATCAGTATATAATGGCGGGGCACCAGTGATAGATGACTGAGGAATGAGGATGAAAGCAGGTCAGTTAGCCCAACCTGACGAATTCAACTAGAATTAGCCACGATGGTTTCCAGGGGGAACCCCTACGCTGGCGGAGCACCAGTGAAGGGTGATAGATGAGAATGAAAACAGGCCAGTTAGCCCATCATGATGAATTCATCTGGAATTAATCATGATAGTTTCCAAGGGGAACCGCGAGAAGGTCGACCTGGTTGGGTATATTGCTAGCAATGGGATTCTCAGTCTCCATTACTAACAATCCCTTTCCCCCCCCGGATGGCCTATTCTACGCCGGAACCGCACGGGCAAATCTAAATATACACTGTGCATTATTTTCTATTATAACACGACGTGGGCGATAGATCAATAGAATAGAAAACAGTTGCCGAAATGTAATTTACGGATTCAAAGAAACATTCGCCTCTCCATAAAGTATCAATTTGACTGTTACACTGGACTTCGACGCCGAAAGTCTTGTCCAATAGTTGACAGCTGTCAAACGCACCGTGCTATAGCGCGCAGAACAATTGAAGCAAGTTACATAGAAAATAGCCACGTGACGTACATAAGAGAGAGTTATTTTTATATAGTTTTTTTTTTATATTAAACTAAATTTGGATCTGCTACTTAGTAGTAGTAGAAACATTAATGAAAAAAATAACTTCTCTATGACTTCTATCGAGATTTTTTTATGCAATTTAAAACGGCAAACATAGACCGTCGCCTATAGACATGAGCAGTACCATGGACATAACAGAGTATACTGTTTCGCCCATGATACCCCCTATGCGTTACCATTCCTGAGGACTAAGTCGTTTTTTTTTTATTTTAATGGGTGATAATGGAATGGTAACCCTGCCTGCGCTATCGGTGTACACTGGCGGGGCACCAGTGAGGGATGATAAAGCAAGTCAATTAGCTCATCGTGACGAATTCAACAATAAATTAGTCAAGGTGGTTTCCAGGGGAAACCGCGTGGAGGTCGACCTGATAGAGTCTAACCTCCCCATTACTAACAATCCCTTCCCCCAGAGTATACTGTTTCGCCCATGACACCCCCATGCGTTACCATTCCTAAGAACTCAGATGTTATTCCTCTGTACATTGTAAATTCACTACCATATCCCAGACTCCAAACTGAAACACAGCCATGCAAACACAACTACTTCAAGGTAGACTACACTGCGTTTGCCCGTATGGGGTCGCCACTTAAGAATCTTTCTTCCCTATTGGTTGTCCGTTCATCGAGCTATCTGATCAGCCCATTGCCACTTCAGCCTGCTTATCCTTCGAGCTATGTCGGCGACTGCTGATCATACGCCTCCCCTTTTAGGGGGTTTTGCCGGTCTTGTCACCACGGTTGACAGACGGGTTAGTTTGGTGATGTTTTAAGAGAAACGTTGCTGCCGATCCCTCGACCACGAATTTCCCTTAGATTTACACCTACGGGAAAGGAAGGGATGGCCCATGTTATGCATGGACCACACAGCATATTTATTGTATAAAATATCAATTAATAAGGTAATACTATTACTACATTATTACTACATTATTATTACATTATTTATACAAAATTATTTATATTTCAGAGACTCCTCGGCGGGATTGAGTGCTTATAGAGTGTTGGTGCTGGGCGCTCCGGGAGTCGGCAAGTCCAGTCTGGTGGGGCAATTCATGACGTCGGAGTACTTGCACGCGTATGACACTAGTATAGGTGAGAAAACTATATTACATATATATATATATATATATATATCTGTCACGCCTGTCTCCCATTAGGGTAGGCAGAAACAATGGAACCAAAGAAAACTATATTCTTTAATCTATATTTTTACCAGAGGGACACTTTGTACAAAAGTTGTTTGCTTGGGTACCTCTGTCCCATTCATGTTTCAACCGTAAAGCAGTTGTGTTTGCATGGCTGTGTTTCGGTTTGAAAGGTGGGATATAGCATGAATTTACAGGATACAGAGGAATAACACCTAAATCCTCAGGAATTGCAACGCATGGGGGGTATCATGGGCGTAACAATATACTCTGTTATGTCCATAGTACTGCTCATGTCTATAGGCGACGGTTACCACTTTCCATCAGGTGGGCCGTCAGCTTGTTTGCTATTTAAGTTGTATAAAAAAACTGTAAAGGTCGCATGTCTGTACATAGAAAAAAAAAAAACGAATCACGGGGATGTTAGAAGTGGAATAGAACTCATCTAGATTTTTTTTTCAAATTTTTTGTTTCTGTCTGATTGTATTTTTGTACGGGCTAATCTCCGAAACTGTTGGACCGATTTAATTGAATTTTTGCATGATGATACCTTACATCCCCGGTCAATATATACTTGAAAATAAAAGATTTATTATTATTATTTGTATTATGTCTTTAGGTGACGGTTACCACTTCCCATCAGATGGGCCGTCAGCTTGTTTGCCATTCTAAGTTGTATAAAAAAAAATCGCTGTAACCCACACCACTGGGTCAAAAATCTTCACTTAAAAATATATGCTCTTGTGTTCGTTCTATGGTAATTATATCTATATAAGCAGTAGGTACTGTTATTTTAAATTATATTTCTTCATACAAACATTACAATAGATAGAAATGCAAATGTAAAACGTTCGATATGATAGGTACATGTACTAATTGTCGGTCGTGCATATTTTATAAAGGGTCTAATAAATTCATGGCAACTCAGAACTCTGTGAGGTGGCAATATCATTAATTCACAATATTATTACACGAAATCGCTCAGCAATTGTTAATTACATTTGTTTTATAGTGCTATGGTGGCAAACAAGCATACGGTAAACGGAGTTACAGTAGCCTATAGGCTGCAACATCAGGGAATTGGCGACTCTTAAGAAATTTTTATACGCTCTTTTTGAAGGATTACGCGCGTCTCTAGGCTGAGTATGGATTCCCTACTGTTGGCGAGCGGTGCGATGGTGAAAGGTGGATGTAGGCATCTTATAGAAGAGTTCTTCAAAGCATAATTCGTTATACAGGCGTTAAAAAATTACATAAAGGGTTGACAACGTGCACGTGATAATCCTAGTGTTGCAGGCGCCTATAGGCTACAGTGACCGTTTACCATCAGACGGGCTGTATGCTTGTCTGCAAAAAAAGAACATATAGAAAAATATATTGTAATCTATACTTATATAAGATTATGTCTTAAGGAAAACCGACTTCAATTGTGGGAAAACCGGTTATTTTTATTCCAAAACTAAACTAATATACCGATTTATATAACTCTTTATGGCACCAATCTGTAAGTAGATTCTTTCAAATAAAAAAGGAATTTCTGAATCGATTTACAACTGGCGGAAACTCCTTCTTTTTAAAGTCAGTTGATTTTTTTACTCAACTGTGGAAAAATATTTTTTTTATGTAATTTTTTTTATGTACTTGTTCTTGATATTTATAACACGTAGATGTTTTTTTTTGATGGGTGAAAATGGTATGGTAACCCCGCCTGCGCTAACGGGATACGCTGGCGGAGCACCAGTGAAGGGTTATAGATGAGAATGAAAACAGGCCAGTTAGCCCATCATGATGAATTCGTCAAGAATTAACCATGATAGTTTCCAGGGGGAACCGCGAGGAGGTCGACCTGGTTGGGTATATTGCTAGCAATGGGATTCTCAGTCACCATTATTAACAATCCCCTTACCCTCAACACGTAGATGTTAGGTGTGTATATAATAGATAGACTATATTTTTTACATATTTGTATATAATATATATATAAAATTTTGTATATAATCTAACTGATGTGATTTAAAATAACGTTTCCACTATCGAATTATAAAATATTATTATTATATATATATATATATATATATATATATATATATATATATATATATATATATATATATATATATATATATATATAATTTAATTAAAAAAAATCAAATTATAATCTGTACTTATAACGTCGTTTGTCCTGACTAATTATCGCAGAAAGCTAAAATTTAAAACTAAAGTAAAAAATAAAAACAATGTAAAAATAAATTTGTTAGTATTTTACTTTTTAAACTAAGGTTTAGTTTATTCACGTAAGCATTCGCAACGAATTTTTGAAAATTTTTATAAAACGGAACGCGACTAGTTTTTTAAATAAATTTGCCAATGTTTCCTTTATAACTGCTAAGACTGCTCGGTGTCATGTTTCGCTCGACTTGTTTGGACTTTTTTTATGTCTTCATCAGTTGTTATCCAACTCCGAAGTACCACCTTGTATTGGAGGGGAGTTCGCTTTATTTATATTTCCTGCTTTGGTTTTTATTTGATATCTGCAATCAAGAAGTTTTCATCGAACGTAAAATTATACCAATTCGTTTATTTACACCGGAATATTTCCGTCTTATAAATATATCTAATTTAATTTTTTATTTTTAAACAAAGAAGAATTTTATCTGAAAGTCTTTTCTGGAGGACATTTTGCTCTTTGCGACATAACATCCCGCTATATCTAATTTAGATATATGATTTTGAAATTAATTTAATGAAACCAGAATAATATTAAGTTATATAGCCTGTTATTTTTTTATGCAACTTATAATGGTAAACAAGCTGACGGCCCACCTGATGGTAAATGTTACCGTAGCCTATGAACAGCTGCAATACCAGAGGTATTACGCGCGCGTCGCCGACCCTGAAGAAACCCGGATTTGCGATTTGTAGAGCATTAATCGCTGATCCGGCGTGAAGTAATGCTTCGCTCTATTGAGCACATCGAGTTTTTTGGATGCCAGCTTCACCTTATCTTCGAGGTGGCCACGGAATTGTACATCACTAGAGAGATGTCGACACCAAGGATCCCAATATTTCAACTAAAATCACTATATTTTATTTTATTTCATTTCACTAGGTACACATTACAGAGTATTAACAATGTTATGTTAATATATACAGTACAATAATATTTTCTAACGTTACAGACGACGAGTCCGGCGAGAGATCAGTATGTGTTCTGCTAGCTGGCGAAGAGTCCGAAATTACGTTTCTGGACTCGCCGCCGGATCATATCATTGTAAGTATTCTAGTTTACCAACTGTATTCCACGACTTCTCCCGTAGTCGTATCGTGATGGCCTGTACTCGTATTCTGTCATATTTATTTATTAAATACAATAAATTTACAATAGCGAGTACATTGGACCCCGCACTAGGCGAACCTGTATCGCGGGAGTCCATAAAAGGATACCAAGACACGGTGATTTACAAATATAAATTACATTACATTACATTACATTACATTACATTCCATTCCATTCCATTACATTCCATTACATCCCATTCCATCCCACTCCATCCCACTCCATCCCATTCCATCCCATTCCATCCCATTCCATCCCATTCCATCCCACTCCATCCCACTCCATCCCACTCCATCCCACTCCATCCCACTCCACCCACGCCATCCCACGCCACCCCACGCCACCCCATCCCATCCCATCCCATCCCATCCCATCCCATCCCATCCCATCCCATCCCATCCCATCCCATCCCATCCCATCCCATCCCATCCCATCCCATCCCATCCCATCCCATCCCATCCCATCCCATCCCATCCCATCCAATCCCATCCCATCCCATCCCATCCCATCCCATCCCATCCCATCCCATCCCATCCCATCCCATCCCATCCCATCCCATCCCATCCCATCCCATCCCATCCCATCCCATCCCATCCCATCCCATCCCATCCCATCCCATCCCATCCCATCCCATCCCATCCCATCCCATCCCATCCCATCCCATCCCATCCCATCCCATCCCATCCCATCCCATCCCATCCCATCCCATCCCATCCCATCCCATCCCATCCCATCCCATCCCATCCCATCCCAGACCATCCCATGCGATCCGATCCCAGCCCATACCATCCCATCCCATCCCATCACATCCCATCCCATCCCATCCCATCCCATCCCATCCCATCCCATCCCATCCCATCCCATCCCATCCCATCCCATCTCATCTCATTTCATTATATTTCATTACATTACATTACATTGTTCGTTATGAAGATGCCGTGTTAAGAGAGAGAACAAAATTACAATCTAAGTTTGATATTAGCTATGGAAGGTTGTGGAACTTCTGGCAGCAATAGTGGTGGCCAACCTTCAAGTATTGGCAATCACATACATACTAATGCCAGCGGAATTAAACAAAACAATTCAATTCAAATATCCAGTGGAATATGGTTGTTAAATTACAAAGTATAGAGCAAGTTGTCACCGTCGCCTATGCTTGTGTTTGCATGGCTGTGTTGTCTGTGCATTCTATTTAAAGGGTGAGATATGGCTGTGAATTTACAGGGTACAGAGGAATAACACCTGAGTACTCAGGAATGGCAACGCATGCGGGGTATCATGGGCGAAACAGTATACTCTGTTATGTCCATGGTACTGCTCATGTTTATAGGCGACGGTTACAACTTCCCATCTGGTGACCCGCCAGTTTGTTTGCCATTCTAAGTTGCATAAAAAAGAAGTTACCATAGTCGCCTCTTACGACACCCACGAGAAAGGAAGGCATGGCCTGTTCTATAGACATATGAGACACATGGCGAAAGATAAATATCCGTCGTGTCATCCACTAATCCTAATTGATTTTCCTGCCCACTCTTCTTTGTAAATCTCATCTTAATTACCTGTAAAATCTCTTAACGATTACAGTACAGTTTGTCTTGCAAACGATCTATATTCCGTAGAAAGGCTCTTGAGAACGTCTGCATCGAAGCTTATCCAAGTGCCCAATTGTTTGATAATTTCTTACTTACTTACTTAGTTTTTACTGCTACTTATATTTACTTATAGTATGGATAAAAGAATAATGTAGACTTATTTTATAAGCGAGGTAAATATTAGATTATGTGTTTGTTATTTATAAGGTTTAAACTAAAAAAATACTTGACTGTTTTTAAATAGTTTTTCACCTTTAAAAAACCACATTATCGAATGTAAGAACTGGTGTTTTATTTTTAAAAAATGAGCAAAATAGAAGCGGGTCACTGTAATATCATAAATATAAACCTTTCATATGTGGTCCTGGCATAAAATAGACCATCTCTTCATTTTCTGTGAATTTTTGTTTTTTTTTATACAACTTAGAATGGCAAACAAGCTGACGGGTCACCTGATGGGAAGTTGTAACCATCGCCTATAGACATGAGCAGTACCATGGACATAACAGAGTATACTGTTTCGCCCATGATATCCCCCATGCGTTGCCATTCCTGTGGACTCGGGTGTTATTCTTCCGTACCCAGTAAATTCACGCCATATCCCACCCTTCAAACCGAAACACAGTCATGCAAACACAACTGCTTTACGGTTGAAACACGAATGGGTCAGAGGTACCCAAGCAATCGACTTTTGTACAAAGTCTCCCTCTGTAAAGTGTCGTAAAAGGCGACTAAAGGTGCTTAGTAGTAGAGGAGTGGGCAACAGCCTCCTTCTTAAAACATCTCTAAAGTCTAACTGCTGCCGCTGCTACACATAATGGTAGCTTTTACCATTAGATTCCCTTAGTTGCTTTTACGACATCCACGAGAAAGAAAGGGGTGGTCCACTCTATGCCAGGACTTATACAACGAATTTTATATATATTTAGCATTAATAGACATATTTTAAACGATTTTATTTAGCTCGACCTGTACGGTATTTATTTATTTGGGTCAAAATTAGAAATTGGAATTTAAGCACCTTCCCGTTGTCAGATTGATCTGAAATTTGGTACACACATTTAATTTAGATGACAATACAATATAATAAAATCAATAACATTATAAATCTAAGATGGCCGCCGATACAAAATGGCGGATTACATATTTTTCCTTAACCCCCGCAATATGGGTATCAAATGAAAGGGCTACACTAGTAAAACACGACGATTATGTCAAAATTTAAAATTCAAGATGGACGCCGTTCCAATATGGCGGACTAGGTACATATTTTTCCACAACCACCACAATATGGGTATCAAATAATAGGACTACACTGAGACACCCAGACACTAGACACTCGGACACTAGACACTCAGACGCTAGACCCTCAGACACTAGACACTCAGACACTCAGACCCTAGACACACAGACACTAGACACTCGGATACAAGACACTCAGACACTAGACACTCGGACACTAGACACTCAGACACTAGACACTCGACACTCGACACTCGACACTCGACACTCAGACACTAAACACCAGACACAAGACACTCAGATACTCGACACTCAGACACTAGACACTAGACACTCGTCACTAGACACTCGACACTCGGCACTCGACACTCGACACTCGACACTCAGACACTAAACACTAGACACTCAGACACTAGACACTCAGACACTAGACACTCAGACACTAGACACTCAGACACTCGACACTCAGACACTAGACACTCGATACTCGACACTCGACACTCGGATACTAAACACTAGACACTAGACACTCAGACATCCAGACACTAGACACTCAAACACTGGACACTCGGATACAAGACACTCAGACACTAGACTCTCAAACACTTGACACTCAGACACCCAGACACTAGACACTCTGACACTCGACACTCGACACTCAGACACTAAACACCAGACACTAGACACTTAGACACTCGACACTCGACGTCACTCGACACTCGACACTCGACACTCGACATTCGACACTCGACACTCGACACCCGACACTCGACACTTGACACTCGACACTCAGACACTAAACACTAGACACTAGACACTAGACACTCAGACACTCGACACTCAGACACTAGACACTCGACACTCGACACTCGACACTCGACACTCGACACTCAAATACTAAACACTAGACACTAGACACTCCGACACTCGGATATAAGACACTCAGACACTAGACTCTCAGACACTTGACACTCAGACACCCAGACACTAGACACTCAGACACTAGACACTCAGACACTAGACACTCAGACACTAGACACTCTCGACACTCGACACTTGACACTCGACACTCGACACTAGACACTCAGACGCTAGACCCTCAGACACTAGACACTCAGACACTCAGACCTTAGACACACAGACACTAGACACTCGGATACAAGACACTCAGACACTAGACACTCGGACACTAGACACTCAGACACTAGACACTCGACACTCGACACTCGACACCCGACACTCGACACTCGACACTCGACACTCGACACTCAGACACTAAACAGTAGACACTAGACACTAGACACTCAGACACTCGACACTCAGACACTAGACACTCGACACTCGACACTCGACACTCGACACTCAAATACTAAACACTAGACACTAGACACTCCGACACTCGGATATAAGACACACAGACACTAGACTCTCAGACACTTGACACTCAGACACCTAGACACTAGACACTCATACACTAGAGACTCAGACACTAGACAGTCGAAACTCGACACTCGACACTTGACACTCGACACTCGACACTCGACACTTAGACACAAGACACTCGACACTCGACACTTAGACACAAGACACTCAGACACTCGACACTCAGACACTAGACGCTAGACACTCGTCACTAGACACTCGACACTCGACACTCGACACTCGACACTCGACACTCGACACTCGACACTCGACACTCGACACTCGACACTCGACACTCGACACTCGACACTCGACACTCAAATACTAAACACTAGACACTAGACACTCCGATACTCGGATATAAGACACTCAGACACTAGACTCTCAGACACTTGACACTCAGACACCCAGACACTAGACACTCAGACACTAGACACTCGAAACTCGACACTTGACACTCGACACTCGACACTCGACACTCGACACTTAGACACTAGACACTCAGACACCCAGACACTAGACACTCAGACACTAGACACTCGGATACAAGACACTCAGACACTAGACTCTCAGACACTTGACACTCAGACACCCAGACGTTAGACACTCAGACACTAGACACTCGACACTCAACACTCGACACTTGACACTCGACACTCGACACTCGACACTCGACACTCGACACTCGACACTCGACACTCGACACTCGACACTCGACACTCGACACTTAGACACTAGACACTCAGACACCCAGACACTAGACACTCAGACACTAGACCCTCGGATACAAGACACTCAGACACTAGACTCTCAGACACTTGACACTCAGACACCCAGACACTAGACACTCTGACACTAGACACTCGACACTCGACACTCGATACTCGACACTCGACACTCGACACTTGACACTCGACACTCGACACTCGACACTCGACACTCGACACTCGACACTCAGACACTCAGACACTAGACACTCAGACACTCGACACTCGACGTCACTCGACACTCGACACTCGACACTCAAATACTAAACACTAGACACTAGACACTCCGACACTCGGATATAAGACACTCAGACACTAGACTCTCAGACACTTGACACTCAGACACCCAGACACTAGACACTCAGACACTAGACACTCGAAACTCGACACTTGACACTCGACACTCGACACTCGACACTCGACACTCGACACTCGACACTCGACACTCGACACTCGACACTCGACACTTAGACACTAGACACTCAGACACCCAGACACTAGACACTCAGACACTAGACACTCGGATACAAGACACTCAGACACGAGACTCTCAGACACTTGACACTCTGACACCCAGACGTTAGACACTCAGACACTAGACACTCGACACTCGACACTTAGACACTAGACACTCAGACACTCAGACACCCAGACACTAGACACTCTGACACTAGACACTCGACACTCGATACTCGACACTCGACACTCGACACTCGACACTCGACACTCGACACTCAGACACTCAGACACTAGACACTCAGACACTCGACACTCGACGTCACTCGACACTCGACACTCGACACTCAAATACTAAACACTAGACACTAGACACTCCGACACTCGGATATAAGACACTCAGACACTAGACTCTCAGACACTTGACACTCAGACACCCAGACACTAGACACTCAGACACTAGACACTCGAAACTCGACACTTGACACTCGACACTTGACACTCGACACTCGACACTCGACACTCGACACTCGACACTCGACACTCGACACTCGACACTCGACACTTAGACACTAGACACTAGACACTCAGACACCCAGACACTAGACACTCAGACACTAGACACTCGGATACAAGACACTCAGACACTAGACTCTCAGACACTTGACACTCTGACACCCAGACGTTAGACACTCAGACACTAGACACTCGACACTCAACACTCGACACTTGACATTCGACACTCGACACTCGACACTCGACACTTAGACACTAGACACTCAGACACCCAGACACTAGACACTCAGACACTAGACCCTCGGATACAAGACACTCAGACACTAGACTCTCAGACACTTGACACTCAGACACCCAGACACTAGACACTCTGACACTAGACACTCGACACTCGATACTCGACACTCGACACTCGACACTTGACACTCGACACTCGACACTCGACACTCGACACTCAGACACTCGACACTAGACACTCAGACACTCAGACACTCAGACACTCAGACACTCAGACACTAGACACTCAGACACTAGACACTCAGACACTAGACACTCAGACACTAGACACTAGACACTAGACACTCGACACTCGACACTCGACAGTCGACACTCGACACTCGACACTCAGACACTAAACACTAGACACTAGACACTAGACACTAGACACTCAGACACTCGACACTCAGACACTAGACACTCGACACTCGACACTCAGATACTAAACACTAGACACTAAACACTCAGACACCCAGACACTAGACACTCAGACACTGGACACTCGGATACAAGACACTCAGACACTAGACTCTCAGACACTTGACACTCAGACACCTTTTTGGCCTCAGTTCCGTCGAACCCAAATGTACGAAACAGATATATCATCAGTTTTAATTGACTTTGGCACAGACGGCATGCACGTTATTTACCCTAAAGCCATACAGTTTCCAGCAAAATTCAATTATGGTACGGCTGAAAAAAGGATGTTGCCCTTAGTTTTGTCATGAGCATTCACCGTCCATAAAATGCAGGGCAGCACCGTCGACCATGCAGTACTATATTTGGGCTCAAAATGGTTTGAGGAAGGACAAGCATACGTGGCTCTAAGTCGAGTCAAGTTTCTGGAAGGGCTATGTATTGAGGAATTAGATTGTACTAAATTATCAGGTAAGAAACCATGTAATAATGATGCACTGAATGAATTAAATAAAATGAGGAATATTCGGTAAACAATTTCACTAAATACTAAAAACAAGAAAATAAAAATCGGTAAAAAAACTTTTAAGTTAAACGGTTTTATTTTATGTGCACTGAAAACTACAAAATAAATAAATAGTTACTTACCTATCAACCTACGTAGGTGATCTCGGTCATTAATATCTCTGATAGTAGTGGTTGTCATAACATGAACCATGTCAGCGGCCGAAAGGCAGTTCATGAGAGAACACTAACACCAGGGTTTGCTTGGTAGGTAAACTAAGCAGCCCGCACTATAACAAGTAGGTATTTTGACCTTCTAGTTCAGAAATATTTTAGTACTAGGCAGAATAGCTTTTAGGCATATTAGACTAAAATAAAAACGTGGGGCCCATTAACTATTTCTGTATTACTTTCTACTATACTAAGTGTGGATTGCATCGACTTATTATAATCGTCATCATCATCATCCTAGCGGTTTATCCCGGTCGCATCCGAAACCTCATAGCTCCGGAGTCCAGGGTCCGCTGAATCGACTTACTATAATCGTAACTGGAGGTTTTGACCATCAATAACCAGCCGTTACGGCTTCACCAGCGAACGCCGAGCTCATGATCTACCAAAGTATAAGATATGCTCTGCTATAGGTATGATTTCAGAGGGGCCCCACGTTTTTATTTTAGTCTAATATGCCTAAAAGCTATTCTGCCTAGTACTAAAATATTTCTGAACTAGAAGGTCAAAATACCTACTTGTTATAGTGCGGGCTGCTTAGTTTACCTACCAAGCAAACCCTGGTGTTAGTGTTCTCTCATGAACTGCCTTTCGGCCGCTGACATGGTTCATGTTATGACAACCACTACCATCAGAGATATTAATGACCGAGATCACCTACGTAGGTTGATAGGTAAGTAACTATTTATTTATTTTGTAGTTTTCAGTGCACATAAAATAAAACCGTTTAACTTAAAAGTTTTTTTACCGATTTTTATTTATAATACTTTTGGGTTATAAAAGTGTCATTTTTAGACATAATTATTTTTTTTTTAATAATATATAGACATATAATTATATAGACAGAGCATCGAGCCTCAAAAACGGGTCAACTTTTTGTCAGCTAATTGTCAAATTAGCTGACTCGTTTTTTTATCAGTATTTCATATTTATTAAATAATACGTCAACATACATTTTATGTGTAAATATAAAATGTATGTTGACGTATTATTTAATAAATAAAATTAGTGTTTAAGCATTAAAAAGATGTAGAATTTCTAAGACAAAATAAATATGCTTAGAAGTTATAAAGGAATCACTCATAACTATTTATCACGCAAAATTGTATGGAAACGTTGGCGCGCCTTTCTCGGAGTATTTCTATGGGGACACTATCTATATAATCTGAGGTTACTTGTTGATAATGTAGCTTTTTAAAGGTGAAAAAATTTTTAAAATCGCTTGAAGAGTTTTTAACAACTACTACAAACAAATAAACAAACAAGAAATCAAATTTCCTCTTTATAATGGTAACATATATTAAATTGTTGAGTTTCGCCTTCCAGTCCGAAGGCTGCGCCCACGGTTACTGCGTGGTGTATTCTACAGCCGACCGCAGCAGCTTCGCTGAAGCGGAGCGCAGGCTGCAAGCGTTGTGGGCGGCGGGGCACACCTCCCGCCGCGCCGTCATCCTAGTTGGCAACAAGGCTGACTTGGCCAGGTCCAGGGCGGTTCCTACTGATGGTAAGTGATTATGATTATTATATTAACTAGCTTATGCCCGCGACTTTGTACGCGTGGTATTTGTTATTCCTGCTTAGTATGTATCGATGTATGTACTTACCTATTTATTATGTCTGGTTATTACCAAACTTAATAAATGACATGTCGTTCTCACTCTTTGCCTTTGGTCAAAATGACTTTACTTAAGTAGGTTGTGTACTAAGCTGTATAAGTTACTATAGTTTTTTAACTATCTCACGGAACTCTTTAATTTTCTGTGATTAAAAGTAAATCTAAAATGTTGACCAGACATGTAAGGTGCACCATGCAAAACTTCATTTAAATCGGTCTAACAGTTTCGGAGATTATCTCGTACAAACAAACAAACAGAGAAACAAAAATTTTGAAAAAAATTAGATGTATTCTATTCCACTTCTGACATCCCCCTGACTCGGTTTTTAGCTTTTTTCTATGTACAGACATTTGAACTTTACAGCTTATTTGCCATACATATGTATATATATGTATATATATATGGCTGATGGCCCACCTGATAGAAAGCAGTAACCGTCACCTATAGTAATGAGAAGTACCATGTACATAACAGAGTATACTGTTTCACCCATGACACCCCATGGGCGGTAAATACCTTAATACTTAATACCTTATAACACCATAACAGTTTCATCAATCACTATAAAATTTGGTATACCTATACACGTATTATATGAAAGTAGATAGAAAGAGATGAATAAAGATATAGTCTTATTTTTATCTCGCTCAGAAACACACCAAAGTCACTCGAACCAAGTCGTAGGTAAAAGCTAGTATTTAATAGTGTGTGGTATATATTCTGTACCGTGGTAACGTGTTACCATTTCATTTACCATCTATTAAAATTTAAAGATATTGTTGTTCCTACGAATGTAGGTACATGACACTTCGTGTATGTTAGTTGAATAGCCCACATGAAGGTGAATATTTTAAATTACATGTTAAAGCGAGTTAATTAAACCGACTCTCGAACTAATTAACGTTATTAACCATGTTATATATCAAAGTAAATTTAGACTAAATTACTGTTCACCTAATTGGAAGACGTCTTTTTCTAATTGACAATCCCTTCCTAACTTGACGTTTATCTTTAACAATCCTTGATATTTCATTACGATTTGCCTTGGTTTTTCCAATAACAAGTCTCATTTGTATGATTTATTTGCATTTACAAAATAAATTTTACGTCTTCAAAACTTTCAATGAGCGCCTTTACAAAATCTATTAGCAAAGTTGTTTCTCAGCATAATGTAGCTCAAACAAAACTTTTAGGCTTTCAAAGCTAATTTTCATTTAAACTAGTGTTTTCAGCTGTATAATCTGCAATATTGGATTTAATGGCGGAGAGCAATTTTAATGTTTAAGGTTTAACCACAGGGTTATTGGATCACAGATTTTATTATACACAACAATTTAATTTATTCTTAAATAATACATTTTCTATTCAGTAATTGAATATTAAATATGGCTAAAGGATTTCTAAATATAATCTATGAAATTCTGGAATAAAATGCTTTATGAATATTTAAAATTGACATTTAAAAAGTTATACATTTAATTGCTGAAACTTTTTATAATTTCACTAGTATTTGATCGAAACATATTGCAATTACGAACTCGATATACTTGATATATTATAAATATAAAACATAAAGCAAATACAAATGTGTAATTCGATTCACTCGAAATATTATAATTGTAATAGTTAGTTTCCACTAACTGGTCCCAAAGTGAAAATTTTATTAAGTCAGAGGAAGTTATTACAAGAAAAATGTAGGTAATCTTTAAATCTTTGTTTACTGTTATATCAAACGTTTACTTAATTAAGTACATAACATCACTGGGATTAGGTAAAAATAACAAATCTCATGTTCTAACTAGGTAGTATATTTAAATACATTTTACTAAACTGTACTTATCATTAAAATCTTAAGTTATAATAAATAAATAGGTATGAGTTTAGTTAATAACATGTAAATTGTATTTTGCTTGGACAGAAATATAGAAAATAATACATTAAATTTTTTATATATTCTGTCTTTACTAACTTGTGTATTTATACAATTGAAATTATTATTACGAGAAGATAAGTGGCAATATTTAATAATAACTCCTGATGGAATTAACTGAGCAATAATTTGCTTAAATCAAATTTTGCTTATATACGTTGTCAGGAATTCTAATTAGTTTGATTATTTGAATTCTCATGTATTACACAAACATTATTTTGCTTTTCAGTATATAATTGGACGCAAGTAACCTTTAATTTAACTTTTAATTAGCGCATTTCCACTGAGATATCGAATTTAATGAGAAAATTCCACTACCTACCCACGAATTGGGTGAAATAACTTATGCCTTTTAGCAACGAGACTTTAATTTTAATTCAAAAGGGTTTATAGATGTTCAAGGTAAATAAGCGATGAATTTAAAATTAGAATAATAAAAGGTATTGATTAACGGTCGTCAATTAGATACGTATGATCTAGAAAGCCTCTTTCTATAAAATCTACATTTATATAATCTCGAAATAAACGTATTAAAAAAAAATCATTTATTATAATTATTTATTAGCATTTAACTCTCCACTGCTGAATATATGCCTTCTCAATAAGGAGAGTGTTGCCAGTAGTTGCCATGATTGGCAAACGGTTTGGCAGTTGCAATTAGGGTTTTGTGATGTTTAAAAGAGACTTTGCTGCTCATCCCTCGACCATTAGGCTCCCTTAGTCGCCTCTTACTATAACCACGGGAAAAGAAGTGGTGGCCTATTCTATACCAGGAGTACATAGCGTATAAATAAATATAGAAAAGAGATTATTTGGCGACCAGAAAGAAAAAAACAAAATTAAAAGTAATTCGTAGTCGATTCACCATAAAAGCAGATTCTCTCAGCGCAATAATAGGGTCATTGCACTCAATATCTTACTAATGTAATAAAATTGTAAATAAACGATATCTGTATATGGAAAGTATTTAAAAAAAAATTTGCCATCACACAATTTTTTCTTGAAAATGTCTGTCTATCTTACTACTTGTCTGTATTCGTTCCGGCAACAAATACTGCGTCAAATTGGTTACGATTTTCACAGTTCAGTTTTTTTTTTTAATATTATTGAAGTGACAAACAAGCATACGACCATCTTGATGGTAAACGGTTACTGCAGCCTAAAAGCTAACTTAAATGCTGGTGTACGGGGGGAAGGGATTGTTAGTAATGGGGATGTTAGTCCCCATTGCTATCAATATACCCTATTATATACCTATATATATTTACAGTGTACAGAGGAATAACATTTGAGTCCACAGGAATGGTAACGCATGGGGGTATCATGGGCGAAACAGTATACTCTGGGGGAAGGGATTGTTAGTAATGAGGAGGTTAGACTCTATCAGGTTGACCTCCACGCGGATTCCCCTGGAAACTGTTGCAACTCGACAACTATCGTTGAATTCGTCACGATGGGCTAACCGACCTATCTTTTCATCCTCATCTATCACCTATCACTGGTGCCCCGCCAGTGATAGGTGATAGCGCAGGCGGGCTTACCACTCCATTATCATCTATTAAAAAAATAACCAGTGTAGGTTTTATCTTGCTACGCCATTTAGAAATGATACATTTCATTAGATTTCCTATTTCTGGAATCCATTGCTTAAAAAGTAGCTGACAGAAATCTAGTTTGTATTTGAACTAGGGCACCAGTGAAGGGATGATTGATAAGGATGCAAACGCAGGTCAGTTAGCCCATCGTGACGAATTCAGTAGTAAATTGGTCACGATGGTTTCCAGGGGGAACCGCGTGGCTGTCGACCTGATAGGGTATATTAATAGCAATGGGGACTAACATCCCCATTACTAACAATCCCTTCCTCCCCAAACTGTAGAGCACAATCCTATATCTTTTATCTTACGGCTGTCTCTTCACCACATTTTACAACAATTTCAGAGGGGAAAAGCTTGGCGACATCTTACGAATGCAAGTTTATAGAGACATCTGTGGGAATCAACCACAACGTGGACGAGCTGCTGGTGGGGCTCCTCACGCAGATCAGGCTGAAGCAGCAGCACGCCGAGAGAGTCAGGTTGGTGTTGGAGTCTATCTATCCTATACTATTTAAGAGCTGTGCTCTTGTCGATGGAGATCTTGCCAATCACTACGATTTTCAGCGGTGTTGAAGTCATCATCATTGTTCATGATCAATCACCTTTATTGTTCCCTTCAAGGAGTGATATAGATTTAAAGGGTTCACAGTATGCACACAAATAAAATTAATACTTCATTATATAAAACCACAAGATAAAGAGACGACAATTGGCGGCCTTATCGCTAAATAGCGATCTCTTTTAAGCAACCTTAGAATGGAGAGGAGTAATTAAAACTGTGTCTGGTAAACGTCATAAGGAAATAATAAGACTGAAAAAGGAAGAAAAAAGGCTAGAGGTAAATTTAAACGAAGTATAATAAAAAATATAAATAAAAAATACATACTTACACATAATAATAATATAATCATAATTTGGAGAGGATGGATGAAAGAAGAATTACGAAAGAGATTTATCGAACAATAATGAATGGAGATGTCGGTAGGGGCCGACCTAGACGGACGTATGTCGACCAAATAGGCGACGTGCTGAAGAAGGCCCAAATTAAAAGTACCCGTAACCGGTGAGCGTGTATGAAAAGATTGATGAATATGGAGGAAGCGAAAGAGGTTTGTCTGAATCCAAGCATTTGTCGTTCCATTGTTTCTGCCTACACTGATGGGAGACAGGCGTGACAGATATGTATGTATGTATGTAAATATAGCTTCTCTTAAACAGAATTATCGACTAATGTAATAGTACATAACACACAATCTGCCCACATTTAGCTGAAGATTCTTTAATATATGACTAGAGAGGGGAAAGGGATTGTTAGCAATGGAGTTTGACAGCCCCATTGCTAACAATATGCTCTATTAGGTCGACCTCCACGTGGCTCCCCCTGGAAACCATCGTGAACAATTCTTGTTGAATTCGTCACGATGGGCCAACTGACCTGCTCCATCCTCACCTATCATCCTTCACTGGTGCCCCGCCAGCGTATCCCGATTGCGCAGGCGGTGTTACCATTCCATTATCACCCATTAAAAAAAAAATATGACTAGATATGTATATCTCGTGGTTTCACCCGTGTGATTGAGTATATACAGTATCCTATGTGCTAATTTGGAATATAACCTATCCGTGCACCAAATTATATTCAAATCTGTCCAGTAGTTTTTGGGTAAAAAGAGTAATAATATCCAAACATCCGTCGTTACTATACCATACTATCGTATATAAAATATAAAATAGGATAGTGGAATGATAAACTCGCCTGCGCTATCGATTTACGTTGGCGGGGCACCAGTGACGGATGATAGGTGAAGACGATAGCTGGTCTTAGTGGATGATAATGGAATGGTAACCCCGCCTGAGCTATAGGTTTACGCTGGTAGGGTATCAATGAGAGGTGATAGGTTTTTTTTTTATTCAACTTAGAATGGCAAACAAGCTGACGGGCCGCCTGATGGAAAGTGGTAACCATCGCCTATAAACATAAGCAGTACCATGGACATAACAGAGTATACTGTTTCGCCCATGATACCCCCATGCATTGCCATTCCTCCGTACCCAGTAAATTCACGCCATATCCCACGCTTCAAACCGAAACACAGCCATGCAAACACAACTGCTTTACGATTGAAACACGAATGGAACAGAGGTACCCAAGCAATCGACTTTTGTACAAATTCTCCCTCTGGTAAGGTGAGGATGAAAAGATAGATTAGTTGGCCTATCATGATGAATTCGCTGGGAACTAACCGCAATGATTTCCAGGGGAGATAGCGTAAAGTTTAACTTAACAAAGCAAATTATTTTCACTGAGTCTTATGTCCATTTTAAAATGGAATTTCTAGAAAACGCAGCGGTTCACGCAAGAACCGGAGTCGCACCAGGTCGCCCATGGATACGGAGACGCCCGCGGCGCCAGCTCCGCCGCCCACGTCCGCGTCTGCGGCCAGCACTCCCAGAAAGAGGACCAGGCTGTCAGCCAGTGTTAAGGTATGCAGTAAAAGTATCTATTCCATATATCATACTATTAATCCACCCCGGCTTCGTACGGGTACATAGATAGAAAGATAAATTAACTCATGTGGCCGTGTGGTCCCGGCATAGAATACACCACTACTTCCTTTCTCGTGGGTCTCGTAAGAGGCGGCTAAGGGAGGGCGAGGGATGGGCAGCAGCTTCCCTTTTAAAACATCTCTAAAAGCCTAACTGCGGTTGCCATCCGCTTGCCAAGCGTGGCAACTACTGGCAAAACTACCCTTATGGGGAAGGCGTATGTCCAGCAGTGGACAGTTAACGGCTGAAATAATAATACTAAAAAATAAATAAAAAAGTGTGTGAAAAGATTGATGAACGTGGAAGAAGCGAAAGAGGTTTGTTTGTATCGAAGCATTTGGCGTTCCATTGTTTCTGCCTACCCTAATGGGAGACAGGCGTGACAGATATGTATGTATGTATGTAAAATAAATAAAAATATATTGTTGTTACTGTTCAGGTCCGTGGCTTGCTAGGCCGCGTTTGGGCGAGAGATTCCAAGTCGAAATCGTGTGAAAACCTCCACGTGCTCTAGCACTCGGCCGCCGAGCCCGTCGCCTGCTTCCCATTCTTCGATTGCGCCGCTGATTACACATAAACCGACCTCACCGGCATTGGGATAAGGTCTAAAATGAACCTGGAGAGTGAAAATCTAACTCACAATCAAATATATTTTACTAACTTTTACCCGCGTCTTTGCGTGGCCAGGATATGTTGGACTATGATGATAATTATCTTATGTCCCTCTCCATCCCATACAATATCAGTGTACCAAATTGCATAGCGATTGGTTAAGCCGTTAAGGTGCTAAGTGGCAACGAATAAATTCATTTTTCACATTTATAATATTAGTAAACAAATGTTTTTTTTTTTTTTTTTAAGAATCCGTTTTGAAAAAAAAAAGTTTAAATTGAGAAAAGAAAAAAAAGTATTATTTTCTCCTTAGCTTTGTCCTAGAACAGCTATGATCTCTCTACCAGGTTTGTATTAGACTAAGTCGATATATTTGACGACAAAACAACGCTTACCTCTAATAGATTTTTTTTTACATTTAAGAAATATAAGTAACTGAAACGCGAATAGCGTTTCAGTAATAAATTATTAATAAGTAAATTATTAAAAAAAATAGAAATAATACCATATAACAACTAAGAAGCATCAATTATAAAAATATAATAATAAGGAATAACACCTGAGTCCTCAGGAATGGCAACGTATAGAGGGTATCATGGGCGAAACAGTATACTCTGTTATGTCCATTGTACTGCTCATGTCTATAGGCGACGGTTACCACTTTCCATCAGGTGGGCCGTCAGCTTGTTTGCCATTCTAAGTTGCATAAAAAAAGAAATAAAGAAAATAAATACCTGTAGTACCTACAGTTGAGATTAGAGCAAGCTTGGAAAGATAAATGTTGTACTAAGAAATGAAAGAAATTTTATTAAAAAAAAATCGTGATTGTTATACTTTTACTTGTACTACATAATTTTTTTCTTAATCAGTTTCAACTTATGGCATTATAAAAGTGTTTTGTTATAATGCTATTGTGTCAGTACATTCAATAAATTTTACTATATATGTAAGTAGTTGTTTTTATGTAACGTAAAATGTAATATTTTTTACACGTTGGAAACATACTATTTCTAATGTGTAAATCTCTGCAAAATAATTCGTTGTTTTGTTATCATATATTATCGACAGGCAGATACATATATATGCCTATTACATGAACAATACACACATCAGACGATATTTGTGATAAAGTCATTATAAAATAATAATAACAGTTATATCATACACAGATTCTTTGCTTGCTGTAATAATATATTTGTTGGTATTTTTTGTAACTAAAACAATTCTATTAACTGCGTAGACCTCTATTTCTAAGAATTTAAAATAAATAGAAATTAAATTATAGATAGATAGATAGATACTCTTTATTGTTTCCTCCAAAAGTTTACAATAGTAAACTTATTATAAATATAAACAATTACAAGAAATAATCACATATACAAATAATTATAACACACATATACAAAATAATATTCACAAGTAAATCTACATAGAGGTCTATGTAAAAGTCGTTTTTGGCAATCTTTTTTATCATTTAATTATCAATTTTTGTACCTATTGTGACAGCTATAGCTGAAGCATAAAATATATATTTTATATCATTCATTTAATATATTCTGCTTACTAGTGTTAAAGTTGGGAAGTACGACGGCTCGGTATATAAACTTAAGTATAAATAAAAAGAGTTTACTTCAGAAAAATGAATGTTGATAAGTTTAAAATGTCAAAATAGAACAGGTCAGAAGTTTTATGTAATGAAGGAAAATTGATTGAGCATTTACACAGTAATATTGATATCTAATATTTACTTCAAACGTTTCAAATATTATTTCTAATAATTTTTTTAATGCAGTTTAATGAAGGAAAAATTTAAAAAAAAAAGCTACTATTAATATTTTGTCTATGCTATGCATACATGATTTATTTCATTATATATTTAGCTATCAATATTAGTTTAGAATAAAGGCAGCAATGATATCTTGACGAATATTGTTTCAGTAATGTACATTCAAAGTTAATTATGTAGGAGGTACGAAAAAAGCTTGCCAAATTATAAGTATGTTTTTATAGAAAATATAATAGCCAGTATGATAGAAAGTAATCAAAGCTAAAGATTTTTAAATAAGATTTGCACATATGTAGTTTTCATCACCTGCTTCATAAATGATCTGCCATGAAAACCACAAAATGAATATAATGCCAACAGAATTTATATCTACAAACTACCAACATCGACTACATTTGATGATGTTTAGTTATAAATAAGTATTTGTCAAGTTATCGTTGTTTGAAGGTATGCTTGTATTAAGAAAGTATTGATACCGTAAAGTGCAACATTGTAGAAAGAATTTTAGATGGTTTGAAAGATTCTATAGATACTGAGTATTATATTGTATAACGGATGGATAGCATAACAATTATATATGTGATCCTAGTGTGTCTCCCTTACGGTAATATTAGTATTTAGTAGTTATTTAAACTAAATTTTGTATAATGTAACGATTCGTGTATTTTGATTCATGTTAGATTGTAGGTTATATAGTTATAATGGTTTTTGTATAACAACAATTATAAATGGAGTAAAGGAGATAATTTTGACTACGCTAAATGTATTTAAATCTTATTTGAAAGTCGTATTGAATGTAATTTTATTTTGTTTTGTCAAGTAGGCATCTATTAACTATTTCGTTCACTAGTTCATTGTTGGGTGCATTTTACCAGGTTTGGTCCTCAGTTTACATATAGGTTGTTTCTAGCTGCCTTTTTGATATTATTAGTCCATCTAAAAGGAGAACGGTCAATGCTGCGTTTATACGCGGTCTTTAATTTTGCTCCCCATACTGACTTAACAAATGTGGTCGGTCTATAATCTTGTCAGCTAACAAATGTTGAGACATTTGTTAACTATTTTAGCTCTCAATAGAATTTCCTCGTTCCGAGTCATGTATCATAGAGAAATTTCAAGAACAGCACTTTCTATCGTTCGTTGTGCATTCTTAAATATGTGAACCAGCTTTACAGTTAGAGACCATATCTCTATATCATAAGTCAATACTAACTAAAGATTTTTGTCCTTAAGCATTGACGAATTTATATAGTGGACATGTGAAAGAGTTTTCTAATGGTCTTGTCCTCCTGAATACTTCTATCAATTTCTTCTTTGTCCTTTAAGTTAAGTGGCATAATCTGTTGAGGGCATAAATAATCTTTAACTGCCTCAGTTGCTGTGTTCCTGGCGAACTTAGAGTACCGAAGTCATACAATTTTTACATTACATTTTAATTATTTGTCCAAGTTCCTACTTTCGCACATTCTAAAGCTTTTTTTCAAGAGATTCGAAATCATATAGTATTCAACTCAGACTTTGCAATGCGGCCATTATGACTGCATTATTAATATAACGAAGGTATAAAATGTACTCGCTATTGTCATTGTCATACGTCATTTAATATTCCATTTTGGAGTGTTTTCTATTACATGTATTATATATGTATTATGTAATACATCAGAGTAGAATACATTTTTTTATTAGTACTCTGGATGAATGGCTCCGTATTGATGTCTTTTTTGCTATTTAATATATTGTAATACATTTGTACATAATGTATAAATATTTTTATTTTAATTACGTGTAAATTTATTTAAACGAAATGATGATAATTAATAGCTGAAATAATAATGATTTAAAAAATATAATATCTTTTTGTATTATTTCGTTTTATAAATTATTTTATATATTTCATATCAATAAATTAATTATATATAAGGATAAGATGTATTTATAAATAAATCAGACATTATAGTGATCGAATGCAGTATTGTAATATATTTATAAATGATTTTAGAATTTAAAATGTATCTTCCACTTCAAATAGTGTAATAATTTTATTTTTTATTAATTCCTTCGACAGCAACGCAGTCGAAATAATAATAAAAAATATCATTTGTTTTAGATATTTTGTCTGAACTTTAAAGAAACTAATCTTTTTGTTCCTTGAATATCGTTTTCATATTTAATAGATACAATTTTTATTTGCTTTGTATAATTTTCCTTGTAGGTATAATTACTGTATTTCTTCAATGACATAAGTATTATAATACCTGTCATAAAATACTTATATTATAATATAATTGGGTCCACAGCTTAAAAATTTGGAACGAATTAGATGTAGTGATTATTTTGCAAAAAAGAGATATAGATATGAAATTAGCGTAGAAAAGACGAGATAGTCAGCTAATATAGAGAAATTTATAAATTGGCAGCTAACATGGCTATTATATATCAGAAAGTTAACTAAGGTAATCATTTTCTCAGATTTTGGTTATGGTATTTTTAACATTAGCAAAAATGGAGAATAACGATCAACATTGAAGCAGTTATCAGTATTCTAATTACTTACAGTATAAAATAAAATACCAAAGCTTAAAGGAATGATAAAATATTATATCATTCTCTCGATGACTAAAGAAAACGTATCTGCCAAAAGATTGATCTACTAACAAATAAATAACGTGTAAACCAGGCCACACTGCTATAGCTGTACATTACAAATATCAATGTATATTATAAGTCATATATTTCAAATTGAAAATAAAACAATCCATCCAAAGATACAATGCCATAAATACAAAACGTTCCTCAAACACTTATGTAGTGATAGTATTCATTTTAGTGACCCGTATGATATTCAGTTACTTTAAAAGTACTGCCTTTAGACCTGTAAGTGTTGGTTTAAATAACAATTATTTGAATTTGAGTGCCTGATATTCAAAGGAAATGATTATTTAGTCCCTCCGTGAGACCCATTTGCCTTATTTTATTAGTGTTATTAATTATGATATTATAATTTCTTAGCCAATTCGATGATAGACGCTAGATCATTTACATTATAGTCATTATATTAGTGTTACATCTGAATTACTAGTCGATAAATGTGAGCTAAGTGTAGCATCTTCTTTATTCGATGTTAAAATAGTGAACTAGTGTTCAGGTTTTTTGGTTAGTAATTTTAAAATATGTATATGAACATATGCATTATGATTGCAATTAAAGAAAATATATATAAATAAAACATCCTTTCTTTCATGTTTTTTTTTTTTTTGGATTTTGAGTAAATATTATATATTAATTAAAATTTTGTATCTATATTATAATATAATATTTAAAGTTGGAACCAAATTACCTGCGACACTGGTTTTATTAAAAAAAAAAATTGATAAAATAAACGAATAGATAGAAAGTTTTGAAAGCTTCTTAGAGGCTTTTATTTATAAAGGTAATTTACGATGTATTTAATAAATCCCAGGGTCCAAATACGAAACACCAATCTCAACTCCTAATCTTGGACTATCCTGGACCATCCTTACCTAGCTTCACCCATCAGCAGTAGAGCTTAGTCACCAGTAGTGAGCTTAACGTTAAGATTTTTATACGATCGACTTTTGTTATTCAGTCTAAAGATTTTGCTTAAAATAGTATCAAATGCTAAAGAAAATAAAATTTCTGTAAAAAAATTATATTTGATACAGAGGTGGTGCAAGCAACGTCAGGGAAACGACAATAATGGTACAGTGAGTCTTAAGTAACTACTCGTTATTTTATAACTATTTCTCTCAGTTACAGGATTTTTGAGAAATAATTTGAAAGATTCTAAATCTACTGCTGTATTTCAAACCATTCTTCTACTGGGCCAAAATTCTGCTATTTAAAAACCTAATATAAAATTGCAA
The DNA here is from genome assembly GCF_026898425.1 of Galleria mellonella. Lineage (NCBI taxonomy): Eukaryota > Metazoa > Arthropoda > Insecta > Lepidoptera > Pyralidae > Galleria > Galleria mellonella. The sequence continues at coordinate 492,639 of NW_026442129.1, forward strand.
AAGATAATCGACAGACAACAAACAGTGGTGACGTCATTTGACAGATTTTATACGAATTATGTTAGTTACATAGTAATTTTACAAATTTTATGTACATAAAGCAAATTATACATTTGATGTGCCAGATATTAATTGGCGTAAATTTTGCACATTTGAAATGCACTGTGTAAATTAACATAATTATTGACATTTTGACGTAAAGTCTTAATCAAGTATTACACATTTGAAATTGTACAGTTAATTGGCATAAAAAATTATGTAAAATTAATTAGTACAGCAATTGCGTAAAAACACAATTGGTGTGGACTATATTAATTGTCAATCTTCAAAGTTGACTGAAAGAAATGACTTCCATCTGTGTACTTTGTCATTTTCGTTGTAAAATAGATATCTACATTGTTTTACACATTTGATATACATACATGATGTCAATTAACACAGTTTTACATATTCGATGTGTATGACTACTCTATCGACTGTCTGTTATTAATATTTATTTATTTATATATTTTGGGTAACAAGTTTTGTTATAAACATAGGTTCATAGACCTTAAAGTCTAACAGGAATATATAATAATAATAATTTGTTTTTTCCACACGTGGTATCGGCGATATGCAGCACCATTATCTATTTATTATTGAAGTATTCTTAAATAGCAGAATTATACCCCTAGTCGCTTTATTAAAGTGTTCACGTGGAGACTTGGGCTCTTTATGACCTGTCCTATCTTACAACCTCAAGGTCCCCAAGTCTGAACCTAATGCAATGCCTAATTGTAACCCCTTTGGACCACTTTAAGCAATATATCTCTATATTTGATAGTCCCTTAGGTTTTTCATAGGAATCAGTAGGCGTAGCTTACAGTAGAATTTTATATTATAAAAACATTAATAAGTACCTAATTATAATAATATTTAATAACGATCTGTGTGTCCATGTGAAAATTTCAAATGTTCGATGTGATTTATTAAGGTTTTTCTGATGGATTTATGTGTTATATTTAATATTATTAATAATAATAATAATAATATAAGATGTATTAAACCTAGTATTGTAAAATATGACTTATTTGAATTAATATCACGATTTATTAATAATTTATATGTATTTTAATTATTTATTAAAAAATCATATGATAAAGTGTTTGACATCTGTGAAAATATATAAGAATACATTTAATATAATTTAATTAACAACTAGATTAATTATAAATGATAATAAATAATAATAAATTATTTAATTTACTGTAAGTTTGAGCAATTTCTATTAATGTAGATTGTCTTTATTTAAATGAATAATATTAAATAACTGCTTGATCTATTGTTTTACATATATAAAAACTGATAATTTTGTCATTTAGAAAGAAACCTACATATTCTTAGAAAAGAAACGGCAAACTTACATATATGTAAAATTATAAAAATATCTAAGTTATAAGTGAGTGTGTAATTTTTATTATTTACATTTATTAATTATTTAAATAAATTGTAATAAATGAATAAGATATATATCACAAGTGTCAAGTAATCAACTATCATGTTTTACAATGCTAGCTATTTATGATCAATGTAATATCATACTATTTTCTAGACGGCAATGGAGCCCGCGCATCTATTATTGCAGTCAGCAACAACAAAAAGTCAGCCATTTTTGAAATGTCAACATAAATAGAAGTCAGCCATTTTCAAAACGTCAAAGAAATATTTTTTTTAATTAATTTAGTATCCATTTCTTTTATATCTAACAGAACACGATTGAAGTCGGTTAATTTAATAATTTAATTTAATTTTTAAATTAACATTTTTAAGTTAGTATTTATACTGGTTGAAAATTAAGTATTTTCCGGAATTATATATAATAATATATACAGAATGTCCCGATTATATATGTATTATATATATATAAAATATGTATTAGGAAAATCCTAATTATGTTTTTACGCGATTAGTTTAATATACTGACTACTGTAATGTCAGCAAGCATACTACTGCTTTTACTTTTAGATTAAAATTAATTGACCGAATATTTTCATTTATAGTCTGTCAACTTCATGTGTGGCACTCTTACGACCGCAAACGTATGTGGCTACGCAGGAGCGCCCTTCACGAAGTAGCCGGGCTATAGTTGCCATATATATATAAATATTGTGAAATCTGTTGCTGTGCGAGCAATATGCAATACGTTTTCGAAAAATTATACATATTATTCAATACTGTATTAAAATATGAACATATTGTACTGAACAGAATAAGGCTTATCATAATCTCATTGCTAGAACATTCTATAGGAGTTTCTGTATTAAAATCATCATGTACTTATTGCCAATGGACTGTAATCATCGGAATATCATTTTGAATCTACCTACATATCTAATTATATACACGATTTTTCTGAGAAAATTTTACGCACAAACGAATAACATGTCAAGTAAATTTAGAATGGTGTTCTTTTTTATGGGATTCTTGATTTTGTACCGCTTATATTTTACATTATATGATATATTATGTTGTGTCAACCCGTCATTGTGTAACAACAAATTGTTAAATGTAACATTTCGAAATATATTCTGATGTTTCGTACATAAAATCAATTTGTTGTTTTATTTCAGACTTTTCTCGGGGTCCTATGAGTATATATATATATATATATATATATATATATATATATATATATATATATATATATATATATATATATATATATATATATATATATATATATATATATATATATATATATATATATTATATGGCTGAAGTAATAATAATTAACAAAGTTCTCTAAAAAAATTCATTTCTTTTCCAGCAAAACCATGATTGATCTTAATTACTGAATATAAAATGATTTCGATAAAATTTCTATGGTATATATGTTATCTGTAAGTATGTCCTTTCAAGTAAATACAAAATACAAATACAAATAGCTTTATTTTGTTTGAAAAGTGATATAAAAGATGGTATATAATATTTAAATATTGTTTGTTTATTAATTGTTCACACTTTTCACCAGAATCTGGCGTGCAAATTTATTTAATTGTGCTACTATACTATGCTAATACTATTTTACTTATATCGTCATGATATATAATACACGTCAACATATTTACGTATTAAATATATATTAATAATAAATTATACAGGTTACAAATTACAATCATTTTACAAATTACATTAATGAGTCACTTTTTTTTTTATACAACTTAGAATGGCAAACAAGCTGACGGCCCACCTGATGGAAAGTGGTAACCGTCACCTATAGACACGAGCAGTACCATGTACATAACAGAGTATGCTGTTTCGCCCATGATACCCCCCATGAGTTGCCATTCTTGAGGACTCGGCTGTTATTCGTCTGTACCCAATAAATTCACGCCATATCCCACCCTCCAAACCGAAACACAGCCATGCAAACACAACTGCTTCACGGTTGAAACACGAATGGGACAGAGGTGCCCCGAGCAGTCGACTTTTGTACAAAGTCTCCCTCTGGTAAACTTTAAATTATTCAAAATATTCATTAACCGAGTAAAAACATTTTTTCTATCAGCCACCTTTTTAGTTTTCTTTTAAATATATTATATAATAGTAAAAAAAAGAATGTTCCAAATCGGCTTATAACTGACTGAGTTAAGGACGTCTAAAAAAAATACAATCGAAATTAAGAGATACGTAAATCATCATCATCATCATCTCAGCCCTTATCAGTCCACTGCTGGACATACGCCTCCATAGACTGACATGAACGGTCCTGAGCCACCTGCATCCACTGACTCCCTGCAACGCATTTAAGGTCGTCACCCCATCGGGGTCGCCCACACTGTACTCGTATTTGCTCGTAAGGACTGCAAACCCAGTGACCCGGAGGTCGTCGCCTCCGGAGTAGAAGCCGGGGTAATGGGGTACGCCACGAGGCCCCTACCTCGCCCGCCCACACATCATCCGGCGGGCAAGAGAAGACCATGTTGTTTTTGTTGTTGCTCGTAAGGAGTCGCCACTAAAGAACCTTTCTTCCCTAACGGTTGTCGATTCTTCGATCTATGTAAGCTGTGTGTTCAACGTATCTCCTTTGCTAAGTTAACGAAATCTTAAAAAATATATGTATGTAGATTAATTTGTGAGTGAATTACTTTGGTTAAAATAAAACACGTGTTTACTTCATTATTCTTTATTTGTTTATTTTTAACAATTATTTTTATTATATATATAATTTCTATTTATTTACATCATTTATATGTATAAAAATACACAGTTAACTTATTCGTTATTTCAAAGTGCATTATTTATAAAATTATACATTTTATTTCTGCGAAATTTTATACATTTTCTTTATATCTTATATAGTGTTTTACAATTAATACGTTACGTATTACATGGATATTAAATCATATACATAAAAAGTCATAAATGAGGATGTATACCGTATTGTTTCTTACAAAATGTAATATATATTTTGCCATGTGTGAGTGATTTCTTCCAGACATCCTTGAGAACCCGAAAGGAGAAAGTGTTTGTAGGGTTTGTATATGAAGCAAAACATATATGGTGCAAAAATAATACGACAAATAATAAATTATTAGTAGCTATGTAGTTAGTAATAGAATATAAGTATAAGATAAAAATTATATATATAACTAACTACTAATAATTTTTTACTTATTTATATAAAAATTAATAATATTTTTTATTTTATAAATTTAATTCAAAATTAATTTTAATTTTGGAAATTTAAAGAATGGCTTTTCAGATTCGAGCTATTGATACTTATAAAGTGGAATATATTAGTAAGTAGTATTTTTCAAGAAATTCTTATGTGTATAGTAGCGTTGGGATATTCATTAATAAAATAAAAAATAAAAAATACTTTAATTTTATTTCGGATTCAACAGATTTAAAAAAAAATCCAGATTTTGTGGTAGTGGGAGGCCCTATTGACGGAATATTCGTTAAGTATTATATAATCTAATTGATTGAAATCTTTTTTATACCACAGGTGGCAAACGAGCATACGGCCCACCTGATGGTAAGTAGTTACCGTAGCCTATGAACACCTGCAATACCAGAGGTATTACGCGCGCGTTGCCGACCCAGAAGAAACCCCTTTACCTCTTTTTTAAAGAACCTCAAGCTTATTTTTTATGCTCAAAAAATTCTGGTCGCGGAGAAATAAGTAGAAAAGAGGTTAAAATATTTAGTGTTATAAAGTTAAATATTACATTAGTCAGTCAGTGATTTACTAAATGTAATTAAAATAGCAGCTCTTCTTAAATGAAGATTCTACCTGTGAAACAACATCTGTTTCTGCTGAACTGTTTCCCAAATAACATTGATAGTCGAACGGTCAATATTAGTTATGGGGGGGAAAGGGATTGTTAGTAATGGAGACTGAGAATCCTATTGCTAGCAATATACCCAACCAGGTCGACATCCTTGCGGTTTTCCCTGGAAACTATCAGGGTTAATTCCTGATGAATTCATCATGATGGGCTAACTGGCCTGTTTTCATTCTCATCTATCACCCTTCACTGGTGCTCCGCCAGCGTATCCCGTTAGTGCAGGCGGGGTTACCATACCGCTTTCACCCATCAAAAAAAATTAAATATGTTCCCTACACAAATTCATTTTATCATCGCATCTCTCGCCATTAACAGGGATTTCATCCTCACACCTTGTCACCAAAATGGTCGCATACAGTGCGGTTTATGAGGAGTATCCTCCCGCGAAAGATTAAGCTGTAGAATGAGTTCCCTGCCGAAGTTTTCCCTAGAGGCTACAGCATGGCATTCTTCAAACAGTGCGTAATAAGGTTTCTCTAGTTTTCTTTCAGGCGTCCATAGGCTACAGTAACCATTTACTATCAGATAAGCTGTAGAACACTGCCTTAAAAGTTTACATAAAAGTTTTGATTACACCCTGTAGACATGGACAACACCATGGATATTAATATAACGCTTATGGTACTTTCCATGTGTTGCCATTTCTGAGAGCTATGATGTGTCGGTATAACAATATATATATATATATATATATATATATATATATATATATATATATATATATATATATATATATATATATATATATATATATATATATATATATATATATATATATATATATATATATCAGCAGTTTTGGTGATTATTAAAGAGACGCTGCTTATCCCTTGCCCATTAAGTTCCCTTAGTCATCTCTTATGATATCCATGGAAAAGGAAGGGGTGGCCCATTCTATACCGAGACCACACGGCAAAATATCGATTATTCGATATATATCGAAATGAATTCTCGACTTGACCGGCAATATTAAAATGGGCAACGACCTTTTTTCCGCTGTCTATTTTCAGAGAAACCCAATATATAGTTATCGCAGCTGTACCGGTAATGTTCATGCCTAGTTGGTGTATATCTGCTGATACAGAAGGTTAGTAGGTACCACGGTTTGTACTCCATGATTGATCCCCCACGCCATCCCCTGGTTGATAGAGATTAGTAACAGGAGCTAACAGCGCCATTGCTAGCAATACACCCTCAAATACTCCTTGCTGTCTTGCAGGACACCATCGTGGTTAATTCCTACCGAATCTGTCACGATGGGTCAACTGGCCTATCTCCGTCGTCACCTACCATCCCTCGGACTGAACCCTCAGAATGTTTCGTTATCGAACCACTGCCACATCTTCGGTTTGGTGAAGTCCAGCTCGTATTCCTCACACTTCTGTCCAGTTATCCTGGAAATTGTTAGAGATTAGAATCAGTCGCAATTCAACGACCATCGTTTAGGAAAGCGCTTATATGGTATATACCATACCATATCAGCCTTTAACTGTCCCCCCTTAAAAGATGGTGAGGGTTGCCTGTCTTTGCCACGCGTGGCAGACGATTTGGCAATTGCAGTTAGATTTTTGTGATGTTTTAAGAGGGCCGTTGCTACTCATCCCTCGACAATTACAGAATTTACAGGGTACAGAGGAATAACAACTGAGTCCTCAGGGTTAGCAACGCATAGGGGGTATCATGGGCGAAACAGTATACTCTGTTGTGTCCATGATACCGCTCATGTCTATCCACGGCGACGGTTACCACTTTCCGTCAGGTGGGCCGTCAGCTTGTTTGCCATTCTAAGTTGTATAAAAAAAAACATACAATGGAGAACTACTGTACACTACGATTATATAAATATACATACATAAATATATTAAATAAATATTACTTACATATACAAATATATATCATAAAAAAAATATTCAATTATAAATATACATACATAATTATAGATTACATACTATAATACCAATAAACAATTATACTGTATTGTAAAGATTTATCTCGACTTTGCTCACGCAATACATGCGTGGACCGCGCTCATGAATAAAGGCTTCTACTGAGTTAGAGAGTCGGACACCCAAATTTAAAGACGAGTAAAGCCAATATGAATAATTCGGGGGGAAAGGGATTGTTAGTAATGGAGGCTGAGAATCCCATTGCTAGCAATATACCCAACCAAGTCGACCTCCTCGCGGTTCCCCTGGAAACTATCATGGTTAATTGCTGATGAATTCATCATGATGGGCTAACTGGCCTGTTTTCATTCTCATCTATCACCCTTCACTGGTGCTCCGCCAGCGTATCCCGTTAGCGCAGGCGGGGTTACCATACCATTTTCACCCATCAATAAAATAAATATGAATAATTAATAAACAAAAAAACATAAAATTTTCATAATATTTGTTTTGATAATAACATCATTGATACATTGATACAAATTGGTATAGATGTAGTAATATTTTATTTAGATTTCTATAAAAAACAGTGCGGTGTGGTGCAAATATTTGTAAATCTTAATTGTTTGTATTAGCATAATACGAATAACAAGTGCAACCCGGTGGAAGAATGTTACATCTATTGCAAGTATATATTTGCATAACACTCATGCAATAAATATAAAGAAGCCGGTTCGAAACGAACACAGATGGCGCCACACGTTGCTGCGCCTCTCTCGATCATATCATAATATTATGAGTATTTCGTAACCCCATGATCATTAATAATGCGGTACATCATTTGGCTTTAATATTGCAGAAGAGAAAAACGATTTGTGAAACTTTAAACAATTCATTGTAATTTAAACCTTAATTACAAATGAGAAAGGGTTTAATTTTAAAACTAATATTCATTATTTAACTATGTATATAAATGTATAATGGGACTTTATAAACTGTCTGTACTTGGGAGATATTTGAGAAAAAAATATTTGAGGGGAAGCCAAAATTACATTTGTTTTGAAATTTTATTCTGAAGAGAAAAACGTTTGTGAAACTGTAAACTATCTCTATGTTTTTCCTTAATTACAAATGAGAAAAGTCATTTTTAAAACTAATATTGATTATATAACTATGTATATAAATGTATAATGATACTTTATAAACTGTCTGCACGTGGGAGATATTTGAGAAAAAAATTATATGAGGGGAAGCCAAAATTACATTTGTTTTGGCTTTAATATTGCAGAAGAGAAAAACGATTTGTGAAACTTTAAACAATTCAATGTAATTTAAACCTTAATTACAAATGAGAAAGGGTTCATTTTTAAAACTAATATTGATTATATAACTATGTATATAAATGTATAATGATACTTTATAAACTGTCTGCACGTGGGAGATATTTGAGAAAAAAATTATATGAGGGGAAGCCAAAATTACATTTGTTTTTGAAATTTTGTCTGTCTGTCTGTTTGTCGGTCTATCTGTCTATCTCTATGTTTGTTCCAGCCTCATGCAAAACTACTGCACCAAACCGGTGTATACCGATAGCGCGGGTGGCGACTATTTCATTAGCACCCATAAAAAACCATCATGGTTAATTCGTAGTAAATTTGCCACGATGCGCTAACTGACCTGCCTTTCATTCTCACCTATCATCCCTCACTGGTGTTCCGCCAACGTATATACCGAGTAAGCGAAGTTATAATTCCATTTTCATTCATTTTCATCCATTATCATCCATTATCATCCATTATCATACATTATCATACATTATCATACATTATCGTACATTATCATACATTATCATACATTATCGTACATTATCATACATTATCATACATTATCATCTATTATCATCCATTAAAACCATCAACAACCCAATTATTTCATGTCAAGGGCCCATTACAAACGCCCTCTACCCGCTAAGCCGCATGCATGCAGTTTTTGTGCAGTCCTTCAAATATGATACATGGTATTTTAACACCGTCAGTGTAATTTTTGAATTATTGGACATCCTTCCCATTGTTTATGCTTACTCAATTGTCCAAAACGATGTCTTCGGTTCAGATATGGGAGTTACATTATGGACAGCTATGACGGCCGGTCTACCCGTCATACTCGTGAACGGACGCCATCTCGGTCCGGCCTGCTCACGTTTGCTACGGTTGACTCATATAAATAAATAAATAGCGATAGCTAGTTCCAAAGTAAGCAGAGCTTGAACTATGAACACCAGATATCTGATAAATATACCTTAAATATATATATATATATATTGTAAATACATACATATTACATACATAAAAGAAGCCCACGCCAATACAGATAATATAAATAAGAATTTTTGTATTATATGAATGAATGAATGAATGAAAACTGTATATTGTTGCGTTCAAAGAATGATACAACATGGCCATAGCGAAGGGGAGGGGGCATCGAAGGGCAATGCCCTACCTTAAATTAAAAGGCCCCAAGAAATTTAGACAGATTCGCTTTTTCGATGTCACTTAATTACGATTTCTGCCCTACCAAAAAGTTTATTTGCCCTACCTTAAACTTGTGTACTAAATACGGCCCTGTGTTACTAGGAAATTGTAATTAAAAAGTTAATGTCTATGTATATGTAATGAAATCTAAATGTTTAATGCCCTTTTAAACACACCTTGTATTTTATCAATGAAACTAAAGATACCCAAAGGGACTTCGATTGTAAAACGATAAAAACCTGTGAACTTCTCATACTAACAGCATTACTCTGTCGAGTACTACTCATGTGTATAGGCGACGGTTACCACTTTCCATCAGGCGGGCCGTCAGCTTGTTTGCCATTCTAAGTTGTATAAAAAAAGGGTATTAAAAACTCAGAATTGTATTTCCTTTAAAAGAGCCCACGACTACGATTACGCCCTCTATATTTTATTTTCAAAAAGAAATAAGTTCTAAGTTCGATTATATATTTTTTATATATTTATTACCTCATATGTCTGTCAATTGTAAACCGAATTGGATTTTTTTTACCCGAAGGGATATACTTACAGATAGTGTGATTTAGTTTTAAATTAACAGCTTGTATCACAATTAAAGTTAGTTTTTTTTTATGACACACAGTTTTATTTTTAGCATTTTCCAAAAAATTTAAATTGAAAAATGTTTACTTTTTTTTTTTAGAAAAATCTCTTTGATCAGTTTTCTTGATAGAAGAAGAATGCCGTTTCAATTTCAGCTGTATTTTAATGGCCCACCATTAAAATACAGCTGAAATTGAAACGGCATGATTCATGGGTATATAATTAATGTATATATTAGATATCGGTTGTATATAGATATATAGATACTAGATTGGTACGGGCAATGTCGCAATTGGTGATAACCCTTCATCATTACATTACGAACTTTGTTGAAAAATATATAAATATCTAATACACAGATACGATTCGGTATCGCACATAACTGATATTATTCATGTCTACTGTATTTTTCATTTTATTCTCTCACCTGGTCCTCCTGAGGCACCTGACTATGGGATGGGCGCGCCTGAAACACTGCGGGCCTAGCACGTTAAAGTATGTGAGACCTATTTGGGCGGAGACCAGGGAGTTGGTGCGCCGGAGACACTCGCGGAATTTGACGTCACAGCTACAGTGCGATCTGAAATACAGAGACAATAACAATAAAATACTACTAATTACTAATATAATAAAAGAGAAAATTTATGAAGATGTATGGATGTACGTCAAGTGGACTTGAGGTAATAATCAATATCCTATGTCATTATGCTATGAATGTCTTATGATCAAGTTAAGTATTCGTTATTATGTATTTTGATTAAATTCTATTGAAATTAATTATACAAGTAAAATTTTATCACACAAAAAGCGATATGTCGCGAGCGAAATTAAAACAAAAATTCTAAATAGTAAACACAAATTAAACGAATAAAATATAGCAGTACAATCATAAGAAATTAAACCACAAGTTTATCATCAGTTAGCTAGTTTATTTATTTATTTTATTTATTTTTGTGGTACAACAACAGATTACAAACAAATCTTTTAACAATAGAATACAACAATAGCATTATAAGTTTGCAGTCCAACTATAGTTGTACTCAACATTCACAGAGGTGAAACAGAATAGGTTGATTTTTAATACAAAAATAATGAATGACAATAACTACATACAAAATAAGAATCAAAAACAAAAACAAAACCACTAAACTATGCTTATAAACTATTAGGTTATCAATGTATGTAAAGTGCTTAAGATGGTGCTAGTCGTTAAGATAAACCGTAGTTAAGTTATAACAAGGTTACAAGTTAAGTGCAACTTGAGTGCAACACGCGTGTCGTTGGATAATCTGTTGCGCAACTGCTGGATTGTCAACCGGCTGCGCAGGCGTCGCCGGTGAAAGCGCTCGCGCGCATTCTCTACACGTGTAACTAAATCATGATTCGAGCTTTTTTTGCACGACACTTTTAATTCTAGCCCATCGATAGTAATGGAAATAATTTATTTGCTCAAATATGAGTATTACAGATAGTATATTAAAAATTATTACGCCTAACATAACATGCCTAGACAATGGCGGACCGACATAAACGTAGTGGGTAGGCCGTGTAAATTAATACAACGGAACGGTCACCATACTACCCTGCAAAATTTATATTAATCGCTCGGTGGAGACGCCCTCTGTGTGACACTACACTTGACTACTACAAGACTGTCTTATTGTTACGTTGTAAATCTTATTATTATATATCTATTATAAAGAAAAACTAAAACAAATAAATATATTAAAGACTATTACAGCACCAACCGGAGTATTTATTAATATTGTATCAAACACTCCTTTTAATATAAATACTAATAAAATTCCATTATTATAGTCTATATGTGTAAACATACATACATATATACATATATGCGATATGTATACTTAAACCCAAGATTCCCAAATAAAACTTATATCTAAGGGATTTATAAATTCATATTTCAAATTTTGGTTGACAAAAAAAACTTACTGACCTATAGCAGGAAACGAGCTATCGATTATAGAAACTTATTATAATATTATGTTGATAAGACATCGCGTAACATGCATACAAAAAAATACAATAGAATTGAGGTCATCCTGAAAATATTAAACTTCTTTCATAAAAAGTGGCTATGAGAAAAGCTGAAATTTACTGAAATAAAAGTTATGCCTCTCTTTCTTTCTTAGTATTAACGTCATCAACATAGCAACCTTTAACTATCCACTGCTGAACATAAGCCTCCCCCTTAGTATTGCCAGTAATCGCCACGCTTGGCAGGCGGATTGGCAACCGCACTCAGGCTTTGGAGATATTTTAAGAAGGACGCTGCTGCTCATTTCTTGCGTTAAGTTTCCTTAGTCACTTCTTACGACTCCGACAGGATAGGAAAACGGTATATTTTCCCATAATTCACAGCAGTCGTTATCGATTTGTTAAAAAATTAATATAATTTAACCCTTAAATATCTGAAGTTTCAAATTTGATATCGGACTTTGATATCGGTTATAAATCGCATTGGGCGCCTACAATCGATTTTATTTTAATATTTGGCTGTTTACATGTTACCAATTTTTTTTTTTCAAAATAAATATATAAAAATATCGTTTTGATTTTTTTTTTTACTATTTTTTCCCATTATAAACACAGTAAAGGGTACACTTATATATTTTCAATTTGATTTAAAAAATCAGGTTTTTAAGGATTAATAAAGGAACGCACTTTATTTTCAACCGACTTAAAAAAGAAGGAGTTTACCATTCAATTTTCATCTCACAAAACCATATATGGAACACTCACTTACTGATCGTCACTAGCCCTCAATTTTTTCGTCCTTATTTTCACCGTTCTAGAAATAAATTGCCCCTCTACCCGCCCTTAAGTCCCTCCCTGACCACGTTAATAAAGTGTTCACAATTACCGCGCAATCCGGACGTCCATATCACAGATCGTTACACAAAGTATCCGGAACGACGCTTGTTGCAAATAAACTGTTAATAACTGGTTATTTTAAACTGTTGCACACATTAACATGTACATGTGGATATGTTGCAACAAATTTAAATTTTTTTTTAATGGGTGATAATGGTATGATAACCCCGTCTGCACTATCGGTATACACCGGCGGGGCGCCAGTGAAGGATGATAGGTGAGGATGAAACAGGTCAGTTAGCCCATCGTGACGAATTAAACTAGAAATAGTCACGATGGTTTCCAGGGGGAACCACGTGGAGGTCGACCTGACAGGGTATGTTGCTAGTAATAGGACTATTTGACCCCATTACTAACAATCCCTTTCCCTCCACAAATTTACATTAGGTACTCTATGTTTATGGAACATGGAATGTATTTTATTTTTTATTTATTTATTTATTCACTGGCCACTTTATTATTGCCAGCGACATCGTCCGCGTTTCCGTCGTTTTTCGTAAAATAAGTACCCTATGTCCTTCCTCACAGTTCAGTGGTTTTGATGTAACAGACACATTTCCCTTCACTGCTCTGCTCCTATTGATCGTAGCGTGATGAAAAGTATACTATAACCTGCCCAGGAATATTAAGAATAATTGTACCAAGTTTCGTTACAATCCGTTGAGTAGTTTTTGTTTCTATAACGAACATACAGACAGACAGACAAAAATTTTACTGATTGCATTTTTGTCATCAGTATCGATCACTAATCACCGCCTGATAGTTATTTTGAAAATATATTTCATGTACAGAATTGACCTCTCTACAGATTTATTATAAGTATAGATGTGAAAATGAGTTTGTTTGTTTGTGACCTTATAACTCCTTAACTGCTTAACCAATCACTATGAAATTTAGGATACACGTACTAAATGCGATGGAGAAGGCTAGAGGTTCATCCCGGTCAGCAAACATATCCCGGCTACTTATTTAACGAAAAACGACAGAAATGAGGACGAAATCGCGGGCAACAGCTAGTAAAGATGTAATGAAATGACCATATGCACTATTACTATATTAAATACACATATTACTCAATAGATAACATAAAACTATGCAATACTTTGCCAATCCTATGGCATTTAATTATCCAAGCTGAAGAAATTCTGGCATTCCATACATGGTCACCCATCATACTGTGCTTGACCTTGTTTCACCCAATTACAGTTACATCAAGTGAAACTATTACAAAAAAAAATACCATTTTTTTAATCAATTACAACAGATTTTCTTATGGTTTCGAGACATCTGCGTAGGTAGGTGGTTTTCGAACAATTTATACGCCATGGCAGGCCTCGGCAACTATTGCAAAATATGATAGATGAACAAACAGCAATTCGTAGCCGATATTATAGTTATTGCAATCAAAAATGTTACGTTAACTTTAAACCCTATATTTGAGTAATAAATAAACTGTATTACACAAAAAACCCTAGTTTAATTATACCAGAATCGATTCTTTTAATTTTTTTATATACAACTTAGAATTGCAAACAAGCTGACGGCCCACCTGACGGATAGTGGTAACCGTCGCCTACAGACATGAGCAGTACCATGGCCATAACAGAGTATACTGTTTCGCCCATGATACCCCCCATAGGTTGCCATTCCTGAGGACTCAGGTGTTATTCCTCCGTACCCAGTAAATTCACGCCATATCCCACCCTTCCAACCGAAACACAGCCATGCAAACACAACTGCTTCACGGTAGAAATCATATACAAAAATACAATTATATTATATAAATACGTTATCATATTTTTTATTAGGTTCATTACATTAGAATGGACCAGCCCTTCCTTTCCCGTGGGTGTCTTAAGAGGCGACTAAGGGAGGGCGAGGGATGGACAGCAGCGTCCCTCTTAAAACATCTCTCAAGCCTGACAACGGTTGCCAATCCGCCTGCCGAGCATGCCAACTACTGGCTAAACCCCCCAAGGGGAAGGCTTATGTTTAGCAGTGGATAAAGGCTGCACATCAGCCACGATGATGTTACATATATAATAATTCATTTATCCAGAGGGAGACTTTGTACAAAAGTCGATTGCTTGGGTACCTCTGTCCCATTCGTGTTTCAACCGTGAAGCAGTTGTGTTTGCATGGCTGCATTTCAGTTTGAAGGGTGGGATATGGCGTGAATTTACTGGGTACGGAGGAATAACATCTGTGTCCTCAGAAATGGCAACGCATGGGGGGTATCATGGGCGAAACAGTACACTCTGTTATGTCCACGGTACTGCTCATGTCTGTAGGCGACGGTTACCACTTTCCATCAGGTGGGCCGTCAGCTTGTTTGCTATTCTAAGTTGTATAAAAAAAATATTATTATAAGTCGAAAGAAATCGGTATACCTTAGGCCTTACCAGGCCTGATGATCAATTACTTACCTGGTGAAGAGTCCAGTGTTGGTGAGCCCATATTTGGTTTCACCAGCCTTTATATAGATCTTGCAGGCGTCGTGCTGCCGGCAGCACGTGTCCGTGAAGAAGAATAGTCCAAGATCTCCGGAGCGAGCGGTGGCCGAGTGGCCGTCACCACACCACACTGTTCCTGAAGGTTAGCAAATGGCATATTTTTTTTTAATTTAATTGTATTATTATACAATGAAATAAAAAAAAATACTTAAGTTTATAATGTATGTCTCTCTCCATAGGTTGCTATGTCTAAAAAATTCATGTTTTTTTAATGAGTTAAAATGAAATGGTTACCCCGCCTGTGCTATCGGTATACACTGGCGGAGTACCAGTGATAGGTGAGGATGAAAAGGCAGATCAGTTAGCCGATCGTGACGAATTCAACGATAAATTAGTCACGATGGTTTCCATGGGGAACCGCGTGGAGATCTCTCTGATATTGATGGGGTAACCATTCCATTATCATTCATTAAAAAAAAACACTTGTAAGATATAATGTCATAATATGCAACGCAACTATAATAATAAATATTTTAAGAAAATTGATAAAAAAAAATTATATACATGAGTACATTGTGTTCTATAAAAAAAACCGACTCCAATTATGACAAAGCCAAAGTTATTTAATTTAGTATTTAAACTACTGGATCGATTTTGATAAATTTTTTATGGTAACAATCTGAAAGTACAGTGAACGCTTGTCTTTTTCTCAATATCCTCTACCCAAAGGTTGTGTGGAAGAGATTGCTTAGCGATAAGGCCGCCTTTTGTATCACTTCTCATTAATATTTACTGTATTTGTTATTTCTCTTTTTACTTGGTGCAATAAAGTGTAAATAAATAAATAAATAAACGCTCTATATAAACAACTCATTTGACCCACTTTCAATAAAAAAGTTTCTTATTGGGAAAAGTTGCTTATAGGGGAAAAAAGGAGTATAAAAATAGGTACTTACCGTCTGGAAAATATTTCTACTTATTTCTTTTACTAACTAAGCTGAGTAGAATAAATAAAATATAAAAAATGTTATTCATACAAAGGTTACTTACATAGAGCGTTCGCTGTATATCCTTTCAGATAAATAAAGAATTATCCAAATCGGTTAACAACAAATGGAGTTATGATTTACAAACATAAAAAAATAAGATCGAATTGAGAGTCTTCTGTTTGAAGTCGGTTAATAAGTACAAAAGGATTGGCAAACTGTACAAGAATTCCCCGGTTTTGTCCTAGTTTGAAGGACAGTCCGGAGAAGTTTTTGAAAAATGTCTTTTGTTGTCGGGGGAAATCCAACTTTTTTTTATAGGTAGACGATCAATTGATCCACAATTAACCCTGTTTTTATATAACAATGTTTTTATTTATGTTACAAAAAATATTTTTTTCAGAAGTGTCCGGGGTTTAAAACCATATTTCGTCCAAATTTCCGGGATTTTTGCCGTGTTTATCCGGTGTCGGATAATTTAGGTGATGCCAGCCCTATGTACAGCTAGCTGTTCTTGCTTGTACATTTTAATATAAAGAAATTGGTCAGTGGACCATCAGCTTATCATTCCAAGTATCAGAAAATCTACCTGGATATATAGCTTGTACTCTATCCTTGAAGGCGTCAACCACGGAGGTCGCCACGTTGGCAACACTAGTGACCCCTGATGCCAAACTGCCCACAAACCCTCGGTCACTGTCCAAGGACCCGAAGTCCCTGACACCGGCCATCAGTTGGCTGAGTGGTTTGCTGATGCCTGATGAGATAGTCTTGAGGATACCGCGAGTAAATTGACCTGGAAGGGTAAAAATTTATTAATATTACTCGCTATATCACGCAACTATATCTACCAGAGGAAGACTTTGTACAAAAATCACTTGCTTAGGTACCGCTGTCCCATTCGTGTTTCAACTGTAAAGCAGTTATTTGCATGGCTGTATTTCGGTTTGAAGGGTGGGATATGGCGTGAATTTACAGGGTACAGAGGAATAACACCTGAGTCCTCAGGAATGGCAACGCATGAGGGGTATCATGGGCGAAACAGTATACTCTGTTATGTCCATGGTACTGCTCATGTGTATAGACGACGGTTACCACTTTCCATCAGGTGGGCCGTCAGCTTGTTTGACATTCTAAGTTGTATAAATAAATAAAGCAAAGTATACCGTGTCGCCCATGATACCGCTCATGAGTTGCCACTTTATTTCTATTGATGATTAATTTGAGAGTGTACACTCGGTCAACTATCATTCATAATATAAATTAGTTTACAAGAAATAGTTAAGTAACATATTATATTAGCTATCTGGGTTAACACGTTATAAATTATAAATGACATACAAATACGACTTGCGTTACTTAATCTGAAGCTTATTTAACATTTTACAACATAATCAAGTCACTTTATTGTATCTAATTTTTTACATTTATAATAGGTAAATTGTAGATTGTAAATTGCTTCATTATTCTCCCACGGGATTTATTACTTAACTCTCTTAGTATTAAGGTTTATATTACGTTATCTCATATCATCATCCTCATATCGGCCATTAACAGTCCACTGCTGAACATAGACCTCCTTCATTGAGTTTTGCCGGTAGTTGCCACGTTTGGCAGGCGTGTTGACAACCATATAGTTCCCTTAGTCGCCTCCTACGGCACCCACGGGGAAGAAAGGGGAAATATTGCTCATGTACTGTAATCAACGATGGGGTAGTCATGTCGAAAACTATTGTAGCAAACTGTTATACCCTAGCACTGTAAGGCTTAGTACTGCCTTGGAACTCCGCCTTAGACATTTTTGCGTTCCTCGACTGTCATTTAATAGCCATTTTTAAATCAGTCTGTCTTGAGCTTTCAAAGTGAACGGTTGCCTTTGAGACACGAGCACGACTACATGTCCTTAGTTTCCTTATTAATTAATAATTTGTCGCGAGTGTAAACAGCTACCTTTTTTTTTAAAAAAAAAAAAGCTATTTAAGGAAATCTCTATAAAAGAACATAACCACAAATAAAACAAACATATGTACTATCTATTGCCAACACAAGAAGTTAATTTCGTCTTATTTTATTAGTTGCTGGGAAAAGAATGTTTACCAGAGGGAGACTTTGTACAAAAGTCGTTTGCTTGGACACCTCTGTCCCATTCGTGTTTCAACCGTAAAGCAGTTGTGTTTGCATGGCTGTGTTTCGGTTTGAAGGGTGGGATATGGCGTGAATTTACAGGGTACTATTTATTTATTTATTTATTTTATTTATTTAATAAGGTTCACATACAACTTTTACATTTTACATGCAACTTAATAACACAAAAAATAATTTTGCCTAATGTAAAAATCTTTTATACGCGAACACCACATGCACTATTATAATATTTAATAAATCATTAACAATAACAATAAGATTATCTGAATAATAAGTAGATTATGAACTTATGTCTAAGATTTTCCGCAATAAGCTATATCTGCTGTTGGTGGGTCCAAAATTGATGTCAATTTACAAGGGTACAGAGGAATAACACCTGAGTACTCAGGAATGGCAACGCGTGGGGGGTATCATGGGCGAAACGGTATCCTCTGTTATGCTCATGTCTATAGGCGACGGTTGCCAATTCCCATCAGGTGGGCCGTCAGCTTGTTTGCCATACTAAGCTGTATTAAAAAAAAGAATCTTCTCTAATATAAACTCCCTAAGTTAACTCATAACCCTCAAGTAAAGGTTAATTAAAAATCAAACCTGGTATTTTTAAATACAGCAGAGTTTTTTTTTTTTTTTATACAACTTAGAATGGCAAACAAGCTGACGGCTCACCTGATGGAAAGTGGTAACCGTCGCCTATACACATGAGCAGTACCATGGACATAACAGAATATACTGTTTCGCCCATGATACCCCGCATGCGTTGCCATTCCTGAGGACTCAGGTGTTATTCCTCTGTACCCAGTAAATTCACGCCGTATAAAATACTTTGATATAACTTTAATTAATTTTCCACTGTCATTGACGATCGAACTGTAAACAAAGTCACGGCCTTACATTAGTAATTAAATTGTCAATAACAACAACTGTTATATCCTGTAGTATTGAATAATTATTTATTGGTTGTGTACAAATTAATTAGAATTGAATTATTATATTGTTACGCTCTCTAATTAGTTTTTTTTTTTTATATTATTGGTATTTGATTAGGTCAAATACCAATAATATTCACATTATGGAATGATTATAGAATGGCAACCCCACCTGGGCTAACTGAACTGCTTTCATCGTCACCTGTTATCCTTCACTGGTACCCCGCCAGCGTATACCAATAGCGCAGGCGGGGTTACCATTTCATTATCACCTATTAAAAAAAGGTAAACTGTTCAAAAATCGTATGCATGGGTACCCCGGTCCCATTCGTGTTTCAGTAGCAGCTGAATTTACATGGCTATATATAGCAGTGAAATTATAGGGTACAGAGGCATAACATCTTAGTCTCCAAGAAGAGCAACGCATGAGGGGTATCATGAGCGGCACAGTGTACTATAACATCCATTCTGTCTACAATCGATGGAGCAGATATATAGAACCTTCTAAAACTTATTCTGATACGATCTCAGCTACAAATTGAGTCCTCTAAAAATCAGGTTACGCTCAAAACACAAGGTCATGTCTAATCCATCATATAAAATCTAAAGAGTGCGTTTGTTTGTTGACCTAGAGCTTTGAAATTATGCACAAAATATGCGAGGTCTAAGGAATTGTACAAAAATTATATTATTATATTTAAATTTATTTTAATTTATTTAAACTTCAATACACAGTTATATAAATAAATAAATAATATATATATATATATATATATATATATATATATATATATATATATATATATATATATATATAGGGCATTTTTACACCTAACAGAGTTCTCTAGCAGTCAACCATGGGGCAAACAGAAAATAAAAAAGACGATGCATTTATTTTTATTAGTAAAATAAATGGCCGTAAGCTTGTTAAAAGATTATTGTACAAAAAATAAATATTCTCACTTACATGCATGCCTAAATATAATTTTATACTGAATATTTATATAACAAGTATATTATGATCTTGCCTAAGATACCAGAGGCCGGCTTTTTTACATTAGATGATTACTCTACCTACATAACAATAAAGAGCTAGATTGGAAGTTATAAACAGTACAGGTATTTGCATTGAATTGGATAACTTTTTTCATACCTTATGACGAAAGAAATGTTTAAAAGCACATTTAGCTATCTCGACAAAAAATGCTCACGACTATTATCTATTGTTGATTGGAACCGTTATGTACCTAACGCTATACCTTAATTTGGACTTGCATATTGGAATCCAACACGACAAGAGCAAGCCTAGCATTATCACTCAGATAAATTGGTTTCTTAATTACTCAAGGACTAAGACAGTATTTTTTTTAATGCTAATTTGTTTTTTTTTTTTTTATATCACGAAGGTGGCAAGCAAGCATACAGCCCGTTGAATATTTTAAATTGAAACAAACATTTTAGATCTTACCCAATCCCCCATTCTCTTCGCGACTCCTCAACCTCTCCGCCTCCAACGCTTCATTCTGCCTCTGCATCCTTTTAAATAGATCGTAAATACTCTTGGGTACAACTCTCTCCGCCACACTTTCCACAACGCTCTCCACCACACTACCAGCGAGTCCCATTAGCACTGACAAAGCATCAGTCTTTGGCGCCGTAGTGGGTACTACATCTTTAGAATCATAGTAATCTTCTGGTACCTCTTGATCGTCTTCTGCGTCGAGTTCTGTAAAAATTGGCACATCTATTTCCTCCTCTGAACTGTTTATGTCCCTCTCTGCTAAAGTCTCGATTTTTCTGGTTGAATTCGTATTAAGAACTTCAGTTGACATGTCATTCTGTATTACAGTCGTATCAATTATTTCTGTTGTAACGGGAACTGCTGTAGATGATTCTGGTTTTATAGTAGTTTTATTAAAAACATTTACTTTGTTACTAACAGTAGTAAAATCAGTAGTAGATTTTATTAGCGTTTCATTAGATATTTTTATTTTATTATTAACAGTAGTGGTTTCAATGTTAACAGTAAAATCTTCTGTGGCAATTTCAGAATTTTCAGTAGACGTTGGTAGTGTTACAGTTTGATTGATTACAATGTCAGGTAAATCTTTTATCGTAGTTGACAGAGGTATAACAGAATAGTCAGGTTCTGTTGTACTTTCAACTATAGTCAATAGTTTATTTTCTGTTGTACTAATTAATTCTAATGGAATAACACTATAATCATTTGTTGTAGTGTCAAAAATCTCTGATGTTGTATCAACTAATGTTTTAACTCGAGTATCATTAAGTTTCCCATCCTTTAATTTAACTTTTGTACTTTTGTCATCTTTAATAAGTATGTATCTATGGGATTCTTTATTAAAATTCTCATTTGAATGAAACGGCACATATTTTGTATTGAACTTAACTGAATATTGCTCGTCGAAGTCTATAATATTGTTTTCTATATTATTATCATCGTTTGAAATTTTACTATTAGTACTCTCTGTGCTCTGTATATTTTTTGGTAATGCTGTAGATATGCGACTTAAAATTAATATGGCACAGATGGGAGGTATCATTTTTCGTCTCACTCGATGATACATTGCTGTGTATCCATCTGCAACAAAATATTACAATTTGTTAATATACATATGTTAAATATGAATAACATGCAATAGATTTTGAATTTTTTTTTTGTTTTGATGTTTTAACATCATCGTGTAAAATCATTATGAAGTATAGTGTTGAGGTACCGGCCTAGTCACATCCTGGTGGGGGAAAGGAATTGTTACTAATGGGTCTAACAGTTCCATTCCTAATAATACACCCTATCAGATCGACCTCCACGCGGTTACTCCTGATAACCATCATGGTTAGTTCTTACCAGATTCGTCACAATTGGTTAACTGACCTGCTTTCATCCTCACCTATACGAGTATTCGCTCACTGGTGCCCCGCCCGTGTATACCACTAACACAGGCCGTTCTATTATAATGCATAAAAAAATAAAATCACATCCCGATAATTCGAATAAAGTCGCGTGCATACATACTTATTATTTATTAAATTTAAATGTAGTTATTGATTAATCA
This sequence comes from Galleria mellonella, assembly GCF_026898425.1. Classification (NCBI taxonomy): domain Eukaryota; kingdom Metazoa; phylum Arthropoda; class Insecta; order Lepidoptera; family Pyralidae; genus Galleria; species Galleria mellonella. The sequence goes on from NW_026442129.1 coordinate 515,453, forward strand.
AACTGTAACAATATTTCAAAAACAAGGAAATTTACATATTTCAAAGACAATTGCTTAAACAAAAAGACAATAAGAACTTAAAAAAAAAACAACAATCTGTCAATAGAACTAACAATTTTAAAGCGTATAATTGAAATAAAAAAAAAATCCACATAATATTCAGATGTGCTATATTTAAGATCTAGTTAGCTAATCAATAAATATGTAATTAAAAATTCTCATATTACTCTGTACAAAATCCGATATGGTATTTGTATTGATTCTAATGCCAACAATATGATCTAAATATGGTGTGGTGGTGTTTGTTTAATTTTGTTTAATTTTGTTTATATTTGTTTAATTTTAGTATTGTCTAATTTTGTGTTTCGTTTACTTGTATTTTATTTTGTGCCAATTCCAGTGGCTACCAAATTACAATCTAAGTATATAATTATGTATTATTTTAGCTGTTTGTTTGCCTTAAATAAATAAATAAATATGAAATCATATTTTGGCGGTAATTCTCAGGCAAACTGGCGTCGGTTATAAATCTCTCGTTGAGTACGCAATGAAGTAAAATTTGTATACGCAAAGCAGCGTGTGATAATATAAAATAATTGTGAACGTTTTGTAATTCGTTTCAACATGTTACAAGGTTCGCAGTCCACAATTGCTCGTAATAGTCCCACACGGTACGTTAAATCGCTTCGGTGTCGGTTGTTAATTATCGCACAATTTACAAACAATAATATTCCAAATTTTTCGATAATTTTTCTCATTGAAATCACAATAGTAAAATTAATTTGTAATATATATTGTACAACAGGCCCTGTAGACATTTTATTTTTTATGGGTGGTAATGAAATGGTAACCCCGCCTGCGCTAACGGGATACGCTGGCGGAGCACCAGTGAAGGGTGATCAATGAGAATGAAAACAGGCCAGTTAGCCCATCATGGTGAATTCATCAGGAATTAACCATGATAGTTTCCAGGGGGAACCGCGAGAAGGTCAACCTAGCAATGGGATTCTCAGTCTCCTATACTAACAATCCCTTTCCCCCCACCTGTAGACAAGTAGCAAGCGAAAATATATATATATATATATATATATATATATATATATATATATATATATATATATATATATATATATATATATATATTTCAATTCCATCGTCAAATTTTTTTGCTATTGAAATCTAATGGTAACCCCGCCTGCGCTAACGGGATAGTGGCAAGCGAATTCGTCGATGGATTCGGGCGATCCCGATTCCATCGATGAATACGCTTGTCATTTGTCTAGAGGGCCAGATATTGTCTTGTAACATCGTATGTGCACCTTTCTGTCTAGTAACATGATAACATTTACATACTATTTCATACAAATGACAAACACTGGTCACCTTCGAAACAGTATACTCTGTTATGTCCATGGCACTGCTCATGTCTATAGGCGACGCTTACCGCTTTGCATCAGGTGGGCCGTCAGCTTGTTTGCCATTCTAAGTTGTATAAAAAAAAATTATAAAATTAATTCACTCACACACGTTTTGGAAAACTGTAAGTGTAGTGAATTATCAGTAATTTATAGTGTACTTTATTATACAATACTTTAATTAACGTAAGCCATTTTTTTTTTAAACTGATGTTATCCGTCGTTAACTGTCCACTATTCATCTTGTTTTTATTTGGAAAACGCCAGTAGCTATCATTTTCTTGGTTTACCGCAGTTAGTCTTTTGTTTTAAGAGAGATTTGTTGTTCATCGCTTGGTTTTATTTTTTACGACGTTTAATAAAAAAAATCTATTCTATGCTGGGACGACACGGTAAAACTTGACAATATGTGTGTTATATATGTGTGAAATCGCCTATAGACTGGTACCTGGACATAAATAAGTTTTACATATTGCCATGGACTGATGGACTCAGGTGTTTTATTTTTTTAGCATTATATGTTTATGTTCCCACCCTTCAAACCGAAACACAGGCACACACACATGCAAACACAACTGCTTCAGAGTAGAAACATGAATGAGACAGAGGTACCCAAGCAATCGGTAATTAATTAGGGCGACGGTAGTCACTTACCATCTTTTGAGCCCCATGCTGTATATTTATTATGTATAATAATAACTAAATAAATGTATTAATGACATAAATAAATGCTACACATTTTTTTTTAGTAGAATTATGAGCGTATTACGCTTTAAAAAAATATTGTATAAGAATTGCTAAAATTTCAAAATTTCATCTTTATTAAATTAGTATGGACAATATTAATTTTTTGATACAAAAACATAATCATACATATATTTATATATAAATCATAGGTTTATATTACAAAGTTAAAAATTTTAAACAACAATTACAAAATCTATGTAATTAGTCAATTAAAAATATCAATATCTGACTGCTGAATAAACAGAGAAATGACCAGAGAAATGGCCTGATAAGTGTTTCTTTGTAAGTCATCAAAATGACGTTTACAATGACCCATTTCTCACTATAGACGCGTGCAGTGAACACGGGGCCGATACTGTCTGAAATATGAATGTTTTACGCAACAATATTTCAGCACCGTTCGCGTGATATTGCAGGCTTCTAATATACGAGTGTAGACATTGATATGCAATGTCGAATAAACTAGAACCCTCACTGATATTGTAAATGTGATAGTGAGTTTGCTTCTTGCTATCTCTAACGTCGTAACCTTTGAAAAGGGTAAATGAGAAAAACAATAGAGAATTGAAGAGGTAAAATGCTGTTCCACCTTATACGACATGATGATTAAAGAACCTAGTAGAAGGAAAAATAGAGGGCAAAAGAGGAAAGGGCAGACCAAGGAGTTACCATATAGGGCAGGTAAAGGAAACACCAGGTGTCATGTCGTGTAGGGAGGTCAAATATATGGGATGGGATAGAGCTGGCTGGAAGAGAATGAATGAATTAGTTGCACCGACAAGAGAAAACTCTTTAATGAAAAGAGAAGAGATCACATTTCCATATTTAGAATTAACTGAATTTTTCATCGTGCCTCCGATCAAATTGTTTATAATTACTCCTCTCCATCCAAAGGTCGACTGGAAGAGATCGCTTTTTTTTTTTTTAGCAACTTAGAATGGCAAACAAGCTGACGTGATGGAAAGTGGTAACCATCGCCCATTGCTGTTTCTCACCCCCATGCGTTGTGATTATTTCAGTAAATTGTCAAACCGAAACACAGCCATGCAAACACAACTTTTTATATTTATAATAACTTTACTATTGTAATCTTTTGAAGGAAACAATAAAGAGTATCTATCTATTTATCTATCATTAAAACATAAAAAAAAAATATCTTCCTTCCTAAAAGGCCAGCAACTCATGGCCGCCGGTAGTCACTGTTGCTTCACGGGTCTTTATTTCGCCTCTTTCTTCCGTCAAGCAGCTGTACTTGCATTAGATATAATAGTAAAATTTCAATTTTTCTAAGTAACTATAAAATTGACAGATCTTTATGCAAATCCATTAATGAGTGATTGATGGAAATGATCCTTCAAGGAAGAAGTCCTTTAATATATGTATATTCTATGTATGTATTAGCTTTTGTTAAGAATGTATAGTTTTATGCTTTTGCCTACTCTCAGTCTATGATAATAAAAAGGAATTATATAGATGTAGTTTGTAGTAAACAAGGAATAAGAACAAGGAATTACATAGAGGAAGTGATAAAATTGTCAATTCATAGCAGGTTAGTGTATAGAAAATGTTATACGGTCGTATAACCCTACCAAATTCAGATGCAACCTGCTCGCATACTTTCTACATAAACAGTGTCGAATATATAATCTAGTAATGTAAAATTTATCATTGACAAATAATTGACAGATCAAACATTTTCTATACACTAGCGTCCTATGAATTGAGAAAAATAGCAACTGATGGTGTATCTTTCGTCTTTTTTTTACTAATTATATTTGCATACGAAGAAAGGAGGCAACTATATGATTTATAGTTTTTATTTTATCATTCCTTCTATGTAATTCCTTGTTCTTAGGTGGAAAATAAGTAAATATAACAACGAGGTAAAATAATAGAATTTTATTATAAAGAAATATCTATATTTAATAGCCTTTACCCGCGACTTCGTCCGTATGACTGATGTATGTTGTACTCCATCCCATATAGTATATATATGTGTGTGTGTGTGTGTGTGTTTCGGTTTGAAGGGTGGGATATGTCGTGAATTTACAGGGTACAGAGGAATAACACCTGAATGCTCAGAAATGGCAACACACAGGGGGTATCGTCTATTTTATGCCAGGATCACACAGCGATATGTATAATATTAATTAAGAATAAATTATAATTATTCTTTACTTATTTATTTAACTCTTTATTGCACCATAAATAAAAATATACAATGACAAGTGAATATTTCAAGTGAAATACAGTAACATAAATACAGATTGAAATATACACATAGAGGTACAAAAGGCGGTCTTATCGCTAGGGCAATCTCTTACAGACAACCTTTGGTTAAAGGAGAACAGATAGAAAAGGGCAGGTTTATTATTATTTTTATAGTAATATTTTATATGTTTATTTATGTATATATTTATTATAGGTATATATATTTATTAATTTTACATATTATGTTTATATTTATATTAGTCTAATTATATATTTTGGAATATCTGAATATATTACGCCTACGCAACCCCTACGTATTTCTCCGATTGCCCAATGGTTCACTGGTAGAGAACACCGTCCGGTGTTAAATCCGTCAAATGTACACAGAATTTCATTGTGCATTAAAGTAAATAAATAAAGTAGCTTGCTTGTAAAATCATTAGCAATATCAGGCCGACCTCCTCGTGGTCTGCCCTGGAAATTAGCCTGGATTATTTCCGGTGAATTCGTCACTACGAGCCAACTCGTCCCCACCTTTCATCTCTTACTAATTGGACGTTATAGAATATGGTAGGTCACGGTGATGGCAAGAAAACGAAGACTCTTACAATTGGATTTTATTTTTTATTTTAATTTCGTTAATTACAGATAATAAATAGACGTGTGGTGTCGATCGTATCTAGGTGCAGACTGGGGCGTGGCGTCCGTTGCGCCGATTATAAGTTTAAAAACGACCGCACGCAGAGACAATAACATAGACAAACTATTTTATTAATAATTGAGTTTTGAGGCACAAAACGCGTCGCTTACACTAGTGTCGTGTAGGAGTATACCTATCGGTAGTTCAGGCGTTGTTACCATTCCATTTTCATCCCATTAAATAACCATTCCATTGTCCATAAATACCATTGTGACGTAAAAGTGTTGAGTCACGGTACTTAGGAACTTGTTTGTTTTATTTTAAACTTAACTGTACAGAAAGTGACATAACGGAAAGATACACAATTACACACACACATACATATACACGCACATAGACACAGGTGATGACTTTAGTGGTGTGACCCATTCGTGTTTCAACCGTGAAGCAGTTATTTGCATGGCTGTGGTTTTTTTTTTTGATGGATGAAAATGGTATGGTAACCCCGCCTGCGCTAACGGGATACGCTGGCGGAGCACCAGTGATAAGGGTGATAGATGAGAATGAAAACAGGCCAGTTAGCCCATCACGATGAATTCATCAGGAATTAACCATGATAGTTTCCAGGGGGAACCGCTAGGAGGTCGACCTGGTTGGGTATATTGCTAGCAATGGGATTCTTAGTCTCCATTACTAACAATCCCTTTCCCCCTATCTATAATACTCTTAGCTAACTAGCAACTCGCCCCAACTACGTACTATTTTTTTTTTAATAAAATTCCATTTGTGTTCTCGCTGATAATGTAACTTTAATTACGTGAAAGCATTTTAAAAATCAGTTAAGTGTTTTTTTGATTTACCCATTATAAACAATAATTTAATCTTTTCTCATTACAGCATATTAATAATTTAATCTATCATGATGTTTCCACTATATAATTTAACTAGAACTCTTCAAAAAAATAAACGTGTAAACAAATTAATTCACCGGTGCGCAGGCGCACTGGCGTGACGTCCCGCGACCTTTGCAGCGCAAGCAGTGCTATGAAGCAATATTTGTATTGCCGTGCAGCGCTGCTGGATATCTGAGTCAGGGTCTTGGAGACTTGCTCGAGACAAAACAGCGAGATACGTACGAGAAAACTTCCTATAAAAAACTATACCGGACAGGTGAGTGGCACAAATAAAAGCAATATAAATAAAATAACGGTCATCGATCAACAATACCACCTAGATATCTAACACGTACTAGAATAGAACTAAATAAATAACGCCTCTAAGGAAAAACTGTGGTCTGGGTAGCCAGATGCGTATTTTGATTTTTACCTAAACACAAATATTTTTACACCAAATCGATATGATACTCAGGATTTTTAACTTATTACAAAGTTTCGTTTTTCACTATATGTTGCCATATGCCTCAAAAAGGGAGAAAACAGTCATTCTTTCTGTTTCTACTATACTCTCTCCTTCTCTTTCTTCCAGGCTAATATAATATTTTAGAAATTTCCAAGAAATTGCCCAACTCTGTCCAAGTTCATTTCACTTTTCTCCAACAATTTTATTTCTTCCAAATTACCTGAATTGAAAATTTTTCCCCATAATTGAGGGGAAAACAGTCAATCTAACAACGCTTACAATGGTCATACTCTCCGTATAATGACATAGATAGAAATAAAATAACTCGCCACTATTTGTCATCCCTTGGAATACCCTTAGAATGCCTTGTGTTATGAGGAACCAGGCAAACGCGTCTAGAGACACAATCCAAAACACGCATACAGTATTACATTATCTGTGCATTTACGAACGATACTCCCCCCACCCCTCCACATCACAATGCTTTCTAAGCCTTCAAATCTACAGGTAACAGTTACTTCCTCCAAAGGGAGACTTTGTACAAAAGTCGTTTGCTTGGACACCTCTGTCCCATTCGTGTTTCAACCGTGAAGCAGTTGTTTGCATGGCTGTGGTTTTTTTTTGATGAGTGAAAATGGTATCGTAACCCCGCCTGCACTAACGGGATACGCTGGCGGAGCACCAGTGAAGGGTGATAGACAAGAATGAAAACAGGCCAGTTAGCCCGTCATGATGAATTCATCAGGAATTAACCATTTTCCAGGGGGAACCGCGAGGCGGTCGACCTGATTGGGTATATTGCTAGCAATGGGATTCTCAGTCTCCATTACTAACAATCCCTTTCCCCTCGCATGGCTGTGTTTTGGTTTGAAGGGTGGGATATGGCGTGAATTTACTTTGTACAGATGAATAACACCTGAGTCCTCAGGAATGGCAATGTTTCTGTTATGTACATGGTACTGCTCATGTCTATAGGCGACGGTTACCACTTTCCATCAGGTGGGCCGTCAGCTTGTTTGCCATTGTAAGTTGTTTAAGCCTATCTGTCTATCAATATTTTTTCATTACTACCTACAATATATTTTTGTCACTCTTCAAAGAGATGAAATATTAGTTACCATTGCTTATAGATTAAAAAGGATTGTAAAACTTGATTAAATCATCTTATTTAACTAAAAATTGGGTTTCAATAGAAGCTCCATTGTGTTTATAATAAACAGTTGTATTGGGGGGAAAGGGATTATTAGTAATGGAGTTTGGCAGCCCCATTGCTAGCAATATGCCTTATTAGGTCGACCTCCCCGTGGTTCCCCCTGGAAACCATCGTGAACAATTCTTGTTGAATTCGTCACGATGGGCTAACTGACCTACTTCATCCTCATCTATCATCCTTCACTGGTGCCCCGCCGGTGTAAACCGATAGCGCGGGTGAAGTTACCATTCCATTATCATCCATTAAAAAAAAGCAGTTGTATTAGGGGGCATCCATTAATTACGTGAGCTCTTTTTCGATCAGTTTAGACTCCTCCCCCCCCCCCCTTAGTTGAGATTTAGTGAGATTTACCTTGACCCCCCCCCCCCTTACGTGAGATTGACGCAAAAAATATTTTAACCTTAATTTATATTTATTATTCGGGAAAATAATAAATCGTTCAGGTATACTATAATTAATTTATTTAAATTAAATAAAATTCAAAGTAAAAACATAAAAACAACACTTTCTTTTAAATTTTTACTCAATCCATGGAGACTCGTGTATTTTTTCAATCGAAATAATTGGACACATATCATCTGGGATTTCTAGTAGTGCAGGAAGACAATCACTGGAAACGTCTACGTTTATCTTTAATATTTTAGTAATATCTTTAATATTTTATATTTTTTGAAGTTGACGTGAGATTTTTGATTATCCCCCCCCCCCCTCGGTTTAAATGAGATTTGGTGAGAATTCATTAGACCCCTCCCCCCCCCCCCCTATTCTGAGCTCACGTAATTAATGGATGCCCCCTTAGATTAATATTAAAAAAAAAGAGTTACGTAGCCATCTGTCACATATGGACCGCTTATCAAGATGTTACATATATTATGTAATGGTCTCACAGCCGGTTTCTATGCTCACGTGGCGACAGTAATCACTAATCATTGTTACTTGTAGCGTAGCATAGTTATATAATATAACCGAGTAGATTTTGCACCGTAAAAATATTGTTAACTAACTGATCTCTTGCCAGTCTAACAGACTCTTCAAATCTTATGGACGTAAGTCACACAACTCGCAGACTGAAACGCAGAATGCCCCAAGACATGGTTCTATAAAATAAAGTAGGATGCGACTCAAGTCGCGTACTGAATACGCCATTAAAGTATACGTCAAAAATGCTATTTATTGTCCCAGCAAGGAGACAGAACGTAATATATATAAAGCCAAAAACAAAACTAGCTGATGCCCGCGACTTTGTCCGTGTAGTATTTGCTATTCCTGTTTGCTACTCCTGTACTAAAAATAAACAAAGTGTCTCAATAAGTACATTACACGTAACTTAATTTAACTCAGTACATACTCAGTGCGCACAACGCGTGAGAGAATTGCCATAAGTAAAAAAAAAAATATGTGAGAAATATTGGATTGTTTTAAAATATGAATGGCCGATTACAGGTAAGTAATGCAATTACAAGGGAACTGATTATTTGTTACCCAATCGTTCGCTCCATCGGCCACTGTCTGGCAATTGACACAGATCGTACAATTATAACGGTTGTACGGAACCATAGAGTTCATACCCATGATATTCATGTGCATTATTAATAACCAAGGCGTGTGAAAGATTTTTTTAAGGCCAACTTTTAAAAAAAAAATCTTATGAAATAATTTATTGTGTGTAACAACATAAAACAACTTGTATACAGCAGTTTTTATTTTATTAGTTTATTATTTATATAATTTATTATATTATTTATATAGTTAATTATATTATTATATATTTAGTTTATTATAGCTGTACGGTTATTGCCCTTGTACATTCTACAGTTTTCTTTCAGCTTCCCAAAGGTTGACTGTAAGAGATCCCTTTATGGGATAAGTCCGCCATTGTATATTAAATTCTTTTAATGTATCCAGTCAAATATATGTATAATAAAGATTTTTTACAACATTAACAACAACAACAAGAACTATGGAAAGAAGTATATTGGGAACAAGATAAATGCACAAAGTAAAAAGTGAAAAATATAGACAAAAAACTAAATGACCAGATGCAATCACACATGCTTTACGTCTGAAAGGCAATGGGCTGGTCGACGCTCACGCTTTACTGACAATAAATGGACATTTCCAAATACAAAATGGACAGGACCACGAGGTAGGAGAAATGTTTGTAGACCAATAAGACGGTGGGCAGATGATATAACGGAATGTACATGAAAAAACTGGTTATGATGGGCAGAAATAGAGATTTGTGGAGAAAGATGGAGGAGGCCTTCACCCAGAAGGACCCATATCCAATAACTAAAGTATGAAATACACTAGCAAGTAGTTATTAAGAAAAATTATAAATAATAATAGATATTAACAATACTGTAAAATATTTTAGGAACATGGAAAAAATGGTATTTCTTATTTATTAATTTAAATTAAAATATCAAATAATGATTTTAATGGACAAACACAATTAGTTTAATTCATTTATTTATATTTTGTATTTCTGAAGTAGGAATATTTGTTAAACAACACCCACAATTTTTTTTTGGTTGAATAAAGTCACATCAGAACAGAGATCACAATGTTGAAACTGCTTTTCTGCAGAACCACACTGCATCAACAGAACTGTGATATAATGACTATTAAAATATATAATGTACCAAAATCAATAAGAGAACTGTAAGGCACACTCACGTAAAAAAAAATTATAATGGAATCTTTTTTTATTTAAGAGAGAGACTTTTTAAAAAATTAAAATGTATGCAAATGTATAATTCAGTTGTATTGTATGCCATTTGTTATGTTTTTGACTTGTTATGTATTTGTTTTTGTTTAATTTGTAAATGTATTTGTTTAGTTCTGCTACCTTTGGTATGTTTTTTTTTTTTTCTGATTGTAATTGTTGTTGGCCGCAGATGGCCTTTACAACTTCACCGAACGGTGTAACAGGGGCGAGTGCAGATGGTCCTCAAGCTCGCGAGAGGGGGCGACAGAGGTGTCAGCTCTTGCATGCCTTTAGATAAGGCGAAATGTGTAGCTCAATAATATTTAAGAGTATATTAAACTAAAATTATCATTTATTTATATTTTGTTTTTGTCAAGAATTCTCGCGGCTGGTTTTTGGTTTTTAACCACAACAGAATATCAATGTTTTACTTTTTTGTTGGCAAAGCAGTAAGCCGAGTTGTGACTGTGATTTTGTGTTACTGTGGCACACTCACGAGAAATTATGTTACCTCTTTTATGTAGGTACTTCCTTTGTGTATGTGTGTGTTACCTTTTTTATGTACTTCCTTTGTGTGTGTGTGTGTGTGTGTGTGTTTTTTTATATATGTATTATTATATTACTTTTTTTTTAAATATATACCGATATCTGATGTTTTTTGCATGCTGTAAGTGACATAAACAAATCCTATGTCTATATATCTATCTATCTAAATAAAAAGACTTTAAAAACAGTTATTGTGTTATTAAAACATTGATTTTATTCATAAAAACTAAAACCTTTTACAAAGCTACTATAATTATTACACTATTTTGTCACTTACTTTCAAGTTAGGAATTTAGTATAATAGAAAGAGACAACAGTTCAATAGCCAAAATGGGTTTTTAAAAGATTTAACGTTTTTATGAATGAGAGGGTAGTATATACTTGATACTGATATTCACGTCGGTTATTAACTGTCCACTGCTGAGTATAAGCCCTCCCCAAAAAAAGAGCTTCACACTGGTGAAGCTTTTGTCTCCCTTAATGTAAAGTTCAGTAGAATGATTGTTAATCACTCACGTATAAAAAGCTCAACAAATTGAAGATACACGGGTAGATTACGTCTACAACCTAATACACGCAAGCAAAGCTGCGAGAAAAACCTAGTAAACTGTATTCATTCAAAGATTTAATTTACTAAAGTTCAATGTATAATTTGAAATAGTCATGAATGAACTACCATACATAAATATATCTCTAACTTATTTATAACTAAACGTTTCAAAATTAACGTTGAAAAAAGGAGATATTTTGCAAATCCGTCGAGGCAAGAAAGCGATGTTCGTGCAACCATATATGTTGATGCATGTTGCAATTAATGTTTTAGCGAATATTTTTCATTAATACTCAACATACATCGCATTATAGATAGATAGATATCTTTTTATTTTTTAGATTTTACTAGAGAAAGACTTTTTACAGAAGTCGTTTGCTTGTGCACCTCTGTCCCATTCATGTTTCTACCGTGAAGCAGTTGTGTTTGCATGGCTGTGTTTTGGTTTGAAGGGTGGGATATGGCATTGAATTTACTGGGTACAGAGGAATACACCTAACACCTAAGACTTCAGGAATGACAACGCATGGGGGGTATCATGGGCGAAACAGTATACTCTGTTATGTCCATGATACTGCTCATGTCTATAGGCGACGGTTACCACTTTCCATCAGGTGGGCCGTCAGCTTGTTTGCCATTCTAAGTTGTATAAAAAAAATTACTATACAATAAAGTTATAATTTTAATTAATCTTGTTGTAAAATCAATTATTATAAATTAAAAACTAAAACTCTTGAGATAATATCGCTCTTGTGCATTACATTTGAAACTAAATGCTCAAATCATTGTTTGTGTACAATAAATAACAAAGAAAATAAAGAAGAAACTACTGATAACTTGGTTTTTTTTGTAGCTCACAACAATCAAATAAAAAACTTGTATTAAAATGCATTTTTTACAGATTTGAAACATGCAATCTGAAATGAATTATTAATATTAAAAAAGTGGATTTCTAATGTCATAAAACGTCAATAAAGAGAAAGGAATTTCACACACATTTATCATTAATTTGGCAACGCTTACATCATTTTGCATTTGATCTGTTAGTTAATTTTTTTTTTATACAACTTAGAATGGCAAACAAGCTGACGGCCCACCTGATAGAAAGTGGTAACCGTCGCCTATAGACATGGGCAGTACCATGGACATAACAGAATATACTGTTTCGCCCATGATACCCCCCATGCGTTGCCATTCCTGAGGGCTCAGGTGTTATTCCTCTGTACCCAGTAAATTCACGCCATATCCCACCCTTCAAACCGAAACACAGCCATGCAAACACAACTGCTTCACGGTTGAAACACGAATGGGACAGAGGTAGCCAAGCAATCGACTTTTGTACAAAGTCTCCCTCTGGTAATTAATCTGTTATTAATCTGGTAATTAATTAGAAATATTCTTATATAACTAATTATATAATTTTCTATAACAAGAACGCTTTATATTATAATATGTATTATCATGGACAGATTATGTAAATGTATTGACAGGTTTAACCTACTGCCTGGGGGCTAAATCCGCTGACTTTTCAACATACCTACGTAATTATACTATTTGCAGCTTAAACCCTGTTCATCTGGTTATAGTATGCACTAAAGTTATAATTATTACTATATTTTGTGATAGGATAGATAGATAGATAACTCTTTATTGTTTCCTCCAAAAGATTACAATAGTAAACTTATTATAAATATAAACAATTACAAGAAATAATCACAATGAGAAAACAATGGGCGGCCTTATCGCTAAGAACGATCTCTTCCAGGCAACCTTTGGACGGAGAGGAGTAATTACTAGTTTTTTTTTTTTGGTGGATGAAAATGGTATGGTAGCCCCGCCTGCGCTAACGAGATACGCTGGCGGAGCACCAGTGAAGGGTGATAGATGAGAATAAAAACAGGCCAGTTAGCCCATCAGGAAATAACCATGGTAGTTTCCAGGGGGAACCGCGTGGAGGTCGACCTGGTTGGCTAAAAATTTTTAGTCTCCATTGCTAACAATCCCATTCCCCCCAGTAATTACTAGTTACAGAATTAGTACAACTATAAATACATGCCAATAAACAAAGATGGACTTTTCTTGTCACTAGGTATATCTAGAAGTGTTTGATCTATGTATAATTAGTATTACGTATAGATGCATGTACATCCTTGTTACTAAGAGAAACGGCATTACGTTACAAGGCGGATGAATAGGTTTCACATGTAATCACACCCGTACTATCGTCGCCTATAAACAGAATAGGCAAAAACTCACGCCGCGTACAGTATCATGCCTGTTTTTCCATCTTTGTCACCGTATCTTTGTTATCGGTCGATCATGCTCCAATTCCAAGGGCCATTGCGAAATACATACAGGTAATCGAATACCGAGAGAGAGGGACTTAGAAGGACTTGGCGACCTTCAAGACACAGACACGTGTTAAATAGATATCGCAATAGTATATAGTTTTCTTATCAATTTCTGGCTTTGAAAAAGAACGGTTCTCGATTCCTCTATATTTTGTACTAGCGGCCCGTCCCGGCTTCGCACGGGTGGACATTTTTAAACTTCGATAAAAAATGCAATTAAAATCTTTAAAAAATATTCAACATCGGTTACGTCCGCTGCGTAGGGAGCCGACCGCACGAATGAATCTATCAACTTTTAAAATGTAAAAAGTGGTTATTGTGACATAACGATAATAGTTGGACATATAGTATCGCGGAGTTTTTTGTAGTTATTGATATTTTCTTCAACATTGTAAAACATACTTTTGTTCTATCACCAACAGTTTCCGCAGCGCACGCAACGAAAGATATTTTATAGCATTTTTTTACACCTCGAGTTACGTTACTAAAGTTTTAGTAAGGATCCTTAATCTTTTCTAGCAATAAATATAGCCTATGTTAGCGAATTCAGGGTGAATGTAGCTTTGTAATGGTAAAAGAATTTTTGAAATCGGCAAAGTAGTTTTGGTGTTTATTCATTACAAACAAACACACAAAAACACAAATCTTTCCTCTTTACACTCGTGATATTAGTGTAGATTCTTACTGCAATTGACAAAGTCTTAATTGCAGATGATCACTGGATTTGGAATTAATAATAATAATAAAGATTTATTGCATATAAAAATATACAGTCATGGGCTTACAGAAATTTCAAAATGCATTATATTTATACACATAATTTGTACATTGTTTTAATTTTCTAATTGATTAGTCTTGTCACACAAACTGTCATTTTATTTATATATATTTACCACTACCTTTTGTTCGTAACTATGTACTAATTGGTAATATATAGGGATGGGAAACATATAGTAATATCTATATATTTTTATGACATTGTATATTGGTTCAACATTATTTGGGACGTTTTTTCAACACTGGATGCTACATCTAACTGTATATGATCGGGAGGAAAGTGATTGTTAGTAAAGGAGACTAAGAATCCCATTGCTAGCAATATACCCAACCAGGTCGACCTCCTCGCGGTTTCCCCTGGAAACTATCATGGTTAATTCCTGATGAATTCATCATGATGGGCTAACTGGCCTGTTTTCATTCTCATCTATCACCCTTCACTGGTGCTCCGCCAGCGTATCCCGTTAGCGCAGGCGGGGTTACCATACCATTTTCACCCATGAAAAAAAAAACTGTATATGATCTGTTGAATATCAACGAACTTAATAACAATCTTGAGTATCGTCGTATAACGTTTATGTAACAAACTGTTCGGTAAGAAAGTAGTTTAGTGCCTGTTTTTTGTTTTGTTTTGTATTTTACTGCTCTCTAGATCACATGTATTATTACAATAAAATAGAAATTGGCAATAACGATCCCGGCACAGAATAGGCCACCCCTTCCTTTCCCGCGGGTGTCGTAAAAGGCAACGAAGAGAACTTACTGGTCAAGAGATAGACAGCAGCATCCCTATTAAAACATCACCAAAGCCTTGCGGTTACCAAAACGCTTGCCAAGCGTCGTAGTTACAGTAGTTACTGGCAGAACCCCTCTTTTTATGCAATTAAGAATAGCAAACAAGCTGACGGCCCACCTGATGGAAAGTGGTAACCGTCGCCTATAGACATGAGCAGTGCCATGGACATAACAGAGCATACTGTTTCGCCCATGATACCCCGCATGCGTTGCCATTCCTGAGGACTCAGGTATTGTTTTTCTGTACCCTGTATTATTCACTGCCATATCCCACCCTTCAAACATACAGACCTTCTAACTCCCTAATGAGGGTAGTTGATGTTCAACACTAGACAGTTAAAGGCCGGTATAATAATTACAATATCGTAATAAAACAACATAGTTAAGTCAAATCTAACAATTAATAATGTTTACAAACACCACGTAATGCAATATGTTATTGACATTTAAAAGAAAAAAAAAACACCTAAAGCTATTTTCGAGCCATTCCGTTACTCCCATAACGCTCTGTGTCTCAACAGAGATATATTTAAATACAGCTATATTTATACCAATCAAATATTAAGAAATAAAGCCTTGACATTTCGTTTGTGTTATTACACTGACTTTGACGTGCGTTTTAACGAATACATACAACAAATTATAAGATAAACATGGCGGGGTAATAGAGTATATTATACACACACACACACACACACACACACACGCACACGCACACGCACACACATACATACACACACACGCACGCACGCACACACACGCACGCACGCGCTCACACACACACACACACGCACGCACGCACGCACGCACACGCACACGCACACACACTAATATATATATATATATATATATATTACACTTTAACAGTCCACTGCTGAACTTAAGCCTCCCCTTGGGGAGTGTACCAGTTACCACACTAGGCAGGCAGATTGGCAACCTCAGTTACCAGAGGGAAACTTTGTACAAAAGTCGATTGCTTGGGTACCTCTGTCCCATTCGTGTTTCAACCGTGAAGCAGTTGTGTTTGCATGGCTGTGTTTCGATTTGAAGGGTGGGATATGGCGTGAATTTACTGGGTACAGAGGAATAACACTTGAGTCCTCAGGAATGGCAACGCATGGGGGGTATCATGGGCGAAACAGTATACTCTGTTATGTCCATGGTACTGCTCATATCTATAGGCGACTGTTACCATTTTCCATCAGGTGGGCCGTCAGCTTGTTTGCCATTCTAAGTTGTATAAAAAAAAAGTGAAACTTTGGAGATATTTTAAGAGGGACTGTCCATCCCTCGCCTTCCCTTACTCGCCTCTTACGACACACTTTGTTAAGTTTCGGTGTAAATGTTATTAAATAAATAAATTAATTAATTAACATGACCGTAAATGTTATAAGTTCGAATCTGGCCGACACAAAAATGTGTAGCATGTTAATTTTTTACATTTCTGAACAGATTTGTTTATTTCTTTTTTTTTTATAATTTTCTAATAATTAGCGCAGTGAAGTTATTTTTCTACTCTTGCTATATTTATGACAGTTCCCGCACGAGGTTGACAGAGCAGAGTACCGAATGGCTTTATCCTTATATGCATATCTTGCTTCATCACTCGTGTATACAAGATTGCAAGCCGGTTCAACAGCTCGTGACTTTTTTCCAATATAATGAGCTTGCATAATACTATTATTCAGTTTGCAGCTTGCAAGTAATTTTATTGAGATATTCACGCCATGGTGTACGCTTCATGGGAGTACAACATGCAATACGGTCACGATAGTAATAATAAAAATTTACACGGTACAGAGGAATAACACCTGAGTCCTCAGGAATTGCAACACATGGGGGGTATCATGGGCGAAACAGTATACTCTGTTATGTCCATGGTACTGCTCATGTCTATAGGCGACGGTTACCACTTTCCATCAGGTGAGCCGTCAGCTTGTTTGCCATTCTAAGTTGTATAAAAAAAATATGTGCTTACATTGCACTCAAATTATGGGATGCATCAATGCATATCAACTGAATTTTAATCAAAATTTTTATAATTTTACATTGTATTATAATTAAAGATTGTGTTAAAAAAATGACTTGAATTGTGAGAAAACAAGTAATTTAAATTTAAAAATTAAATTACTGAGCTGATTTTCATAAAATTTCTACGGGTCCAATCTGTAAGTATGTCCGTTCAAATAAAAAAAAAATTCCCAAATCGATTTATAACTGACAAGGTTGTAAAGTAACAAACGTAAAAAAAAGAAAAAAATAATACAACCTTAATTGAGTACTTCCTTCTTTTTGAAGTGAAAAGATAAAATAAAATAAAAAAAATTCGCTATGTATATCGCAGCGATATAAATAGGAGTTGTGAGGTAATACACAAAAAAAATTTAAAACCGACTTAAGAATCAATTTCTTATTGAAGTCTCTTGAAAATAGATATGTAACATATTCCCCGTGGCAACCTTCAACCTTATGTATTTATTTATTTTTAAAAGGCACATCAACAGTGTAAATACATACATTAATTTTAATTGATATACAGGGCTTGCATCTTGCATTTACACCAATTACAGATGTGCACAACATTTTCTTAAGTCATCGATTACATAAACTGACACCAACAAAACAATAAAAAAAAACACATGTAATAAACATAAGAATACTTCAAATATACAATATTAAAAAATATATAATGTATTATATTAATGTATATATATATATATATATATATATATATATATATATATATATATATTAACACAACTATACCGGTTACAAAAGATCACGATCGCAGGTGAAACTAAAGCTGATTCTTACAAAATTGTAAACGTGAATCGTGATATTATGGTAAATGACTCGAAATTGTAAGAAAAAAAGCGAACGGTCAAGCTCAGTGGCGGACTAAAGGGGGAACAGAAGGGGTCTGGTCTTAGGATAATTCAAACGCCTCCATTTTCCTCTACCATTTCCATATTCTATGTAATTTAATTTTTTTTTATACAACTTAGAATGGCAAACAAGCTAACGGCCCACTTGATGGAAAGTGGTAACCGTCACCTATAGATATGAGCAGTACCGTGGACATAACAGAGTATACTGTTTCTCCCATGATACCTCCCATGCGTTGCCATTCCTGAGGACTCAGGTGTTATTTCTCTGTACCCTGTAATTTCATAAATGCAAGACTTTAACTAAATAAACATAAACACTTATACCTTAGATTATATAGATAGAGCATTGAGCTTCAAAAACGGGCCAACTTTTTGTCAGCTAACTGTCAAATTAGCTGACTCGTTTTGTTTATCAATGTTCTTACAATGTATACAATATACGTCAAGGTATCTATATTTAATTATTTAATAATAAAAAATGAGTTTTTACGCATTAAAAAAAATTTAAAAGTTATAAGACAAAATAAATATAGCAGTTATAAAGGAGTCGGTCGTAACTATTTATCACGCAAAATTGTATGAAAAAGTTGACCCGCTTTTCACGAAGCATTTATATGGAAACACTCGTATCTATATAATCTAAGACTCATACATACAAATGTGAATTGAATAAAAATCTTATAATATTAACTTCTTAAATTGGGGGCCTTATTTAGCTTTACCGCCCCGGGCCTCTGACGGGCTTAATCCGCCCCTGGTTTTTTATTTAAGAACTTTTGGGTAACTACTTACTATTGTCCCACTTTTATTTCTGCTGTGAAGCAGCTATACTTGCATTGCTGTTTCGGTTTAAACGGTGGGTTAAGGCAGTAAAATTAAAGAGTATAATATCATAGTCCTGGGGGAAGGGATTGTTAGTAATAAAGCCTAAGACTCGTTGCTAGCAATATAGCCTATCAGGACAATCTCCACGCGGTTCCCGCTAGAAACTAATATATTTATTTTTTGTCAAATTTGACATTTTTTTTATACCACTGAGGTGGCAAACAAGCATACGGTCAACCTGATAGTAAATGTTTACCGTAGCCTATTAACACCTGCAATACCAGAGGAATTACGCGCGCGTTGCCGACCTCGAAGAAACCTCTTTACCCCCCTTCCGAAGAACCCCATGCTGTAGTCTCTTAAGAAAACCTCGGCATATAGCATGATAGGTCAACTGACCCGCTTTCATCCTCATCTATCATCAACCACTAGTACCCTACCAATGTATACCGATAGCGCAAACGGAGTGATACCGTTTCATTTTCACCCATTAAAATATCGTAATTCTCAGGAATGGCAACGCATTAAGTGTAGCATCACCCATGCTAGTGTTTTCACTGGGGTCCATGGTGTTATACAAGTCTATAGACAACGGTTTCTTTCCATTAGAACTATCAGCTCGATTGTCGTTTTAAATTGTTTAAATTTTTTTTTTATTTTTCAATTTTTTAGGGAAACAATTTCGTGGACATATAAATAAATACTCTTGCAATAACATTAATTAATGAAGTTTCCATAAAAAAAAATTGATATATTATTTAAACGAGAGCAGATGAGAAGAAAGTGAGTGATAAATTTTTATCCTAAGAATCTATATTTATTATTATATATTATTATAAATATGGTATATAATATAGTATATATCATATATGTGTAAGTATACTTGTTATTCATATATATATTTATTCGTTTATATATGTAATTCTAGTATGTATGTATATCAATAATAAGTAGTACCGCATTCGAGTATTCTGACACTTCTCTATGGTTGACTGGGAGAGTATGCTTTTAGCATTAAGTCCGCCATATACACTTATTTGTACTAATGAATAAATAAAATAAATAATAAAAATAAATACATAATATAACAAAAAGAGAAACATTTTGAATTTTATAACCGTTTGCAATCACAAAGTGATTTTATCATGCCTTTAAGAACACTAAGCCACATTAAACTACGTCACGTAATCTAAATATCCTTCTAAAGACTTTTTACTGGATATATATGTAAAATTTAGACCGCATGTTGTTTGTTTATTCAAACTTTATTGACCAATAAAACGTGACACAAAAGACGGTCTTAATGCTAATAATATTTATTACAAATCCAACATTTTGGATGTTTTGAGACATTCTAAAACGGTTTAATGTTGAAATATATATATATATATATATATATATATATATATATATATATATATATATATATATATATATATATATATATATATATATAATAATATGCAATTATATTATTTACCTGCGACTTGGTTCGTATGAATAGGGTATGCCGATTGAATGGCATAAAATATAGCCTACGTCTTTCTTCATCTGATACAATATTTCATAATCAAAAGTCTAACCGTTACAGTTCGGGAGGAAAGGGATTGTTAGCAATGGAGTTTGACAGCCCCATTGCTAGCAATTTGCCCTATTAGGTCGACCTCCACGTGGTTCCCCCTGGAAACCATAGTGAACAATTCTTGTTGAATTCGTCACGATGGGCTAACTGACCTGCTTCATCCTCACCTATCATCCTTCACTGGTCCGCCGCCGGTGTACACCGATAGCGCGGGTGGGGTTACCATTCCATTATCATCCATTAAAAAAAAAACAAAAACCGTTAAGGTTCTAAGAGGTAATAAACAAACAAAATCACTTTTACAGGGGGAAGGGGATTATTAGCCCCACTATTAGTAATATGCCCTATTAGGTTGACCTCCACGCGGTTCTCCCTGGAAACTACTGTGGTTAATTCTTGTTGGAATCACTATGGACCAACTGGCCTGATATCGTCCCCACCCATCATCTCTCGTTGGTGCGTAACACTCTCAGGCGGGGTTTTTTTTAATGGGTGATAATGGAATGGTAAACCCACCTGCGCTATCGGTATACACTGGCGAAACACCAGTGAGGGATGATATATGACGATAAAAGCAGGTCAGCTAGCCCATCGTGACGAATTCCACTAGAATTAACCACAATAGTTTCCAGGGGGAACCGCGTGGAGGTCGACCTGACAGGGTATATTACTAGCAATGGGTTCATTAGACCCCTATTACTAACAATATCATCCCCCTCTCAGGTGGGGTTACCATTACCATATAAACCAATACCTAAGATTGCAATACATATGCCTGACATATATTATAATATATAAGTGACTAGAATTAGTAACATATGTTTGATAAAGCTTGCCATGTCAGTCTCGGCATAGAATGGGCCACCCCTACCTTTCCCGTGGGTGTCGTAAGAGGTAACTAAGGGAGGACGAGGGATGAGCACCAGCGTCCCTCTTAAAACATCTCTAAAAGCCTAACTGCTGTTGCCAAACCGCCTGCCAAACGTGGCGACTACTAGCAAAACCTCCTTTATGGAGAGGACCTATGTTCAACAGTGGGCAGTTAACGGCTGACATGAAGTTGTTAGCATTCAAACACGTTTCGAAATATGATAAAAAAAAAAATATTTAGCCCCATATTAACATGGCGGTTCTTTTTCGTCTAGCTGTTAAGTTAATATCATCATCGTCATCGCCATGTGGTTGCCAACCCGCCTGCCAAACGTGGCGACTACTGACAAAACCCCCTTTATGGGACCTATGTTAAGCAGTGGGCAGTTAATGGCTGATATAAATTTGCATGGTATTTTTTTTTTTTGTAATATTTAGATGGTAACGTAGACCAAAAAAATTAAAACGAAAGTTGACTAATACTTCAGTTTAGCATAGAACAATACTTAATTGATGCCTTATTTGCACGAAACCTGTTACGCAGTTACTCTTTTCAGCAATAAAATAAATTCTAAACAACATACCGTGACGGATCTGGCGTAAGATCCGAATTCTCCGATTTGTACTAAAATAGCGTCGATGGAACTATTTTTGACCGATTTCAATAATGAAGTTAAGTACCTCGGAACTCTGTCACTTATAAACCGATTTGGAAAAATATTTTATTATCTGAAACGTTTTCGAACGTATCGAAAATATTTACAGATTAATTACCATTTTATAATTTTTTTTTATTATTTTATTAATTTTAGATCAATCCCATAAAACAAATATTATATATAAAATACTTATTATAAATACAAATCTTTTGAAAATCCCTCAAGTAATTTAGTTTTTAATTCAAAATAACGACGAATGGTAATTAAATAATTGACAATTGAAGTCGTTGTTCTTTTTTTTTTTTTTTTGGAACAAAATCGATTTATTTAATTTACTCTAAAAGAAATGCATTTAGAATTATTAATTACAAAAAAAATAAAAAATAAATAGTTAGTAAGGATATACTTTATTTTTTTTTTTTTTATGCAACTTAGAATGACAAACAAGCTGACGGCCCACCTGATGGAAAGTGGTAACCGTCGCCTATAGACATGAGCAGTACCATGGACATAGCAGACTATACTGTTTCACCCATGATACCCCCCATGCGTTGCCATTCCTGAGGACTCAGGTGTTATTCCTCTGTACCCAGTAAATTCACGCCATATCCCACCCTTCAAACCGAAACACAGTCATGCAAACACAACTGCTTCACGGTTGAAACACGAATGGGACAGAGGTACCCAAGCAATCGACTTTTGTACAAAGTCTCCCTCTGGTAAATACATATACATACATAGAGTACTTAACCGAATTGAAACTCTCCTTTTTTGATGTCGGTTAAAATATAGTAAAAAAAATATTTAAACTGCCATGATTATAATAAATATAAGAATAAATATTACAATTGTATAAAAAGAGTAACATTCTAATATGATTATTAACAAGGTCAGTGTCGTTTTTATAATATTTTAACACGGAATTAAAAGAAACCAGATATCAAGGATATGACAGTGTACAAATAGCATACTAAACATTCACTTTTTAACACACAAAATGATATATAAAATAATCTTAGAATATATAGATGTAACATCGAGTCTCAAAAACGCGTCAACTTTTTGTCAGCCAATTGTCAAATTAGCTGATTCGTTATTATATATAGTATTCTATATAATTACGCACTCAAAGTGTCCAAAATATATCTATATTTAATTATTTAATAGATAAAATGATTTTATGCACATTAAAAAGATGCAAAAATTATAAAACAAAAATAGAAGTTGTAAAGGAAAAACTCATAAATATAAATCGCATAAAATTGTATTAAAAAATCGACCCGCTTTTCTAGAAGCATTTGTATGGAGACACTCTATCTATATAATCTAAAAAAGTGATATACTCCATCTACTTACCAGAAAAATGTATGTGTCAACAAACAAC
Source organism: Galleria mellonella (assembly GCF_026898425.1). Classification (NCBI taxonomy): domain Eukaryota; kingdom Metazoa; phylum Arthropoda; class Insecta; order Lepidoptera; family Pyralidae; genus Galleria; species Galleria mellonella. The sequence continues at coordinate 538,975 of NW_026442129.1, forward strand.
CAGTATTTTTAATACAGCACTGCACTTTAAAAAAATTTAATCACAACAAAGTCCAATAAACAGTTCAATAAAAAAAAATATAACACTTTTATCACAAAACTTTTCAAATATATCGTCACTCCACGAATTCAAATCGATTTCCTTTGCTTCAAATGACAGATTAAAAAATAATTGGTTCAGAAACGCGTCACAAGCGACTTTGGCGCGAAAACCTAGTGAAATGTCAATCTTGGCGGGAATTCGCGCGAAAGGTCGCCGGCCCGATGGGGGGGGCGAGCTCTTGTTAATTCGAAAATATAAACAATTGCTTTAGAGTAGTTTTAAGCAGCTTCGCCGGTGGTCGTATCGTGCTGTTAGATACCCTATAATCTTCTTCATGAAGTATGGCTATGAAAAAATAACATGTTTTCAAATCTGACTGCTGCTTCTAGATATTAGAGATGGTAATATCCGATATGTATATACTGAGTTTTGGACATTATGAGGGATTTATTTTCGATATTGGATAAACGATACGTAATATATCTGTTATTGGGCCAATATAATGTAACTAAAATGTATTAATATAAATAAATATATATATATATATATATATGATGCTTGATGTCTGAATGACTGACCTTTATATCGACGCACATTTGAAGCCGCAGAATCTAGTATTTCGAAATTTTGGAAGTAGGTTCTTTTTTATAATATAGGTGAACAATAAGAAGGGAATTTTGGAAATTCAAAATTCAACCCCTAAGTGCTAAAATCGAGGATGAAAGTATAAAATTTAGTCAATTTAGAAGTGAGACACGTGAAATTTTAGATTTAGACTCGTGCTTCATAACAAAATCAGCAACAGCTAGTTAATTTAGTTAATCAAGGAACAGCTAGTTAAGCTGTGTTCGAGTCTATGTTCGTGAAAAAAGTCAGTAAGAAGGCCGTAAGGACTAGTCTAAGGCCATCTCCAAATCAAATAGTGCAGTATTTCCATTCTCATTGGCATGCCAACTTTCATAAGATTTGGTTTCATAACAAAGCAATTTGCACGCAAATATCAGGCACAATATTAAAAAAAAAAAAGACTATTTTAAAACTGTGTAACACTTACATGCAAATAAGATATTTTATTGATTGATTGAGACGTTGAGGCAGTAAGGCGTAACAAACAAACAAAAAAATACTTTATAATAATATTTTGTCGTCCTCCGTGGCGCAGCGGTCAACACGCCTGCCTGCGACGTGGAGGCCCCGGGTTCGATCCCCGGCCAGGTCATGATGGAAAACGATCTTTTCCTGATTGGCCTGGGTCTTGGATGTTTATCTATATATGTATCTATTATAAATATAGTATCGTTGAGTTAGTATCCCATAACACAAGTCTCGAACTTACTTTGGGGCTAGCTCAATCTGTGTGATTTGTCCGTATATATTTATTTATTTATTTAATAATTAATTTTAACCAAAAATACCAGCGAATACTGCTGTTTACCTACCAAACTGATATGACATCATAACCTTTGAACAAACGCTTATTCCAATCCAAGAGTTTTTTTTTTTGGATGGTAATGGGATGGTAACCCCGCCTGCGCTAAAGGGATACGCTGGCGGAGCACCAGTGAAGGGTGATAGATGAGAATAAAAACAGGCCAGTTAGTCCATCATGATGAGTTCATCAGGAATTAACCATGATAGTTTCCAGGGGGAACCGCGAGGAGGTCGACCTGGTTGCTAGCAATGGGATTCTCAATCTCCATTACTAATAATCCTTTTCCCCCAAACATATACCCTTTAACTGTACCAGATGAGTTTTTACTATTATTAGCTAGCAATACACCCTGTCAGGTCGACTGCCACGCGGTACCCACTGGAAGCCATCGTGGTTAATTCTAGTGGAATTCGTCACGATGGGCTAACTTTTTTTTTATACACCTTAGAATGGCAAACAAGCGTACTGCTCATGTCTATAGGCGACGGTTACCACTTTCCATCAGGTGGGCCGTCAGCTTGTTTGCCATTCTAAGTTGTATAAAATAAAAAAAAAAATACATTACAAGCAATAAATTTAACATATTAGTTTAGATACTTTAAAAATGACACAAAATGACTGAGGGAACAAAGCACTATGTTTTTGTTTCCTTTACTGTACTTAGTCATTATAGTAATAATAAAACAAACGTAGTTAGTTCCACGGTAAAACAAACCTTGTCAATTTAAGACAAATATTTACACGCGCAAAAAAATTGTTATTAATTTCGGAATCGAATGCACGAATCGAAGGGCAACCCTTCGATTCGTGCGGAGAGGGACGTGACATTCCATAGAGTTGCTCAATAGCGTAATGCCCATGGTATTGCAGGCGTCCATAGGCTAAGCTAAGGTAACCACTTACCATCGGGGCGGAAGGGATTGTTAGTAATGGGGTCAAATAACACCATTACTAGCAATACACCCTGTCAGGTCGACCTCCACGAGGTTCCTCCTAGAAACCATCGTGGCTAATTCTAGTTAAGGTTAGACTTTGTACAAAATTCAATTGTTTGGGTACCTCTGTCCCATTCGTGTTTTCAACCGTGAAGCAGTTGTGTTTGCATGGCTGTGTTTCGGTTTGAAGGGTGAGATATGGTGTGAATTTACAGGGTACAAAGGAATAACACCTGAGTCCTCAGGAATGGCAACGCGTGAGGGGTATCATGTGCGAAACAGTATACTCTGTTATGTCCATGGTACTACTCATGTTTAACATATAGGCGACGGTTACCACTTTCCATCAGGTGGGCCGTCAGCTTGTTTGCCATTCTATGTCGTATAAAAAAAAATTCACCACGGTGGACTAACTAACCTGCCTTTTCATTCTCACCTATCATCCCTCACTGGTGCCCTGTCAGCGTATACCGAAAGCGCAGGCGGGGTTACCATTCCATTATCGTACATTAAAAAAAACCTGTATTGGAAATAATAAATACTGCAATCAATATAGCCCTCCGCTCGCACACCTTGGTCGGCGTTCCTGGCAATATTACAAAACATACAAATTAATAAGTATATTAAAATAATTAAAGCCAGGAAATAAAAAAACGTATTTAAAAATAATCAAGAATTTAACAATCGTGAAACAACTATCACCCTTACAATGTCAGGCTCAAGGTTCGACCACGTTAAACAGCACATAGACGCCATCTGCTGTATCATGTTGTAAACTAATTATTTTTTAATTCTTTCAAAGAGATAGAGGAAAAATTTATATATATATATATATATATATACAGATAATTTATTTGCATTACTTACAGCACACAAATAACAATACAAACATACACATAATACACATAATCTCATCCCAACCATCTGGACGAGTGGCGGTCCTCCACCGTGCGTTTTTCAAGGCACTTTCTCCCACGCACAACCGCTCTTTGGAATCAAATTCCAGCAGCAGTATTTCCGAACCGATACGACATCATAACCTTCAAGAAAAGAGCATATTCCTTTTTAAAGGGCCGGCAGCACACCTGCAATGCCGCTGGTGTTGTGGGTGATCATGGGCGGCGGTAGTCACTTACCATCAGGTGAGCCGCATGCCCGTTTGCCCCCTGTGTTGTAAAATATACAATAGAAATAAAAGGACACAGTAAAAAGAGATAGAAGAATGAAAAACAAAAAAAGCAACAATAAAAAAAAGCAAAATATATGAAGATAAATGTAATAAATTTCCATAATTATATTTTTTAACTATAAATGTGACATAGCTAATTTTTCTTTTTATATCATTTTTTTTCTTATATAATTGCAAATTTGTACAGCTCGATAGATGGGGTTGATCATATAGGATCATATATACCATCCATTGTTACCTATGTATCACAAAATTAATATATAAATAGTATAGTTTCTCAGTGAGGCCAATGGCCAAACTTCACGCAGTGTCAACAACTTTCGTCTCAAATTTCCCACTCACACCACTTCCTTTTATTCTAATTCCTTTACTGTTCAGGCAGTTCGCCTGTGGAACTCACTACCTACCTTTATTCGGTGCGCTCAATCTCTCGCTAGCTTCAAAACCTTTGTTAAAGCCCATTACCTCTCCCTTTAAATACTATTTCCCCATGTTCTATATTCATCTTACAGTGTCACTCTCTCCTATATATATATATATATATATATATATATATATATATATATATATATATATATATATATATATATATATATATATATATATATATATATATATATATATATATATACATATCTGTCACGCCTGTCTCCCATTAGGGTAGGCAGAAACAATGGAACGCCAAATGCTTCGATTCAAACAAACCTATCTATATGCATATATATGTATATATATTTGTTTATATATAATAGTGCGCCACCTTCCCTTTGTTTTTCTTTCTTTTCTCAATGTCCTCTACCCAAAGGTTGTCTGGAAGAGATTGCTTAGCGATAAGGCCGCCTTTTGTATCATCTCTCATTACAGTTAAATGTATTTACTATTTTATAAATGGGCCAATAAAGTGTAAATAAATAAATAAATATAAAACAACAATTCCCTTCTTTCATGCTAGCATGGCTAGCAATATACACTATATGGCGGGGAGCAAAGGGATTGTTAGTAATGGGGTCTTATAACCCCATTGTCAACAATATATTTTATCAGGTCACAGTAACAATCTCCGTGTGTTTCCGCTTAGAAACCATCTTTGTTAGTTATTGTCGAATTCGTCGCGATAAGCTAATTGACCTGCTTTCATCCTCACCTGTTATTTCTCACTGGTGCCCCGCCAGCGTATACCGATAGCGCAGGCGAGGCGATTTCATTATCATCCACTAAAAAAAATACAGCTAATCAATGCTAATTCTATTCCAATTTTTATGACAATTTGAATATTATTCAATCTATCAATATGGGTATATTGGATTACCGCTGCAACAAGAGATAGGTAGTCGAATGCAACATAATACAAATCTGATATTAACGGAAGGCGACTGCCGCGAGGGCGCGCCGCGGCGCGGAACGGCGCTTGCGACACGCGGTGCTTACAGTCTGTTTTAATTGCCGGCGCTGCGGTCTGACTGTCAGACGATCGAAATACAGACTAGTTGTGCTCGCGGCTTCGGCCGTGTTAATGAGACTTTTTTATACAACTTAGAATGGCAAACGAGCTGACGGCCCACCTGATAGAAAGTTGTAGGCGTCGCCTATAGACATGAGCAGTATCATGGACATAACAGAGTATACTGTTTCGCCCATGATACCCCCCATGCGTTGCCATTCCTGAGCACTCAGGTGTTATCCCTCTATACCCTGTAAATTCACGCAATATCCCACCCTTCAAACTGAAATACAGGCATGCAAACTGCTTCACGGTAGAAACACGAATGGGACAGAGGTACAGAATGGGGAAGGATTTGTTAGTAATGGGGATTAGCAATCCCATTGCTAACAATATACCCTATCAGGTTGGTTGTTGGAAACCATCGTCTGCTTGTTTGCCATTCTAAGTTGTATAAAAAAACAGATTAGAGGTATACTTTATTCATCAATTAAGTTTACAATTTAATATTATTATTTGATACATTTATATACAATGTTAAACTTAATATACTAATAATAAAAAAAAATCCATTAATTAATTCTATCCTTGCATCAAAATGTTATCAATTATTATGCATCTAATTAGTGTTACTTATAAAATTTACTTTCGTTTTCTACTTTTAATTTAGTAATTGCCAATTAATTTGATATTTCTTTCATCCGTTTCCGTGGTGTAGCGGTTATCACATCTGCCTAACACGCAGAAGGCCCCCGGTTCGATCCCGGGCGGAAACATACTTTTTAAATTTATTTTTAATTACAAACATTTATTTAGATAGGTATCATCTAGTAATATAATTATTTATTAAATTTCTTATATTGTTGTTATACATATTCTACATTATATTTCCTTTCCTTAGTCATAAAATACATTCATTATTAATATTGTGGTTATCATTACATATTTATAAAATTAAATTAAATTTTTAAAAGATTTGATATGTCACTGTTTGTGTTATGATTTTTTTTTATACCACTGAGGTGGCAAACAAGCATCCGGCCCACCTGATGGTAAGCGGTTACCGTAGCCTATGAACGCCTGCAATAGCAGAGGTATTACGCGCGCGTTGCCAACCCTTTTGAAGAACCCCATGCTGTAATCTCTTGGGAAAACCTCGGCAGGGAGCTCATTCCATAACCTGAGTGTTCGTGGGAGAAAGCATCTCTGAAACCGCGTTGTACGCGACCATTTAGGCTGTAAGGTATGAGGGTGAACTCCCTGTCGATGGCGAGACGTACGATGATAGGAAGTGGTCGTGGGCATCATATTGAACAATTCCTCTGAGCGCAATCCGTTGTACAAGCGGTAGAACACGCAGAGTGAGGCAAAATCTCTCGATTGAACTTCATTATACCAGTGATTTATTATCAGTATCAGTAACTTTCAGTGTAACCTCGATATAACGAGTCGCAAGGGAACAAGTAAATATTTGTTATATCAAGTAATTCGTTAAAGTGAGGTTTACTATTATCAAGGTGGGTTCATACATTCAAAAATCAACAATGTAGTTATTATGGTAGCTTAATCTTTATTTTATTCACCTTGATTAGTGAAAAAATCATACATTTTTGTCTGTTGATCACCGGTAATAGTTCTCCAAAGCGCAATCCAATTTCGTGGATTCGTTATATTAAGGTTGCGCTGCACTATCATTTTCTATGATTATTTCTAAACAACAAATAACTTTTTGGACTCTTAATAACACTTATTTAAAATTGTCACATCGGAACACGTTTATAGTTAAACAGTGTCTGCATATCTGATTTTTATTGCCAACTTTAATAAACTTTTATAATTCATCTCGAATGCAATTGAAAACAGCTTTGCTCCTACAATTTTCGTAGGTGTTAACAGCGAATGGAATTGAAAAACATTTTAAATATTTTTTCCCTTATTGACAACAAATTAAAGATATATTAGTTTTAAATAAAACACTAAGTGTAAAAAAGTAATTAAATTTCTATATCAATCATAAATGTAAATTATTTCAATTAAAAAGAAAGAAAAAATAAATAAATAAACCTCCACAGAAAGGCTACACGTACAATGTAACAGACTCAATCTCTTATTTGTAATAATAATATTAATAATAAACTCTTTATTGCGCACAGTAGAGATGTATACAAGGAGTATTTATACAGAATGTGCATATGAATGAATGAATGAATGAATGGTTTATTTTCTCTTCACAAAAGGTGGAATAAAGTAACAACATGAGGTACAATTTGAAATGAAGACCAGTTTTGTATATGCTAAATATGTATAAGCTAAAAGCAATCTCTTACAGACAACCTTGTATTCATTTTAAAAAATCTATTAATTAAAATACACCACTAAAATTAAATAAATATTATTTTATTCCATATAGGTACTATTCCTTAAGTAAAATTTATCTTTCCTTTTTTTTACTTCACATTAATCGATCGACTATTCTTTTTTTTATACAACTTAGAATGGCAAACAAGCTGACGGCCCACCTGATGGAAAGTGGTAACCGTCGCCTATAGACATGAGCAGTGCCATGGATATAACAGAGTATACTGTTTCGCCCATGATACACCCCCATGCGTTGCCATTCCTGAGGACTCAGGTGGTATTCCTCTGTACCCTGTAAATTCACGCCATATCCCACCCTTTAAACCGAAACACAGCCATGCAAACAACTGCTTCACGGTAGAAACACGAATGGGACAGAGGTACCCAAGCAATCGACTTTAAATTATATCACAAAATAATTTCAAAAAAAAAAAACAATATATAGTTAAAGTAATACACAGTGATATGTATTCAAAGTTATATACCATTTTATAAATACAAACTTTGAAACGCAATTATATATAGTATGAAGGGAAATTATCACTTGAAAGCCTGTCGATGTCATCTCTAGACCCTGAATCTTCCATCTCCATTTTTTCTGTGCCATAATCTAATGAATTCAATAGATCGTTCTCTTTCCTTAATATAACGTCTTCTGTGTTAATTTTAAATCTCTTTTTATTATCTATTTCACTGGAAATACCACTAACGTTCTGCACATATTTCCTCGGTTTTTTAGTAATAGTTACAGTTAAAGGTTTTACAGTTATAGTGGTTAAATTTAAATCTTCTTCGCTATAATCTGTATTAGTCCAATATATCTTAGATTTTACCGAATTATCTTCAGTATGATCATTGAAATGTCTCATTTTTATCTTACCTTTCTGAATAACAGTTGTTGTATCCGGAACTGGAGTACTAGAGATCAAATGTCCACTTTCAGAACTAGATTTTAATGTAGTACTAGTATCTTCTAGAATGTTATTATTATCTTCAAAATCGGCAGAAAATATTTCGAACGTTTTCTTATCATCCCCATTACGACCTTGGGGATTAACATCAATGTCCTTTCTTTTATCATTTCCATAGACCTGATTAAAAGGAGTTTCTGTTACTGATGCTTCAGTATATTCATATCTTCTTGATACTACTTCTGTATTTGTCGTTTTAGAAAAACTGATATCAGTATTAGACACTCCTTTATCAACTTGGTATAAATAAATTTTTTCATGCTCTTTGTCTACATCCTTAGACTGGTCTGGAGCTATGGATTTTGAATTGTCTAAAATAGGATGAAATATATCTTCATTCGATACCCTGTTTGAGTCGGAAAAGCTGTCTTCTCTAGACATATTCATTGGTGCTGATTCTGTAGTCTTAGGAACAGTTAAGTTAGAATTAGCATATAGCAGTACTTTTTTCTTTACTGACTTTATATCCGGTGCATTTCTTATGGTGTCTATAAGTAAGTCTATACCATCGTGAACTGCAAAATACATTTAATTATTTATGCAATATAAAATATTTTAATAAACGATTGTAAAAAAAAAGCCATCGATAAGGATTTCATCCTCATATCCCACAGCCTAAATAATCGCATACAGCGCGGTTTCAGAGATGTTTTCTTCCACAAACACTCAGGTTATGGAATGAGCTCCCTGCCGAGGATTTCCCAAGAGACTACAGCATGGAGTTCTTCAAAAGAGGGTAAAAAGATTTCTTCAGGGTCGACAACGCGTGCGTAATACCCCTGGCATTACAGGCGTTCATAGGCTATGGTAACCACTTGCTATCAGGTGGCCTGTATGCTTGTTTGCCACCTCAATGGTATAAAAAGAAATTACCTGGTACTCCTTCTAAACGATAATTTTGTTTCACTAAATATTCCATTAACATTAACAAGTATTCAATTGCATCAACATCTTTCAAGATGTCTCTTGTTCTTCTTCTTCGTGGATTTAATGTTCGAGCAAGATTGTTAAGTTTTTTAAGATTCATAATTATATTGTTTGAAAAGGTATCGACGGCTTTGGTGACATTATTTTCATTCATGGACAGTTTCAAATGATAGTCGGTTCTTTTAGAATCACTTTGATATAATTTTCTTTGAAATTTAGTCAAAATCTTATACATCTTACTCATAAAAGTATTTTGTATTGAATTATATTTCACTAATATTTTTTTTAAATTTCTTATCGGTTCTTGGCTTGTTGTGTTTAATTTATGACTATTTAAGAATTCTTTTTTAGTATCATTTCTATTATTTTGTAAATGATCTTTACTTGTTAAAAATGCAACAATATCATTTAAAATATAAACAAATCTTCTCACTGAACGCATAAATATTTTTGTGTTACTTTTAATGTAGTTTATTTGAGTATTTTGTGTTTTGCTTAATTTGCTGCTATAATTGTCATTAGTATTCAGCATTTTGAAAAGAACATTTAGTTTTCTTATGTCGTTTTTTAAATCAGTTGTTTTATTTTCTAATGTGTCATTATTAACTTCTTTGTAATGTGTAGGAAGTTCTAAGAGTCTAAGTAATCCTTTAATTATAATTATACTTTTCATTATGGTGTAAGTTTCTACATTCAATTTCTTTAGTTTTCTTTGTAATTCTTCACTGTCTTTAGTTTTATCATTACAGGGGCCAAAGCTATCACATAGAGATTTTATTGTGTGCTTATTGACATGTAAATCACTATTTTTGGTTTTATTTCTTCCTGTAAAGAATATTTTCTTAAAGAACTTTTTCATATACTTTATTACGTTTAATTTTTTTGTTCTTCCTTTAAATGTATTGTTTTTCTTAAATCCATTCAACATAGTTTTTAAAGAATTTTGAAGGTAATATATTTTATTATACACTTTATCTTTTATATCACTGCCGATGTTTGATTTTGTTCTATTGTTTTTATAATTAAGAACTCTTTTTATATCGTATTTCCTTGATGCACCAACTTTTCTTCTAACATCTTTTCTACAGATTTTATTTTTGTATTCTGTTAATTTGTTATTATTTGTGGTATCTTTATCTAATTTCTCAGAAACAGTAGCATTTATTTCATTTTGTCTTTGATCTTTTCCTTTATCTTTAAACAATTTAAAATGAAACCATTTATTAAATTTCAATTCATTAGCATTTACATTATCTGGCATTGTTATTACTCTGCTTATATTTGAATAGTTTGTTACATTATAATCTGTATTTTTAAACTGCATAGGTTCTTTTGAAAGTTTATTATATTCAGTTTCTGTTGAATTTATGGTCGTAACATTTGTATTATCTCTTATGGAATATGTATCGTAGTTATTTGTCAATACTTTACTTGTAGTTACCGGAATAGCTGATGGTATTGAATATGTGAAATTATTATAAAGTGTGGTGTAATTCACAATTGAATTCTCTGTCGCCGTTTTCAAATTATTTGAAGCAGAAATTGTTTCATTTCCTTAAAATTTAACAAATATCGTTAAATAAAATAACATAAAAAAATTGTACAATCATTATTTAATAAATATTTTTTATAAGTCTATTTTGTTCATGGTACCTTTGTTAACTGTGTTAAAAATATATATACCAAGAAAATTTCCGATATATTTTGTATATTTAAAATGATTCATGCATTCAAACATGGTCAAGTTACAGTTATTTAATCATTCTTATTTATAATATTATTAAAATTTATTTGATATACTATCGTACGGACACCACAGCAACAGGACACACATTTTGAGATGCTATTCACTAATATGTGTGACGATTATTGCTTTTCACCAGATAGAGGTCATCAGCTTGTGTCCAACGATTAGACTCATAGAAGTATCAATTATATTACTAAGATTTTTAAGTTCAGAGCATTCATCACGCCTAGTAACAGAATAGTTGCTAAAGGCAAAATCGATGCAATAAGAGAAATACTAAAAAAAAGGCTTACCTTCATAGGTCAAAGAGCTATTTTCTATCAATGTACTCAATTCGCGCTTATATCTCTTTGGTTGATATCTTTTCATATTATATGTAATTTTACTTTGTGATTTATTTAGAAATATATTTTGTTCATCGTTTTGTTTCTTTGCTCTATTTTTCTTCATGGCTACAGTTTGTTTGTATTGTTTTTTACGTGATAATAGTGTTTTATATTTGGCTTTATTTCTTTGATTCTTCGCTGCCATATTTTTATAAAACTGTTCCATTGATCTTTTTTGAACCGTTTGAATAAAATTTGGTAACGAAGCGGTCACTTGATTTCTTAATACTTTCTGCATGGCAGTTAAAACGCGTTTCACTACTTCCTGAGCAATGACATTTGTATTTGTATTATTTTTCACTTTTTGTGTTATTTTTGAATTTATAACAACAGGATTTTTTGTTGCAATATCTTTTTTAATAACTACTGGTCTTGGAGACATACTTATTCCTTTATCCCTCGTACTTTTTCCCTTTGCTATATATTTAGCTGGGATACTTTTCCCTTTGGCTTGTTTAGGTTCAGATTTAGCTCGTGAGGGTTGTGCTTTCTTAGCATCCTTCTGATTTGGTTTCTTTGTGGTCTGATTTGGAGTCTTAATGATTTGTGTTCGACGTTTAGGTGTTATTTTAGTAGACTGCTGTGATTGTTTCAATATTTTCTTTGGGGATTTTTTATTCTTCTCGGCTTGTTTTTTCTTTTTAACTAAATAATGAAATTTTAAATTTTGGCTAAAGTAAGAATACCATAATATATGAACACACAAATTCTATTTGTTAATTAAGGTTAAATGTTTATCAATTAAATTTTAAAGAAAATAAAAAATATTTACTAATAGTTAATGTATAGACGACAGACCATGCTTTTGTGATATATTACTTACATGAAGAATTAAAGAATTAATATATTCTAATAATTGTTAAAAAAAAACCTTCAAACACAATTTTTTTTTATACAACTTATAATGGCAAACAAGCTGACGGTCCACCTAATGGAAAGTGGTAACCGTCGCCTATAGACATGAGCAGTACCATGGACATAACAAAGTATACTGTTTCGCCCATGATACCCTCCATGAGTTGCCATTCCTGAGGACTCAGATATTATTCCTCTGTACCCTGTAAATGCACATCATATCTCATCCTTCAAACCGGAACACAGCCATGCAAACACAACTGCTTCACGGTAGAAACACGAATGGGACAGAGGTACCCAAGCAATCGAATTAGAGATAATTTAATTATTTGTATGAAAAATAAAACAAAAAACATTATTGACTCTTAACTGACTTCTTGTACAAGCAGATTTAGAATCTGCAAACAGAAATACACAGAGTCTACACATACAGAGTCTACCAAAGGGAGACTTTGTACAAAAGTCGATTGCTTGGGTACCTCTGTCCCATTCGTGTTTCAACCGTGAAGCAGTGTGTTTGCACGGCTGTGTTTCGGTTTAAAGGGTGGGATATGCCGTGAATTTACTGGGTACAGAGGAATAACATCTGAGTCCTCAGGAATGGCAACGCATGGGGGGTATCATGGGCGAAACAGTATACTCTGTTATGTCCATGGTACTGCTCATGTCTATAGGCGACGGTTACCACTTTCCATCAGGTGGGCCGTCAGCTTGTTTACCATTGTAAATTGTATAAAAAGAAATTAAAAGAGAATCTTAACTAGTAGATTACATAAATATGTATTTTTTTCTTATTGTGCATAGTATTGCTAGGTATTCCATGCTTACCATCGTCACAGAAACTTAATAGATGACAGTTCCAATGACCATTAGCACCGCAGTCGCACACCGTACAGCCAGTGCACCAGTCGGCTGGAAAATAACATATTCTAATGAATTAGGAGTTATTTTACGAAAATCCATATCACTGGTTATTTGATTACGAATTATTCTATTTAATTCCGCTACCATTACTACCAACAACTTGACTACTATTATTATTACTAGAAGTTCTACAACCTTCCATATTAGTCATTAACCTCCAACCGCCATTCCATCCACGCACTTTTTGCAATATTCTACCTCTACACGAGACGTCTTCAGGGAAATTTATAAATCTGTTCGGAGTGTTGCGTTAACCGTACGTAGCCTAACCTACAAAATTTACTTTTAGAGTGAAGTTCGCCTTTGTACATTTTTCTCTGTCATATTTTTATGTATAATTAATGTGTACAATAAAGTATTAAATAAATAAATAACATTTACAATTTTTTTTTAATCTTTGTACCGCCATTAACTTTCTCTGTTGATCGTGACGGTTGACTGTTAGAGAATGCCATCAGGCATTAACTCCGCCCTGTAGACATATTTTAATGTGTGCAAAGGTATAAATAAATAAATAACATCCTTTTATTATAAGTTCAACTTTTTTGTAGTAAGACCGAGTATGTTCAAGTACCTATTATATTTTAATGAGACTAATTAACTCCCTGATATAAATAAATAAAAATCCTCATCAGAACTAGATCGAGAAGTAGTTATGATAAAGAAGTGTTTAATTTTAAAATTTATAATGATATACCTGGAGGACATCCTTCGCTGAAACTCGACTCATACGGTTTACACACTTCTGGAACTTGTTTATTGAATACTGGAAAATATAAAGTTTTATTATATACTCGTAACTCAAATATATATATATATATATATATATATATATATATATATATATATATATATATATATATATATATATATATATATATATATATATATATCATCATGTGGCTAACATGACATGGCTTTGTATTTTGCCATGTGGTCCTAACATAGAATAGGCTACCATTTCCTTTCCCATAAGTGTCGTAAGAATCGACTAAAAAGCAGCGAAGGTTGGGCAGCAGCGTCCCTCTTAAAACATCTCTAAAGCCAACACCACCCAAGGAAGAAGCCTATGTCCAGCAGTGGACGAATAATGGCTGAAATGATGATGATGAAATAAATAAATAAACCAAGCAATGTGAAATACAAACCTTGTCTAGTTGCGTCTTTAAAGAAAATATCGCTCAATCCCACGGGACTCCGGCGTGCCCTCGCTACATTTGTACGTCTGAAAAGAAAATTGTTATTATATAAGTTTGTATACATTATCATCACCGTTATCATCATCATCATCATCATGGTCTTTAACTATCCACTGCTGAACACAGGACTCCCCCGTAAGGGGAGTTTTGCCAGTAGTTGCCACGCTTGGCAGGCGGGTTAGCAACCGCAGTTAGGCTTTTAGAGATGTTTTAAGAGGGACACTGCTGCCCATCCCTCGGTCATTAAGTTCCCGTAATCGCCTTTTACGACACCCACGAGAAAGTTCAATTCCTAAAGAATTCATCACCATGGACCGACTGACCTGCCTTCATCCTCACCTATCATCACTCACTAGTTCCTAGCCAACGTAAAACAACAAGGCAACGAGGTTACCATTACATTATCACTCATTAAAAAAATCCAAATTGTCAACAATGTGGTAATAGCAGGATTAGCAGATAGCTAAGATAGATAGGTAAGGGATTATTAGTAATGCGGTCAAATAGTCCCATTACTAGTAACATTTTCTATAAGGTATACGCGATTCCCTTTGGAAACTGTCGGGATTATTTCCTATATAATTCACCATGATAGACTAACTGGCCTGTTTTCATCCTTATCTATCACTAATGCCCTGCCAGCGTATGTTGATTATTTCTTCATTTCAAAAACTGGCATTCTTTATTTATGTAATTTATATAATTCTTTATTTTATGATAGTTTGTTTTCCTTGTGCATATAATTATTAATATGTATCCTAGTATTGGGTACATATTTAACATATATGCATGGGATTATATAATTTTGTTTGAATGATATGTATATGTATGTGTGTGTGTGTATATATGTATGTGTATGTATATTTATATATGTGTGTGTATGTATATATATATATGTATATGTATGTATATATGTGTGTGTGTATATATGTATATAATTTTTATATATTTTTAATTTGCAAATGATGCTTTTTTAATTATAAATCACTATCATACATACTTGTACAACAATTAGTCCATTACCATTCATCATTTTCACCCATTCAAAAGAAAGTAAGCTATATCTTTCTGTTAAGAGAGGAGATTCAAGCCCATCAGTGAACACAATTATGACAACAACATACCTTCCTCCGATATGATGATGATGGTAGCTCTCCACGTCACATCTCTTGTTCTCTCTTACCCAACACACTGCGCTGTCACCACCTTGGCAGAAGCAGAGGTGGCAGGTACCTGGCTCCACTGTATTTGGGGTCAGCTCCCTTTGGAGGAAATATCCCACTTTGGGACATGCGACTGCTTTTCTAATTGTATAGTTAGTATTGAAAGAAATATCTGAAAAGGAAACATTTTACGTCGATACAATGGATACAATGAACGTGGTGCAATCCACGTCGAAACGTTAGGTTAGGTACATATTTTAAAATCCACGCTTACGAAGTTGCTAGCAAAAGCTATCTTTATATGAACTTATAATAATAAAATAGAGAAGATATCAAACCTCTGGCGATGACCTGGTACACCAGCAGTAACAACCACACCACCATCTTCAAACACCATCAGAGCAGTGGAGTAGTAAGCCAGCAATAATACGAGCGCAGCGTGTTTATAAACATACGACGAAAATTTACGTTTGTACAGGTGCGCCGGATCAAGGGGATCTTTTAAGAAGCTACTTATTTCAGAAAACTAAAAAGGCATTAAAAATATAGTAAGATACCGCTGGTTTTTTTTTTATACAACTTAGAATGGCAAACAAGCTGATGGTCCACCTGATGGAAAGTGGTAACCGTCGCCTATATACATGAGCAGTACCATGGACATAACAGAGTATACTGTTTCGTCCATGATACCCCCCATGCGTTGCCATTCCTGAGGATTCAGGTGTTATTCCTCTGTACCCAGTAAATTCACACCAAACCGAAACACAGCCATTTAAACACAACGGCTTCACGGTAGAAACACGAATGGGACAGAGGTACCTAAGTAAACGACTTACGTACAAAGTCTCCCTCTGGTAGTATGGTACCTATTTTCATTTCTACAGAACAGATTATAAAACTTTAGGAAAAATAGGGGACGAGTGAATGGTACCTCCGTACAAAGACTAATGTTTGAGAGCACATAATACTCCTTTTTAATGGAACCTGAAAAATAATCTTAGAAACACTAAAAGACAGGGGGAAAGGGATTGTTAGTAATGGAGACTAAGAATCCCATTGCTAGCAATATACCCAACCAGGTCAACCTCCTTGCGGTTCCCCCTGGAAACTATCATGGTTAATTCCTGATAGGCTAACTGGCCTGTTTTCATTCTCATCCATCACCTTTCACTGGTGCTCCGCCAGCGTATCCCGTTAACGCAGGCGGGGTTACCATACCATTTTCACCCATCAAAAAAACACTGAAAGACAAGACATCTTAAGATAATTCAAAAATATCATGAAATCAGCCGTTATATGTCCACTGCTGAACATAGGCCTCCACTTTATACCGTCAGAAGGAAGGAGACCATTCTTTATGGCAGTTTACTATAAGGGGGATTTTGCAAGTAATTACCATGCTTGGCAAGCGGATTGCCAACCGCAGTTTGGCTTTTAGTGATGGTTTAAGAGGAACTCTGTTGCCCATCCCTCGAACATTAAGTTTCTTTCGCCTCCTACGACACCCACGGGAAAGAAAGGGGTACAGAGTAATAATACCTGAGTCCTCAGGAATGGCAACGCATGGGGGGTATCATGGGCGAAACAGTATACTCTGTTATGTCCATGGTACTGCTCATGTCTATAGGCGACGGTTGCTACTTTCCATGAGGTGGGCCGTCAGCTTGTTTGCCATTCTAAGTTGTATAAAAAAAAAACCAAGACCACACGGCAAAATTGAAATATGTTTACATTTGTAAATTCGTTTATTAAACTACTACATTTCCGTCCAAGCGCGTTCGTTACATGCCAAATCCGTCTCTGAAACGTTCAACAAAATTTTACCAAACAAAACTTCGGATTGCGAAACATACGCAATTTACATTGTTCACCGGGCGACGCGTCAGTATGCGTCTTCTATATGTTTGTCTGTTTGTCGGCATCTACGGCATCCCCGGTGAGTTGTTTGTTGTTATTTAACAGTTTTACTAGATATTTCCTCTGTTGTGGAATTGTATATAAATCGCCTCGATGCTAATAAAGTACCAATGTATTAACAACCGCTGTGTGGTTACAGCATAGAATTAGCCACCTCTTCCGTTCTCATGAGTGTTTTTTTTTACATAGTTTTATACATGGACATAACAGAGTATACTGTTTCGCCCATGATATCCCCCATGCGTTGCCATTCCTGAGGACTCAGATGTTATTCCTCTGTACCCAGTAAATTCACGGCATATCCCACCCTTTAAACCGAAACACAGCCATGCAAACACACTGCTTCACGGTTGAAACACGAATGGGACAGAGGTACCCAAGCAATCGACTTCTGTACAAAGTCTCCCTCTGGTAATGAGTGTAGTTAGAGGGTATTTAGTGGTCGAGGAATGGGTAGCAACCATCTTAAAATATCACCAAAGCCTAATTGCGGTTGCCAACTCGCCTTCCGAGCGTGGCAGCAACTGGCGAAACTCTTCTTATGCGAGAAGTCTATGTTTAGCAGTTGAAAGTTGAAAGTGATATGATTGTGAATAAGTTTTTAGTTCCATTAAAATAATACTTTCTTACTCTAGCTTTTTTTTATAACACAGTTGGCAAACGAGCATGCGACTCACTGATGGTAAGTAACTACCGCCGCCCATGATCACCCACAACACCAACGGCATTGCAGGTGTGCTGCCGACCTTTTATAATAATAAATATAATAGAATGCCTGGTGAATTTAATAATGATTTTATTTGTTAATAATATTACAAACATTTATGATTTATGTTAAATTAACTAATTACAGATAATTTATATTTCGAACAAAAATTGAACAACTCTATATATGGTAATTCAAAAGAACTGGAAGGCTTTAATGTAATGAATGTAATAAAAAGAGATGTTTCGCAAGTAAATATTATGGAAACAACAACAGAAGATAGTAATATCACAGACAGAATTCGAGATCTTAAAAAAAATGTTTTATTCCCACTAACTAACATCGTAAACGATGAACAAAATGAACTCGAAGAATTACTACGTGTAAAAGAGAGTCTTTTTGGATTTATAAAATTTTTGGACAATAACACTTTATTGGACTTTAAAGAAAATAATACAAATGGTAATAGGACACAAATTTCTATCTACAAATTTGAAATTTTTCCACAATATGACATTAGAAGGGGCGATAGTAATATTCTAGATAAATATTTATATAAACTTAAACGTGATATTTTCGAAGTAATTAGAGATATAGTTGCAATACAAAAATTATCTCATTCATCAAATCTACCAGAAGATTTGAGATTCTTAATTCATGCTATGAAGTACTATATTCACAAAAACGGAAAAGAACAAATTGAAATAAAAAAGAATGAAACTGATATAGATTTTAGAAGATATTGGAGGAAAAATTTGCCAGAAAAATCAACAAAAGATGTTATTATTGATATTATACAGCTTATCGACAAAGATAAGCCACGCACTGGCGCCTTAAACGTGTTGTCTCAAAAAACAAAACAACTGTTAAATAGGATCATATCGCAATATAATGAATTCGCTGTTATTAGTTTAAGAGCTAACTAACCAAATTATAATTTGACTAATGATTTACAAAATATAGAAAAGAAATGGCAGAAAATATCTGTAATTATTAGCAACAGTTCTCAATTTGACCACATTTATAATATGAAATTATTACATACCATACTATCTAGTGATATTATCAAAATCAATGATGCATTAGCTTTAATTGACTTCGCTGATAGCAGACGTGTGATTCCTAGTAATATCGGTATTGCTGACGATATTTTAAGTATAATAAATGGTAATTTAATCATAATAAAAACCAAAATCCATAGATTCACAACGAACCCTGACGATTATATAAAGAAAGATTATATCAGAACTACGACTAAAAAAACTAAAAAAGAATCATTTTTAAAGCGAATAAAAAAAATATTTAGGAACTCAAAAAAAGATTTAATAAGCCTTTTACACAAAAAGATCCCAAAGTTGGAGGTTGTCAAAGAATTAGCAAGAGAGAAACTAGACGACCTAAATAGAAGAAAGCTGAACGAGTACGAATCGTCAATGCAAAAATGGCAGAAAAGTTTGGACGTCTCAAGAAGAAAACGATCCACTTTCAACTTTGAAACACTTAAAAATCATATTATAAATATTCTACCGGAATATTTAAGGGGAAAAGTTAATCCTGCCATAAAGAAAGGGAAACCAAAAAAATAAAAACAAAACACGACACGGTGAGTGAACTAAAAATAATACCAGGACTAATTTGGATTTTTTTTTAATTTGACTTTAAAATAATTCAATTGTCACTGTATTACTATATATGAAATAATATAATTAACGCATAAATAAACAAACAGGTTTATTTATGCGTTAATTATATTATTTCAATATTTAACTTGTTTTACAGTACACAGCAGAAATAAAAAACATAGTAGAAGAATGACACAAAATAGAAGGCTGACGACAAAAAGATAAAATACGACGCAAATAAATACGAAGTGAATGAAAAAGTAGAATAAAATGACAACATTGTATATTTAATTCTGTTATTTAAATAAGTTTAGATTAATTTCTTTTTTTAGTTTTAATAAGCAGATAAAATTTTTATATTATTTTTTCCTAAATAAATATAGATTACTCGTGTAGTAAATTAAAAGAAAGAAGAGAGAAAATAACAAAAACTATTAAAGATAAATTTTACGAATAATTTTTTATTAAAAAAAAAAACTATAAATGTAGAAAAATGTTATAAGTTAATTAATAAAAATATGTACATCAAACTTTCATACGCTTTATATTTAATAACTGCTTAAGAAGAGTATCCTTTGTTAGTTTTCTGATTGGATTATTTTGATGATTTACATCTTCGAATTGTATAATAGGTTCCTTCCAAGATTTCGATATTTCAGGCTTTTGATTTATCCCAAATTCAGGCTCAGATCGGGCAACAACTGTAAAAAATATAAAGTGAAATCTGAAATACAGGCTGGCAAATTATTGTTGCTTTCTTTTTTTTAATAACATTAAATTATTATATAAAATTAAAAATTATTTATACTGCTACTCATTGACAGGTATTTATAGAAGATCGAGTAACACTTTATGCAATTTATCTAACTTATTGGTACTATACTCTTTTCCATTTATGTTTCGGCTGCCGAGTAGTTACGCCTGCTTGACTGTTTTAGTTATTGAAATAATTACAACATCTTGGTAGTTCATAGGAATAGCAACGCAAAAAGATATCATAGAGGTGTTACAGTCTATACTACCAAATAATTTTCCCTTAGATGGACTGCTAGTTGATTTACATTACAACTGTGTATTTTATATTTGTGGATATTTTGAATGATTAATTTTATCAAAAGCTTACCTTCAAACCGATTTTGCTCCTTATTTCTTTCAAATATTTTATACAAGTCTCTTGCTAAATTGTTATCGCCATTTTCTAAATAACTGAGAATCTTATTTGCTATTCTGGCATTCATATCCCCGTTTATATCTGCGCCTTCGGCTTCTTTAATTATTTAAATATAATTGTAATCGATTTTTCATTAACTGGTTTACTATATCATGTCTAGATAATTTTAGTTTGCCATTATACGAAGGAGTTACGTTATCTAATTTTATATGTTGATTTCTTGTATTTCCATTTTTAACATTATTATGTTTAAATATCGAAGAGAATTCTCTTTTCATAGCATTCTGCTGTAAATTTAAACCATTTAAAACTTTTTCATTAAGGTTTACATTTATAGCAGCATTTTCTATAAATTCTTGTAAATCTGTTTTATCTGCTGGAACGGCATTTGCATTGCTCAAGTACATTTGAATATTTTCTAATACATTTACATATTGTTTAATATCTGCATTCAGGGCTTTTAATAATACTAGTTTTTTTGCTGGATGCACATTCTTTGGAATAGCTTGATTTTTGTAAACATTTGATCCAGAATTATCTACTTTATTGATATCCTTTCTTATTCCGTCATAAGATTTTGTTAATGCCTCTGAATGCCGACGGGTATTGAGTTTTCTCTTAGTACCCAAATTTTTTGCCACTCTCTCCCAGACTACAGCTGACTTTGGTCTTGATTCAGGAACAAAATTAAATCTACGTGTTTGTGGTGAATATTTAAAGTCATTTTTTAATTTTTCAAACAAATTTTTAACTGTTTCTGTTGGATTAACACTCTTATTAGATTTTAATTCTCCAAAATTTTTTTTCAAAACATTGAATATGCAAGGCAACATTTCAAATATTTGAATTTTTCTGTCTTTTATGGGTATACTACTTGCATTTTGTAATTCAATTATATCGTTTATAATAGTTTTTAAATGATCTTTTAGCTTCTCTTTAGTTTTACTTAATTTTTCCAATTTGTTACTATTAGAAGATAAAGTTGTTAAAGATGACACAGGAATAGTAACTTTAGTTATTGGAGGGACAGTTGTAGAGAATAAACCACGTAAAATTGTATTATTTTGTTTAGTTGGTTCTAAAAGCTTTACTAAATCTGTAAGAGACTTCACTTTGAAGAACTCAGAAAGATTTAGTAAAATATTTCCTTCTATGTTAGACATAGGACTTAAATTTCCTCTTTGAACTGGACAATCCTGATTTTTTAGATTAAATAAATAATCGAATATTAATTTATCTTTAGCTGTTAAATGAATATTACCTAAATCGACTCCATATAAATCTTTAAGTTTTGCTTTAATATCGTCTTCATTTTTAAATATATTTTGATTTCTTATTCGATTAGTTATCTTCTTAGATTTCTTTTTAGGAATGATCATTTTTGTTATTTTTTCTAAAATTTTACCATTTATATTCAAAGAAGATGTCTCGTCTCTTGTTAAGAACTCATCCATTGTGTAATTTATTCTCAAATTTGTTTTATTTTTATCAGCAGTAGGTAGTTCTCGTTTTAAATGACTGAGATGTTTCTGAACTGTTTCAAATTTTTGTAATAATTCTAAGACTTTACTCATTTTTTCAATAGCTCTTGCAGTAGTATTTTGTTCTTTTATTAACATTTCATTTGTATGTTTATTACAATCTACGTGACCTATATTTTCATTTAGTTTTGGATCTTTTACATCTTTAAGATACTTCTTATCTTCCTTAATCTTTTCACATAATGAAGTATTATTAATATCTTTATTGGTTACGGCTTTTGAAAGATGTTCCAAAACATTTTTTAAAAACATTTCCTGTCGCAAAGATAAAGGTTCCTCGAATAGTTCAATAAGATCAGTTATTTTTTCATGTTTCAATTTTTCTGTTTCTAACGACTCGTCTCTCGTATCTCTCTCTATATTCCACAATTTATTTAATAAATTACCAGCAATAAATGCCATTGCTGTTAGAGTATCATTTTCTGATGTGAACGTAATATTTGATATGACAGGGGCTTTTTTATCGCCAACAATCTCAGTTTTAGGTTTAAGTTCATTAACTATCATTTTGGATAAATCTTTATCTTTCGCTTTTTGGGTTTTATTAAAGAGCTTGAGTACGTTCTCTTGATTTATGGCATAATATTTGTTATCACGCCCTATTACATCAATTTTATTATCTGCAATATGGTGATTGGAATGTTGTAGTTTATATTCAATATGAAGGGGGCTTGAAACATTATTGATATCAAACAAACCCGTATGGCGTGAAATTTGTGGTAGTGTGTTAGCAACCATTTTACTAGCTTCTATAGTTCCACTTGCATTTGTATTCTTCAAAATATCTGTAAATATAGTTAAACTATTAATGTTTACATAGTTATTTATTTGATTTAAATTTGTTGAACAGTGATTGAAACGAATCCGTTGTCTTTGAATTGTTTACATGTTACTTTTCTAATACCGTAAATAATTTACAAAAATCCAATATTTCCAGAAAAATAACATAATAGTCCCTAAATACAAATAAATATACGAATTTTACTTTATAATACTATATAAGACAACAAAATAAATATTCATAGAATTCTCTGCCAAAAATAAAAAATCTGCTTAATTTCTAAACAAATTGTCTATAAAATTATAACTCTCATTTATTATTTCAAAAAGAGGGAGTATCTCAATTTGATTGTATTTTTTTTAAGTTTGTTATCTGATAACACCTTCAGTTGTAAACTGATTTGGATTTTTTTTTAATCTGAAAGAAAATACTTACAAATTAGTGCCATAGAAATTTTATCAAAATCGATTTAGTAGTTTAATTTTTAAATAATAATAACCGATTTTGACGAATTGAAGTCGTTTTTCTTTTGTAGAACACAATTTTAGCTATTAATCTTATTTATTTTATTTTTATTTTTGTGATACAACAACAGATTACAAACAAAACTTTTAACAATAGAATACAACAATAGCATTATAAGTTTGCAATCCAATTATAGTTGTACTCAACATTCACAGAGATGAAACAAAATAGGTTAATTTTACTACAAAAAGAATTAATGATAAAAACTAGATACAAAACAAGAATCAAAAACAAAACTACCAAACTATGCATAAAAACTATTAAGTTATCAATGTATGTAAAGTGCTTCGATACAATGAAAATTTCTGATAGAATATGTCAATATCCGATTTAAAATCAATGTCGTTGTACAATTTGCACATTCTGTATATTGGATTATTATATGACACATTATTGTTTGCGAACGGTATAGAAAAGAGTTTAGTTGTACGAGAAGAGTGTTCAGTGGCTCTCAGGTTTATGTACTCCAATAAATTACCCTCCAATTCATTATTTACAATTTTATATAAATATGTTAGATCAATAATTTTACGACGCGCAACCAAACTCTTCATGTTAAAATGTTTGAGTCTATTCTCATAGCATGTCAATACACGTTTGTTGGCATATTTTTTTGTGATATGACGTATAAAATTTTTTTGGATCGACTCAATTCTGTCCTCATGTACAGAATAAATTGGCGACCACACTGATGGACAGTACTCAAGCACACTGCGAACTAGCGTGACGAATAAAATAATTAAGGTGGCTTCCCTTTTAAAAGGTTTTGACATTCTTATGATAAATCCAAGCAACTGATTTGCTTTTTTACTGTTGAATTATAATGATCACGAAAAGATAATTTACTGTCGAATATTATTCCCAAATCTTTCACAACCGTAACTCTTTTTAATGATTTGTTTTCTATTTTATAGTCAAATTGGTGTATATTTTTATTTTTCGTAAAAGATATTACATAACATTTAGCAATATTCAAGGCCATATGGTTTATTTCACACCAGTTGTACAATATGGAAAGATTTTCTTGTAACTGTATGCAATTGTTTATAGTTGTTATTTCGTTATATAATTTTATATCATCCGCGTATGCCAGACAGTTACATTTAAATGAGTCTAACAGGTCATTAATAAATATAAGAAAAAATAATGGTCCCAAGTTCGAACCTTGAGGTACGCCTGTGGATGCCATAAATGGTACGGACTCATATCCATAAACTGCCACGAGTTGAGTTCGATTCTTTAAGTAACTTTCAGTCCATCTGAGCAGATCTCCCTGTATACCAATATGAAATAATTTCTTTAAAAGAATCTGATGGTTGACACGATCGAAAGCCTTGGTAAAATCAGTGTAAATCGTATCGACCTGAGTTTTGCTATTAATAGTCGAACAAATGAAATTTGTATATACCAAAAGATTGGATGCGGTTGAGCGCTTTTTAACAAATCCATGTTGTTTATTACTAATTAAAGTAGAGATATGGCTATACATATGTGGGTAAATTAACCCTTCAAAAACTTTCGCAAAACAACATAAAATACTAATGGGTCGGTAATTAGATACATTAGCTCTGTCACCTGATTTATGGATTGGAATAATCTCTAGTTAACTTCCAGATGTCAGGAAAAATGCCCTCCTTGAGAGATTTGTTAAATATAATTGTCAACGGTCCAACTAATACAACTGAACAAAGCCGAATAAAGACTGGAGGTATACCATCAGGTCCAGCACTTTTATAAACTTTTAATGCCCTAAGTGCTTTACACACTTCATTTTCGGAGATTGTAATTGTGGATAATACTGTATTAACAGTTGGAAATATAGGTTTATAATTATTAGGGATACAGGTACCATACACTGAGGCAAAATATTCTGCAAAAAAATTTGCAATATCATGACCATTATCAGCCTTTTTGCCATTATAGTGCATGGAGGTCGGAAGAGTATTTGTAATACGTTTACTTTTAGTGTAACGCCAGAATGACTTTATATTTTCATTAAGATCTCGCTCAATCTTCGCTATAAAATTCTGATGACACTTATCTATTTCCTTTTTTACTCTAGCTCGTAATAATTTATACGAGTCCATATCTCTGGGATTTCTTCCTTTACGATATTTAATCCTATATTTATTTTTTTCCCTTATCATTTTTTTAAGCGAAGTCGAGTACCAAACCGGGTAGTCTGAATTATTGTTTTTAATTTTAGGTGTATATTTTTCTATTATGGACCAAATATTATTGTACAGTACTTGGAGAAATTCGTTACCATCTAGATGAATATATTCATTCCAATCAATAATAGCTAAATCATTAATACATTTATCGTAATCTGTTTTATGGAAATTAAATCTCTCAATTGTTGACTCGTTTTTAAGATTCAGTTCTGAAGGAATAGTCATACCTATATTGATTGGGGGATGGTGCAAGTCAACACGACTAATGGGTTCTACTTGAGTTATTTTATAACTCAAGCAATCGTCAACCAAAACAAGATCTAATGTTAAATTATTAAAATTTTTTAAATGATTTAACTGTGTAAGTCCTGTTCTATCAAGAAAATCTAAAAAATTATTATATTTAGTGTTCGTTTGTGATATATTTTTACTGTAAACTGGCGTTAGCACTGTCATATTATCAACCTTGTTCCATGAAATATTGGGAAGATTAAAATCTCCTATAATTAGAAAGTGCTCGTTTTCAGAAGCGCATAACACCAATGATTCAATGTTAAATATGAACTGAGTGTACATATCATCTGGAATGTAAGATGGAAGATAAACAGTACATATATTTAACTTGATATTTTTAAAATATACCCTTATCCAAATATCTTCAACAACTGTTTGCTGCGATATACAACTATCCACAGTAAAACTTTTGGACACTGCTATGAGAACGCCCCCTCCATGTGATTTTCTAAACATATCTCTGAATACCACATCCCGATCCCTTCTGTAAACTATATATCTACTATCAAATAACTCAGAGGATAATATGTTATCATCAAGCCAAGTTTCAGTCAAGCATATTATTTCATAGTCATTAGTAAGAACAGCCTTCTGTATATCATACAACTTCGATTTCATACCGCGAATGTTTTGGTAGTAGATATTTATGTCGCTACAAAGCATAAAAAACAAATAATAATAATAATACAAATGTAAAAAAATATAAATGTAAAAACAACAAAAGAGAGAGACAAAAATAAATGTTATTTTCCTAGTGTATCTAAAAATGAAATTGAATTAACAAGAAAAGCAGGAGTATTTTCAGATTTTCGCATATAAATGCGACCGTTGCGAACCCATACAAATTTATAATGCAAATTCTTCGCCTTTATACGGGCAGCAGCATGGATAGCTTTATTAGATGGTGATAGATGTTCAGAAATGAATATTGGAGATTTATTGCCACCAATATTTAAAAGTGACGAATTGAGCTTTTCACTAGTATGGGCTTTGTTGTAATTAGTGACAGCAGATAAAAAATCGTCTCTGCGACGTACACTACGGAATTTTGCAACAACAGTACGTGGTTTCTTGCTGTCTCTGTTTCTTTTGGCTACACGAACACAATGATTTATGTCCATGTCATCCAGCTTGCACTCAACTACTTCGGCACATTTCTTAATAACATGTAGTAAATTTTCAGAACGGTTTTCCGGTATGCCATGAATTTCTACATTACACTCGCGAAGATGCTGCTCCAAATAATTTATGCGATCGCTAAGACTTATCACAGTTTCTTGTAATGCGTTAGAGTTTTTCTGAATATCATCAGTTTTTTTGGACAAAGTAGCCAATGTTGCTTGAAACTCGTCATTTTTGTGAGTAAGAAAATTAAAAGACTGTTGAAGTGCTGCCAGTTCGCTGCGTATGGGAGATAGCTCCGCTTGAAACATTGGTTTAATAACGTCATGCATTTCTTTTATCAACCACGGTAGTAATTGCTGTTTTATAGATTCTGTCAATTGATGAACATTGACTGAGTCCCTGTTTATATCAACTGTTGTTTTTACCGGAGTATCCGAATTATCCGCCTTAGGCATACTCGATTTACATTTCGGGCATATCCAAGAACTTTTTGCCTCCTTAGAAAGTTTTTTATAATTTACAGTTGAAATATTCAAACACTGATAGTGATATATAGAATCACATTTACAGCAAGATATCTGTTCAGTACTTTTTACTTTTACCTTGCAAGCCTCGCAGTCAGCCATTTTTAACGATAATTTCTTATATAGACGAAACAGCAAATTAATGGATAATAATTAATATGACGAAAATATTTTTAAGTTCACCCACAAAAAAAAAAAAAAAAAAAAAAAAAAAAAATCTTTCAATCACTAAAACTATATTTCGTTTTTTGCCACTATCACTTAATGTTATGCCGTAATTATTAGTTACTCAAATTGCGCAGACACCAATCTATCACTAGATATTAAATTAGCGTGCAAACTATAATTGTTTCAAAATATATGGAATTTATTAACGGAGCTACAAATAACAAGTCATAACTATAGAAGTTATAACTATAGAACTCGGTCAAATTTTGACTTTGTTAAAATACTTGATCAAATGTTACTCATAATTTGAAACACTTAATATAGACAGATATGTCTATATCTACTTTATGTGACAATACTACAATGTGATCACCTTCATTAATCTCATCGATTGTATGATGAAACAAAACTGTATCACTTTTGGTATCACTGTCTATACCCGATCCTTCTGTTGACCTTTTACGTCGCTGCATATATGCTAGCATTTCTTTTTTCACATCATCGTGATCATCGCCTCCAAAAGAGCCTGTAAAACGTTTTGTACTTTAATGTACGGAAACAAGTTTCTTTTTTAAAATGACATATCTTACCTTATTTTGTTCTTTAAGTATTTCATATTAAAGTAAAACAATGTGCATTATGTGCAATTATTATATTTAAACGGTGCTCAGTGTTGTTATCGCGGTATAGCAATGATGTAACCTGAGAAAAGATATACATATATAAATATTACCACCATTTTTTTTATACAACTTAGAATGGCAAACAAACTGACGGCCCATCTGATGGAAAGTGGCAACCGTCGCCTATAGACATGAGCAGTACCATGGACATAACAGAGTATACTGTTTCGCCCATGATACCCCCCAAGCGTTGCCATTCCGGAGGACTCGGGTGTTATTCCTCTGTACCCTGTAAATTCACGTCATATTCCACCCTTCAAACCGAAACACAGCCATGCAAACACAGCTGTTTTACGGTTGAAACTCGAATGCGACAGAAGTGCCCAAGCAAACGACTTTTATACAAAGTCTCCCTCTGGTGAGATGTTTTATGATTTACGCTTCGATCTAATATTTACATCAATCTGCTTCAACTATTAGAAAGCATTTACAATCATTTATATATAATAAACTATATGAAACCCATACACATTAACAATACCATGGACGTCTCAGAAAACTTTGACACCACATATTTTTTTGCATTTTATAAATGCAGATAGTTGTTTTTTTTTTTCTTTCTTTCTCATATTTAATATATCTTGACAACTAGTATTATGTTTCCGTACCCTGTAATTTCACTAGCAAATTTTTCACAACCAGAGACGAATAATCAAGCCAACAATTTTATTTTATTACCACTAGAGATGAGAAAATACCTAGCAACAGATTGTCCCCCTTCCCCGTGCTGGGTCGTGGAACTAGTGGTGTTTTTGCTTTGGTCGATTCCTTCATCTGTTTAAACTTCAAGTCTGTAAATCAAAGAAAATAACAATATGTGATTTTTTGTTTTAAGAAAAATAATCATCTCTAACGTCAAAAATGAGAAACCTTCATTCTAAAATTACGTAAAAATTAAATAAAGTTGCAAAATCGTGATCTTTTTATTTTTTCAACTTCCTTATTTTCTTTTAATAAAACAAAGATTCAGTTCACCTTTTTAAATATTATAAACGATTTTATTTGTTATCTCTCGGCACCTTATTAGCTCAATTGTCAAGAAATTTGGCAATATTTGAGATTTCCTAAGCATGCATTATATTTTAATGTACCAACTATCAGTTTAATTTACGTTATCCTGACTGCTTAAATTCGTGCTTGCGTCACAGTCGCTCATGACTAAGGATCACGAATTGATTCCAAAACTAGTCGAGCTTTCTCGATCTAATTACACGTAAGTGAAAACGGTAGTTATAGGGGGGAAACGAATTGTTAGCGAGGTCAAATAGCCCCATTGCTAGCAATATACCCTCTAAGGCCTACCTCACCGCGGTTCCTCCTAAAAACTGTCATGGTTAATTCATGCCGAATTCATCATGGTGGGCCATCTGATCTGCATTCATTCTCACCTATCATCTTCCACTGGTGCCTCGTCGGTGTATACCGATAGCGCGGGCGGGGTTAACATTTCATTGGGATATGGCGTGAATTTACTGGGTACAGAGGAATAACACCTGAGTCCTCAGGAATGGCAACGCATGGGGGGTATCAAGGGCGAAACAGTATACTCTGTTATGTCCATGGTACTGCTCATGTCTATAGGCGATGGTTACCATTTACATCATCAGATGGGCCGTCAGCTTGTTTGCCATTCTAAGTTGTATAAAAAAAAAATATGCTACTTTAATCTCAGTCAATCAAAATTAATTTTGAATTAATGAACATATCGCATAACATAAAATATACAATTCAAAGTCAAAATTCAAGAAGTCGATTAAAAACAATACCTTGTTTAAGCTTAGTGAGTGCATCTTCAAAATTGCTTTCATCAACAATGAGATTTCCATCCGACTCGTCGCACTCCATTACGGGGTGACACAGCCACTTGGCTTCGTCAGTGCATTCACACCGCTGGCATCCAGAACACCTGTTTTCTGTTAAATAAAATATAGTTTTTTTACACCACGGAGGTGGCAAACAAACTTACAGCCCGTCTGATGGTAAACGGACACTTTAGTCTATGAATGCAGACAATCTCCCAAATCAGAAACTTTTTTGCAGACAAGAAAATCACAAGCACGTTGCTCACCCTGCAGGTGCCTTAATATACCCTTTTGGAAGAAACCAATACAATAATCTCTAAGGAAAACCTCGGCAGAGACCATTCCATAGCCTGAAAATTCCCGGTGGTCAACTCCTCTGAAACTATACTGTACGTTACCATTTGGAATCAAGTATGTCAGGATGAATATCCTATCAATAGCGAGAGATGTGGTGATAAAAGGTGGCAGTGAGCTTCATTTCAAGCAATTCCTCAGAACACAATATGTTATACAAGCGGTAGATCACACGAAGAAAGGCAAAGTCTCGCTTTAGACTCAGTAACACCCGTGAACTTGGGATCATCGACTTTTCTCTTAGTCCGATTATTTATAAACTATATTCACAGCATTTTTTATTTACAAATTTTCTTACCATACTTAAGGAAGTAGTTAAGTAACTACAGCAATCAAAAAACGGTTGCAGTACCGCAGATATCGCGCATTGTGGACCCCTGTATGTGACAAGATCTTGCATCATTGTACCTAATAATTTCACTGCTATATCACAGCTTTCATAATGGAACACAATAGATGAGAAGTAACCGTTTCCACGATCTGTAGAATCTTATTTAAAAATGAGTATTTCACAATTTAATACATATTGTATTGTTATACCCAATTATTATTTTATAAGGCCAAAAACATCATTCCTCGTCGTAATGTCTTATAGTAATACATTAGAATTGATAAAGGAAGCTTGTTTCACAGCTCGCTCGTTTACAGCTGTTAGAGATTTTGTAATAGTGTATTGTGAAATAACAATTTCATTACTGAACCAAAGGAATTTTGCAGAAAGTTACCCCGAATTTAAAAATCGACGTTGAGTATATGATTGCAAACAGTATCCAATTCAAACACGTAGAAATCTCTACGTCTCCCACTAACTCTCGCTCCCTATTTCTCTCTACCCTCTAATTTGATGATTGAAAACTCACCTTCAGTACAATCCGTATATTCCGATACGAACGGTATACATGTCGAAGAATCTGTGCCCACTGAAAAATTGAATATGTTTTAAACTAGGTGCTTATATAATAAGAAATCAAAAAAAAATCTACTCAATAATTGAAATTTTAGGTGAAAAAAATCGTAAAAGAATATTTAATTTTGAATTTTAGGTTCTGGACTATTGTAATTTCCTAAATAGTGCAAAAAGTATTTTATATATTTGTTTTCAGAATTATGATTTACTAATCGTATTTAGTAATTGTAAATATGTAAAAAATATCATCAGCTTTTTTGTCCTTAACATGTATAATATATTTTTTTATAACATTGTTGTTACTTATGTTGATTTCTTTAAAGGCCATGGCTTTGCTAGATAATTTTTTAACAAAATTTAAATTATTCCTTCCAAACATTAGTATTTTATAAAAACTTACCTCATAAATGCGATGTTTGAGTAAATTTAGGTAATAACATCACTAATTATTCTATTTTAGTAACAAAAACGTTTTCCCAATACTGAACTACTTAATTTACTCGTGGGAAAAAGGTTTTATAGTTACAGTAATATTGCTGTCTCTAAGTTTATACCAATAGGAACTTAATACTAAGTATTATGTGCAATTGTGAACTTAGAATTAAAATATTTATATTTATAATGATAAGTGTGATGAGCAGTGCAGCTGATAAACTGTGCAAAATTGTGCAATATGTATACAAACTAATAATTGTGAATTTTAAGCAATTGCTATTTTAATTCAAAAAGACAAAGATAACTTAATGATCAATTTAATTCACACATCACCATCACATTTGTATAGAAAACATATAAAAATGAAAAAGTCTTTACCGCACTACAAACTAAATTTAAAAAAAAAACATTGTTAAAATTTCACTGATACTTCAATATCTTTACAATTATTAAAACACCAAATAATCACAATTACACAATTATCAATTCTCCTTTTTTTTTTCCAGTTTTTTGCTGGTGTTTCTCAAAGTTTATTTTATATTAATTTATTATCTTCATTTAGTATTTTTCTCTTTTACCTCACAGCTCAACTCACACATCCATGCATTTTTAAATTCTCCGTCTTCTTATTTATCGTTATTAACGATGAAGTCGGTATAATCTCCACCCGGCCCACCAGACATAAGATTTTCTTTAGGCACCCTTCTCCTCATTTGCCTTATCTTGTTCCTCACTTGGTTATGAAGATTCCTCCGATGTCCATCTTGATGCCCACAGCACAGCGAATCGCCTCCTGCAATCACCAATCTTTATGTTATCATTTGTATACTTATAACATGTTTGTTCCAATAACTTCGTCACAAAATCTTTCAATACACGTAATTCTAATTTTAATTTGATAGTTTTTTTTTTTTTTTAATTTACGAAGAAGATTGGTTGCAAAAGGCGATATGCTGTTTTAAAAAGATATATTTTAGGTACCGACTTACTACTAAGACGACACTAAATTAAAATTAACTAACAAGACCTAAACGATTATCACTTAAAAAACCAAAAAAGAAAAAGCAATGGCCCAATATAACAACCCTGTGGCACACCATACCGGTATCCGCTAAAGCGTACACCGCCTCGTCCATAGTCCTCCTTATTCTATACGACAATTGTCTGAAATACGTTGGTCTGTCTTGTTTGAATAAACTTCTATATCTGTCCCTGGAAGTGGCTTTTTCTCTTATATTTCTATAATATTCACAAAACCAAGGATCTCTGCTGATGCAGCCAACACCTCTCCCGTGGACAGCGCAGATGCAGTAGTAGCATATGTTTGTGCTTTGGTAGTTTAACAGTGACTCGATGTCGGAGGCAACATCGATATCAGTGTCGTTTGCAGTGACGCTGTTTGTGTAATACGAGAACCCTCGCTTACATTTTGCCTTTGCTTCATATGGGATCTCGTCCTTGTGCCAAATGTAATCTGTATTATTGATAAATTTAAATGTGAATTCAATACTATCAGTGATAGATAGAAGCAAATTTTTAGACTTTTTTGATAACTAATTAAATTGTATATTATAGTAATCATATCCTATTGTTGTATCTGTACATTTACTTTACTATCTATATTTATTTTGGTTTTACCAATATATTGTTTGGTATTTTAAAGAATACTTATACATAAAATTCCAAACTACTCATATATTAATTTTATTTAAATATTGTACTTATATAAAAAAAATATATCTTCTTTTAATTTATACAATACTGTATTATAGAACTGCATCCTATTAAACAATATTATTGTTTTATTTTGATTTTATTCTGTTTTATTCGATACTTTCCTACGAGTATGTACCTAATGCAAATTCCCACATTCTCATTAACCGCGTTGCTGTTAGCAAATAATAACATTACAAAATCAGCTGAACTGCTCATCACCGCCACTATCCCACCAACCTCTTCTAATTCTATACGCCAAGTTCCTATTATTATCATATAGAACGCTTTTCTTGAATTCATCAGTCAACATGGCCATCCTAATACACTCATTTACATTCATAGCTGGTCTTCTGCTACAATATTGGTCTTTTCCCTCGACTGAACAAACACATATCTTGCAGTATTCATCCTTCGTCTCGTGGTTCATATGAGACCTCCTAGCATCGTCTTCGAATTCGTCTGAACCATCGTTTTTAAATTCTATTTTTTCATCAATTTTGATTGTCGTACGACCAGGAATACATTTTAGATCTAGTTTATTTAAATCCTCTTCTTTTGGTGGTACATGATTGTAATAGAATTCTAATAACAAGAAAAATTGACCATATTTGATATATTTATTTTTATTTATTTAATTTGATAATCTATTTGAAGCTCTTTCAATAGCTAAATATAATAGTTATTTACGTTTATTATTTTGAACTTTTTAAATAACATTTTTTATAAATGTAAATACACACGTACACATTTGCTTTTAATAAATAGATTTCGACCAAACAAAGTAAACTTAGAGAGCTAGACCGATTACTAGGCAATGGAATCAAAACTTCTTGTCCATAAGTAATTTAATTATTCCAAGTTGAGAGCCCTGTTAACTATACTAGAGACTTTAAGACTGATTCCTTATAGTTAATGCTATTTTACATAATTCATGTATATATAAAAATGCTATTTTTAGAAAAAATCCATTCGAAAGAAACTCTTATGGACATTGGATGCTTGTTGCATCAGAACTATCAGTTGTACGTTAGTAACCCTTAAGTATTGAAAAATTCTGAGTTACATTTGATAATCAGTACTTTTCCTGCCATATTCTCGTCCTTCAAATTGGAATAAAGCAATTAAATTGGAATAATCCAATTTGCTATAGCAAAAGGGTCAATGAGTCATCCCCTTTCACAGGAAGTACCGAATATACATTTTCGTAAGAAAATATATTCAAAATCTGATTTTAGTTACTAATTAATGTGCAACATTTAAGAATAACATAAATAAATATGCTCAAAATATAAATTATAAAAAAGGGTAGTCAGTTTGCTGCTGTAGCGATGAAAGTAACACTTGACAAGTCGAGAATTCGCCAAAGAGAATCCAACTTGACAGGGGACAAGCCTATCGCTAATACTCGGATTAATATAATTTACCAGAGGGAGACTGTACAAAAGTCGTTTGCTTGGGCACCTCTGTCCCATTCGTGTTTCAGACGTGAAGCAGTGGTGTTTGCATGGCTGGTTCGGTTTGAAGGGTGGGATATGGCAGTGAATTTACAGGGTACAAAGGAATAACAACTGAGTCCTCAGGAATAACAACGCAAAGGGAGTATCATGGGCAAAACAGTATACTCTGTTATGTCCACGGTACTGCTCATGTCTATAGGCAACGGTTATCACTTTCCATCAAGTGGGCCGTCAGTTTGTTCGCCATTCTAAGTTGCATAAAACTAAACAATTTGTTTTTTATCAATTTTTTTCGTGGGTCGGATTTTGGAATGGGTAAAGTCAATTCCATCGTGATGAATTAGTCGTGTAGTCCTGAAATAGAATTGGTCACCTCTTCCTTTCCCTCGGGTCTCATATGAAGTGACTAAAGGAACTTAATGATCGAGGAATGGGCAACAATATCCCTCTTTAAACATCATCATAACGTAACTGCGATTGCGAACTCGCTTGCCAAGCATAAACTACTACTGGCAAAACCCTACGTACAGCAGTGGACAGTTGATGACAAACATAATGATGATTAGTTCATCAAACATTAACCACGATGGTTTCCAAAGCGGAATCACCGGACAACCAGTCAGAAATTAAAATTGGCTTAATTTTAATTTAAAGTTATTGGTCCAATCCTTGTATACGAGTACCTTTACATAATTAAAAATAATCTCACCAGCATGGACGAAGGCTGTGGTTAAAACCAGAAAGATAAGGAGCACCAAGTTCACTTGCATATTGTACCGCTGACTTTAATTGCAGTCTCAGAAGAATGAAAAATTTATATAGTTACGCTTCGTTTGATTGTTGGATACTTCGTTTTTTCAATTGGGTACGGACTTGGGGGTTAATAAATTATTTTTTTATATCTTCTACAACAGTGTATGTATGTATGTATGTATGTGTTGATATATATGTGTATATTTTGACGTCAACGATTGCCCGCCTTGTTTATTTTTCTATTTCTCATTTAACAATTGTCAACTACATAATCTACAGAATTTAATTTAGAAAAACCTGTTATTGGTCATACTATTTTAAAATATGTATCTATTGTATAAATTCTACTATCAAATATTTGGTAATTTTATATGTAAAGCGCTGTTGGTTTTTTTAAATAAATAAATTAATTAATTTCAACTTATAGTCCTTTTTTAGCAACACACTTATTTTCTATCTTTTATAGAATAATTAAGAGGCATTAGAAGGATAAGCAAGCTGAACTGGCAATGGGCTGATCGTATAGCTCAAAGAATTGACAACCGATAGGCAAGAAAAGTTCTTAAGTCTAGGATGTTCTGTAGTCTAGGATGATACCACTAGATCGAGTGACGACCTCAAATGTATTACAGAGTCAGTGTATGCCGATGGCTCAAGGCCGTTCCTTAGGGCAGTCTATGAAGGCTTATGATCAACAGTGGACAGATAACGGCTGATATGATGATGATAATTTGAAGGAAATAGGCCAATAGGCGGCTCACCTGGTGGTAAGTGACTACCGCCGTCCATGATCGCCCGCAACACCAACGGTATTACAGGTATGCTGCCGGCCTTTTAAAAAGGAATATGCTCTTTTCTTGAAGGTTATGTTGTCGTATCGGTTCGGAAATACTGCCGCTGGAAGTTGATTCCAAAGAGTGGTTGTGCGTGGAAGAAAGTGCCTTGTAAAACGCACGGTGGAGGATCGCCGCTAATCTAAATGGTTGGGATGAAACTTTAGTTTATGGCGGGTTGTATGGTGGTGAAAATCAGCAGCAGGTATCTATCGGAACAATTCCTCAGAGCACTCCCCATGATAAATTATAAAATGGGAGATATTCGTGACAGATATGTGTGTATGTATGTAATATTATTTAATAATGTTCTAATGATACCGCCTTTTTCAAAGTCACCGAGCTAAAACAAACATGATCAGATCAAATTTCAAATAAAAACTGGTCACTTTTTTTTAATTATTCTTTTTTACAGCATGCTTTTTATCCGGGCACGTTACGTGACCATAACAAAACAATGATCACTTCTCGACGTGTCTTACTAGCGTAACTTTCAAATTTCTCCAGCCATCTTGTCATTTCACCTTGTTTTCTGTTAATATGTGAATAAACGAGTACCTCATTAACTGACGTTTTTAAAAAAATAACCTATACTACGGGCCATTGTTGGAGTTTTAATACTGGCTGTTGACACTGAAGTTTTTTAGAACAATGTATAATTTTTAAGTTTGTTCTGTGTCAGATTTCTATAAGACATGTCTCGTATTTTTTCACTTAACTTATTATTTTATA
This sequence comes from Galleria mellonella, assembly GCF_026898425.1. Classification (NCBI taxonomy): domain Eukaryota; kingdom Metazoa; phylum Arthropoda; class Insecta; order Lepidoptera; family Pyralidae; genus Galleria; species Galleria mellonella. The sequence continues at coordinate 576,764 of NW_026442129.1, forward strand.
TCTCAAATACAAATATGTTTTATTACTGCATTCTGCTATTTACAACAGCCACCCCTTCCTTTCCCGTGGGTGTCGTAAGAGACGACGAAAGTGACTTAACGCTCGAGGAATGGACAGCAACGTCCCACTTAAAACATCACCAAAGCTTAACTACGGTTGCCAACCCGTCTGCCAAGCATGACAAATTTTGGCGAAGCCTCCCAATTTTATAGGCAGTTTATGGGGGAGGCCTGTATTCAATAGCGGGCAGTTAACGACTGATATGATAATTAGAAAAAAATTACTATTGTTATTAATAAATGAGATGCCCCCAAACGAAAAAGCATTAATTACAATCCCATAATTAGCTGAATACGGCCCTCCACTATCTGAATGCAATAAAACAAAGCCAACAAGTCGAAATAATGACGAACAATGGCCATAAAACGTTATCAGCTACGCACCTGCACGCGCCATCTGTCGTACAAGACTTTATAATGTTGCACTAGGAGAATTGATTATCAAAATAACAGAATAGAGATCTAAGCTGGACATTGGGCCTCGTCCAAAGAACAATGTTAGTCTAAAACACTGGTCATATGGTCCCGGCAGAAACTAAGCCACCCCTTCCTTTCCCGTGGGTATCATAAGGGCTGACTAAGGGAGGGCGAGGGATGAGCGGCAGCGTCCCTCTTGAAACATCTCTAAAGCCTGACTGTGGTTGCCAATCCGCCTGCCAATAGTGACAACTATTAGCAGCATCCTCCAAGGGGGAAGCTTATGTTCAGCAGTGGCCAGTTAAAGGCTGACATCGTGATGACGATGATGAAACACTTTTAAACCATCTCCATTCTATCCGTGTTCTTAATGCTATTCTTACTCTTCTTCTAATAATCCTATCATTTTTAAAGTACTACCTTCATTTATATCTACAAATAATATATTTCTTTGTTACATATCTAAAATAATATTGTAAAGGGGAAATGTTTGATTTTTTTTATTTGTAATGAATAGATTCAAAAATACGTAATCGATTTTTAAAATACTTTCACTATAAGACTGAGACATCCGCGAACCCCCCACAGTTTACAGATACGGGTCTCGACCATGTGCTCTTTGCCCGAGCGTACTGCTATGGCAGTACGCCATCGCGTCGTTCATTTTGACCCAGGGGACCAAGCCTGCGCTATTGAAATAGCATTAGCTGGGAAAAATAGTAGGAATATAAGAAAAATTAAAATATTGTCCAGTCATCGCGAAACCGGCTAACCAGCTAACCGCCCTGCGTAGAACCTGCTATGCGCAGAAGATCGCGCGGCGTCATGAGGGCGAGCCGTTGTCGACGCAGCTGAACGCAGACGCGCCAACTGGCTGACAAATTCCTACACCATCAGAATCTTTAAGTCGCGTGCGATGACTTCGTTCCTGACTTACCGATCTGCAACTGCGCACATTCGCAGTGCGGGGTTTTTTGGCCTACAGTGTTGGATTCTGTAATGATGAACACAGTTCGTACTATGTGGAGGAAGCATACGTAAGCCGGGAACGAATATAACCATAGGTTTTATAGATACCTACTTCTCATTCGGAACGGCAGCTCAGATTGTAAGACCGGTCATAACAAGACGCATGCGGCCTTTGCCTGGGTGATGACTCGATACAGCTGCGGCGTCATACGCTGCGGTCAGTCAATCTCAACCTCTAGGTAGCGCACTGTACCTTCCCAAGAGATGATCTTATCTCAAAGGCGAAGGTTGGCGGTAACAATTGCTGGCGGCGGATAAGGAGCACTACCGTCTTACACAAATTAATGGCGAAGCGCCATTAAACCAGCCACCCGGGAAGAAGAAAACCCAACAGTCGCTTCTTGCGTGCAGGGGCATCGGCCCGACTCGACGATATGAAAAATGCGCTCTCGTTCACCTATAGAAAGCTGCAGCTAGTAACATAGGCATTGAAAGCAATGCCCAATAAAACCGTGCTGGGGCCGGAGCGAATTGCTTTCACTCGGTGTCGTAATTGATTTTGCATAGAACAGGCAGTGTTAATGTTGATATCGTAGTATGTCAATAGTGCTCTTTGGTTGGAGAGTAAGGAATGGTTAGTAATAAAATCTAGTAGCCCCATTGCTAGCTATAGACACTATCATGTCGACCACCACGTGATTCCCTCAATACAATGGGCGAAGAGACCCTACTCCATCTTGAACTATCGTCCCGGGGAGGAAGCGGACCAGTCCCATTGCTAGCAATATACCCCGTCAGTTATTCCTCCACGTGCTCCCCACTGGAAACCTTTGTGCTAGGGGGAAAGGGATTGTTAGCAATGAGGTCTAATAGTCCCTTTCAGATCGACCTCCATGCGGCTCTGGAAACCTTTTCTCAAAAATTTTTCGTCTTCCACTGGTGCATTGTCAGTGTATACCGATGGCGCGGGCGGGGTTACCATTCCATTATCATCCATTAAAAAAACAACCTGTCATCCAGGGAGGGGAAGCGATTGTTAGTAATGCGGACCAGTCCCATTGCTAGCAATATACCATGTCAGGTCGTCATCCACGTCGTCTCTCCTGAAAACCATTGTGCTGAATCCCAAGTGTATTTTTTTTGATGGGTGAAAATGGTATGTGGTGGTAACCCCGCCTGCGCTAAAGGGATACGCTGGCGGAGCACCAATGAAGGGTGATAGATGAGAATGAAAACAGGCTAGTCAGCCCATCATGATGAATTCATCAGGAATTAACCATGATAGTTTCCAGGGGGAACCGCGAGGAGGTCGACCTGGTTGGGTATATTGCTAGTAATGGGATTCTCAGTCTCTATTACTAACAATCCCTTTCCCCCTCCCAAGTGTATTCATCACGATGGGCTAACTGACCTGCCTTTTCATTCTCATCTATCATACCTCACTGGTTCCCCGCCGGCATGTACCGTTAGCGCAAGCGGGGTTACCATTCTATTATCATCCATTAAAAAAACCTATCGTCTCTCGCCGATACCCCGCCAGCGTACACCAATAGTGCAGAATAATATAGGTGTAGTCTTTCTACAAGTATTGATTTAGTCGATCACCGCATTGCTCGCCATCGACAGGGAATTCGTCCTCACACGCTTGAACCTAAATGGTCACGTACAGTGCGGTTTCAAAAAAGTTTTCTCCCACGAACACTCAGGCTGTGGAATGAGTTCTATGCCGAGGTTTTTCCTAGAGACTACAGTATGGGTTTTCTTTTAAAAGGTTCTATTAAGCTTTCTTCAGGGTTGGCAACGCGCACGTGACACCACTAGTGTTGCAGGTGTCCATAGGCTACAGTGACCGTTTACCATCACACGGGCTGTATGCTTGTTTATCACCTCCGTGGTATAAAAAAAAACCACAATAACCTATTATATTTTAAATTCGTTACCACACGCTGATTGGTCCTCTTATCTACATTCAGATATGGTATTTCATAATTTAGTATTATATATTTGGAATAAATGAAACATATATATATAAAAAGGCAAGTTTAGAAAAATATATTTATAGTTATAACTATATAATAAGTAGATACATTAAAAAAAATCACGTTCCCTTTAAGCTTCTCGTGCTGGTTACTCTGTTCGAGTCATAGATTACTATTTGCTCTTCTATTGCAGTTGTTTTATTTAATTGTCTTATAAAGTAATATATTATGTATGTATTTATTGTATATATATATTTATTTATTTAATATATTATGTGTATGTGTTCGCGCGTTTCTTTAATTTTATATATTTTTCGTAACAATTATAAATTTATTCTCATTATATATGCTAGTTCAATAATAATAATCGATACCTAGTGCTAAATTCATTTCCCTTGATCCTATCCTCTCCAATCACCGTCATCGTCTTTACCTCCGAGTTATAACAACCAATGAGGACGCTGGAAGATTATAAGAAACTTCAGAGCTGTCTTCAATCCTAACCGTCAATGTGACCTCCGCAATCAACGAGTAATTACGTGTTTAAGAAAATATTAATAAAATTGTTGTGCTGCAAACTGTAACATTTAAAGCGTTGCCGCTTACATAATTTTGAAGTGCTGTGTTATAGACAATATTTTAGTGTGTGTACATTGGTGACAAAGTGACGGAAGAAATCAAGGCGCCTGCACAGGACATCATATGATAGCCCACGACAAGACGGTGAGTCCTCAAATCCTTTTCGTTATCCCTGCCACACCTAGATTTCTCCTATAAAACCCACCATTTGATGGTACCTATCGAACCGGATTTAAAAAAAAAAAAAAAAAAAAAAAAAAAAAAAAAAAAAAAAAAAAACTAGCTTGAACTAGCATTTCATCATCTTAATATTACACGGCATCCGCCATTTTGTACCCTCTTAATAATTAATCGCATCCGCCCACCAGCACAACGTGTTATTATTTCTATTATTTTCTAATTCACAACCGCTAAAATACATATCCTAGTTTATATTCAATACCGCAGTAATAATTAACCGTTTTACAAAAAAAAAAAAAATATATCTACCTTTTCTATATCAATATAAACCGCGTAAATATAATTAGTCACATTCATCGCTAAAACCGCATTGTTCTTTATATGCCTACATACCAATCGCAATATTTCTTTAATACCGCTACATACCTGTCGATTTTATTTTCGAGTACTGGTAAGCCGCATCTGTGTACCCACATACTTTTTTATTTCATTTGTCGGTAGTTCATTTTTTATTTCGTTTAATTCATCAAATATCAAATCAAATATTCATCAAATTTTATATCTAACGCTAATTGTCATCTCTAAAAATGAATGCAAAAATTTCTATATTAAACGCTAAAATTAATTGTATTTTCCAACGTATAAATAGACTGCATGATTCGGCAAAAAAGGTAAACGTTTCTAGTCCTGAGCTTCGTTCTACGGAGGCGTTCATGGCGGACACAGAAACATTGTCTGTGATTCGTGATGAATTTATTGCTAATATAGATACGATAAATCAATATAAAATTGATGAGGATCCTACGTATGTACCTAATTATTCTCAACTTACCGCATTTGAAGATATTTATACGCGAATTCAAAGAGTTCGTTCTCAATTGATGCAATCGCAGTCGCAGGGCTCTCGGATGAAGGTCCAGGAGGGAAGGTCAGGGATACCCCTCCCCCCTATTGAGCTTAAATCGTTTAATAGCCAGGTTGAGCTTTGGCCAAGCTTCTACGAGTGTTTCAAGATTAATGTACATGATAATGAAGGTCTATCTGATTCACAGAAATTACATTATCTGTTGGGTAAATTGTCAGGTCCTGCTTTAAAACTGACGGCCGGTATTGTACCAGCCGGAGAGAACTACGCTAGTATTTGGCAAAGTTTAGTTAATAAGTACCAAGACAAACGAGCATTAGGATCTCATTACATGTCTATTTTAATGAATATAAAACCTGCTATTAATAATGCTGCTTCGCTTGACACGTTTATTGAATCGTTTAGCGCCGCGGTGTCGGCCTTAGAACAGCTAAAAATTACCGATCTTAAAGATTTCATGCTATTAACTATTGCTTTACGAAAAATAGACTCAGTAACCGCACAGGCATTTGAAATGGCAATTAGAGATAAGGAAATCCCTTCTTATTCGGAATTTGTCGAATTTATTAAAGGTCAAGTAAAGATATTAGATCGTACTAGTAACCGCCCTACGGTTATACCTACCGTAGCCAGCCCGCGTCATAACAATACAGTCCACTACTCTAAAACTTTGCTATCACGTGATAATATCGAATCTTGTTCAATGTGCAACAATGGTGATCATTTGCAATTATACCAATGTACAACCTTCAAATCGCTTCCGGTCGAACAACGTTTTGAGTTTATCAAAAATAAACGTGCATGTATAAATTGTTTGAGTATGTCACATACTGTGTCGCGTTGTAATTCTTCGCATTACTGTAAAATGTGTAACAAACAACATCATACACTATTACATAAAACTAGTCTGAGCAATAAATTAAATAATCGAAAACAACCCTTTACGCCGCCGTCCTGCTCGCACGCATTACTTGCAGCGCCGTCGGTTAGCACAGCTGAGGTTCCCGCTCATACTTTGTGTAATTGCCCCGCGCACCCGCCGCTAGCGGTAACCCCGCCAATCGCGCAGCTCCCGCCGCCGACTCAGCTGACTCCGTGCGTTAATAACCAAGTTTCATTGTGTGCCCGCGCGCATGTTATTAATAACAACAATACAATATTGCTTAGCACGGCACAGATAAACGTTTTAAATGATTGTAAACAGAAGTTAAATGTTAGATGTCTTATTGATAACGCGTCACAAAACCATATCGTGACAACCGCTTGTTGTAAACGCCTTAATTTAAAACCAATTCCACTTAATGTACATACATCTATTAAAGGTATAGGATCCGCATCGCAGACCGTTCGCGGTTGGGTTCCGCTGTGTGTTTCTTCTAAAAATAACTTGTATAATTACACTATTGATGCGCTTGTCGTCGACGTCATAACGGAGAATATGCCTTCCGTCATGATCGATGCAACGATTATTAGTAGTTTATTAAATATACCGCTTGCTGATCCACTATGGCATACGCCTGGACAGATTGAACTCGTACTTGGGGCTCAATTGTTCCCATATTTATTATTAGGTGGTAAAATTATTGCACCTCCCGCACCGGCCGCTATTGAAACCGTATTCGGATATATTCTTATAGGGGAAGTCGCCTCAACCGCTGACTCCGATACGGCACCCGCCTCTTCAACATTTCTCATATGTTCGGAACAGGAAACACAAAATGATAATTTAGATAAAACATTATGTAAATTTTGGGAACTGGAAGAAGTTCCTTCAAAAAGGTTTATGAGTCCGGAGGAGACTGAATGCGAGCAAATATACTGTGACACAATTTCACGTGATTCTACGGGTAAATATTGTACCTCACTGCCATTTTCTAAGGATCCCTCCATATTGGGTGATTCCCGTTCTGTAGCTACTCGTCGCTTACTCTCTTTAGAACGTAAATTGAAAGATCCTGTTCTTCGTGCTAGTTACAATGAGATCATACAAGAATATCTTATCAACGATTACCTATCGGAAGTTCTGCCCACTAGTAACGAATATGGTAAAGGGTATTACATACCTCATCACCCCGTCATTAGGAATGATAAAGAGACGACAAAATTACGCATAGTCCTTGACGCAAGCGCCAAGTGTCATAATGACATATCTCTAAATGATATATTACATACGGGACCCAACTTACAAGCCGATATATTAATTCTTTTATTGAACTTTCGCTTATTTCCTATTGCACTAACCGCCGACATAAAACAAATGTATCTAAGAATCGAAGTTCGTAAGGAACATAGAAAATATCAAAAGATATTGTACCGTTTTAATTCTACAGAGCCTATTCGTGAGTTTCAGTTTAATCGTGTCGCGTTCGGGCTGCGATGCAGTCCATACCTAGCCATGCGTACTGTTAGGCAGTTGGCAGAAGATGAGAGGACCGGGTACCCGCGTGCAGCTGATGTAGCGACTAATGAACTGTATATGGACGATTTGGCTACCTCCGTCTCGACATTTAAGGAAGGAGTGGTTTTGTCACGCGAACTCATTGCATTATTTAAGGAGGGCGGCTTTCATTTGACTAAATGGGCGAGTAACTCTGTGGATCTTTTATCTGCTGTTCCTGAATCTAACCGAACCGCTATTAATTTTTCGAATAATGATAGTATAAAAATACTCGGATTGAAATGGCTTCCCTCTGAGGATGTGTTTACTTTTTCAACATGCTCTATAGACGAGAAATGTACTAAACGTACTATCCTCTCGGCTATTGCCCGTCTATGGGATGTTTTAGGATTCGCTGCACCAGTAATTCTTTTTGCTAAACTTTTAATACAAGAATTGTGGATCCAACACATTGGTTGGGATGATGCTCCACCAATGGATATACAAACAAATTTTCATAATTTTATACAACAATTAAAACATCTCTCTTCGTTGAAGATACCTAGACACGTTAATGTGGAAGTTGGTTGTACTACCAACATAGTTGCATTTTCCGATGCCAGCATGAAGGCGTATGGATGCGTAGTGTACCTACACGTCACGGATCCGATAGGTAAAGTGCATGTCGCTTTAGTATGTGCAAAATCTAAAGTCGCACCTACAAAAACGGTAACTCTTGCTAGACTGGAATTATGTGCTGCTGTTTTAATGTCAAAACTTGTAAAGCTGGTCTTAGACACGTATAATTCCCGCATTAATATTAATAAAATCTTTGCATTTTCCGATTCACAAATCGCCCTTTCATGGATCCATTCTTCACCACATAGGTGGAACGTTTTTGTAAGTAACCGCGTAGCAAAGTGTCAAGAAAATCTTGCCTCTTCGCATTTTTATTACGTAAACACGACAGATAATCCTAGTGACTGTCTGTCTAGAGGTTTATTACCTGACCAGTTGATATCGCATCCTTTATGGTGGCACGGTCCCGTCTGGTTACAGCGCCCTCTGGCCGAATGGCCAATATCTCCATTTAAACCAGTGAATTGTGAGCAGTTACCTGAAATAAAAAGTAATACCCTTACCTGTACTACCTCCGCCCCCGCCTCTATATTACACCAGCTTGCGCTGAAGTTCTCCTCCTGGAATAAAATATTACGCATTATTTCATATATACTTAAATTTACAAAATTAATACCGTGTAGTACTCGCATCATGTCTTCACATTTAAACGTCGCAGAAATGCATCTTATTCGCGGAGTTCAACAATTATATTTTCAATCGCTTTTTCAAGATATACATAAAAATAACTTACCTTCATCACAATTTCGTAAACTTGACCCCTTTATCGATGAAAGTGGAGTTATTAGAGTAGGAGGAAGATTATCTAATAGTAACTTACCTTTCGAAGCTCAGCATCCCGCATTACTGCCTAAACATGATCATATTACTCACCTGCTTATAGACAATTATCACCGTATGTACTGTCATACTGGTGCTTCATTATTGACTTCATTACTACGACAAAAATATTGGATTATATCAGCCAGAAGTGTAATTAAACAAAGAGTCCACTCCTGTAACAAGTGTTTTAAAGCTTCTCCATCAAGCAAGGCGCCAAAAATGGCGGACTTGCCTCCGTACCGCGTGCGTGAAACGAAAGCCTTTGTGCACACCGGCGTGGATTACGCTGGACCTATAAAAATAACGTTACGCAGACACCGTGGTCAAAAGTCACAAAAGGCTTACATTTGCCTATTTATTTGCCTTGTAACAAAAGCCGTGCATATCGAGTTAGCCACAGACCTTTCATCTGATATATTCATTTCTGCCTTTAAACGCTTTATATCACGGCGTGGACCGGTCTCATGTCTTTATTCTGATAATGGAACAAATTTCGTTGGTGCAAAAGCTCAACTCCATGATCTTATGCTTAATAACCGTATTGAATGGCATATGATCCCGCCCCGCGCCCCTCACTTCGGGGGGGCTTGGGAATCAAATATTCGAAGTATAAAAACCCATTTATTCCGTACAATCGGTTCTCAATTACTCACGTACGAGGAAATGTTAACTGTTTTAACACAAATAGAGACAATTTTAAATTCAAGACCTCTCTGCGTACTAACGGAGGAACCGTATCCTGAACCGCTAACTCCTGCGCATTTCATTATGGCCTCCCCCCTTTTGCACTTACCCATTGAAAACGTATCCGAGGACATTCGAAGTCTTAGACAACGTAAGCAGCTACTTGATAAAATAGTTAGCAGCTATTGGAAAAGGTGGCGTTTGGAGTATCTTAATACTTTACAGGTACGACAGAAGTGGCTTGCTAATACTGAAAATATAAAACCCGGCACGGTTGTGTTAGTACATCAAGACGATGTACCTCCATTGCGTTGGCCTATGGGCATAATTATGGAAACTTATCCCGGGACAGACGGTAGGGTACGCGTCGCGTTAGTAAAAACATGTAGTGGCATATACAAACGTCCCGTAATAAAACTTTGCTCTTTACCATCTCAATAATTTAATTAAATCTTCTCAAATTCTTATTTAATATATTACTAGGTTGAAAATACTACGTATTCTCAAGGCTGGGTGCATGTTCGCGCGTTTCTTTAATTTTATATATTTTTCGTAACAATTATAAATTTATTCTCATTATATATGCTAGTTCAATAATAATAATCGATACCTAGTGCTAAATTCATTTCCCTTGATCCTATCCTCTCCAATCACCGTCATCGTCTTTACCTCCGAGTTATAACAACCAATGAGGACGCTGGAAGATTATAAGAAACTTCAGAGCTGTCTTCAATCCTAACCGTCAATGTGACCTCCGCAATCAACGAGTAATTACGTGTTTAAGAAAATATTAATAAAATTGTTGTGCTGCAAACTGTAACATTTAAAGCGTTGCCGCTTACATAATTTTGAAGTGCTGTGTTATAGACAATATTTTAGTGTGTGTACATTGGTGACAAAGTGACGGAAGAAATCAAGGCGCCTGCACAGGACATCATATGATAGCCCACGACAAGACGGTGAGTCCTCAAATCCTTTTCGTTATCCCTGCCACACCTAGATTTCTCCTATAAAACCCACCAGTATGTTTATATTATATGAATTTATCAAGTATTGCTTTATATTTCCTCTATTCAATAATGCACCGCCTACTTATTTCTCGGTTCGCCCAATGGTCGACTGGTAGAGAACACCGTCCGGTGTTAAGTCCGCCAAATGTACATAGACCTGCATCCCATAGATATATACCTTCTTAATTTGAATACGACGTAGCCAGTAGACAAAGTATCAACATCATATCAGCCTGCTAAATATAGGCTTCCAACATAAACTGCCTTAAGGAACGGTCCCGAGCCACCTTCATTCACTACCTGCGATGCATTTGAGGTCGTTGTTCCATCTAGTCGCGGGTCCTCCTATACTGTATTTGCATGTACGGGGTCTCCGTTCAAAAACCTTTCTTCTCCATCAATTGTAGGTTCTTGGAGCTATGTGACCGATCCATTGCCATGATTATCCTTCTGCCTATGTCAAGTTAGTATCATCGTCTCCATATCAGTCTTAAATTGTACAACCCGCCACAAACTAAAGTTTCATCCCAATCATCTGGACGAGTGGTGGTCTTCCACCATGCATTTTTCAAGGCACTTTCTTCCACGCACAACCATTCTTTGGAATCAACTTCCAGCAGCAGTATTTCCGAACCGATACGACAACATAACCTTCAAGAAAAGAGTATATTCCTTTTTAAAAGGCCGGCAGCGCACCTGCAATGCCGTTGGTGTTGTGGGTGATCATGGGCGGCGGTAGTCACTTACCATCAGGTGAGCCGCATGCTCGTTTGCCCCCGGCGTTGTAAAAAAAAATATAAAGCATTCTAGCAAATGAGATGTTTACAAAATATACTAAGCTTGGGTACAGTGTGTAGTTATCCACGTGGATAAAACCGTGGGATGAACTAGTCCATTAACAAACCTGTAAAATATTAGTTCGTTGTCTCATCACAAGTTACAAAAGTTAAAGTTTTGAGACTTTGTACAAAAGTCGATTGCTTGTGTACCTCTTTTTTTTTTGACTACCGCCGCCCATGATCACCCACAACACCAGCCAGCATTGCAGGTGTGCTGCCGGCCTTTTAAAAAGGAATATATTTTTTTTCTTGAAGGTTATGTTGTCGTATCGGTTCGGAAATACTGCTGCTGGAAGTTGATTCCAAAGAATGGTTGTGCGTGGAAGAAAGTGCCTTGAAAAACGCACGGTGGAGGACCGCCACTCGTCCAGAAACTGGAAATTAGAAGTCAGTACAGGAACAAATCACTTGATAAAATCTCATAATATTTACAAACGTCCTCATGCTGTCTAAATTCATTGGCGATCGTTTCGATTTTTGGCCAAACATTGGCCAATTCGGCAGGACTGACACTGTGTGCTGTAGCCAGGTGCCAGTATACGCAGGCGATTAAAAAGCATGGCTTCTGCGGGCTCAACCTCCTATCATGGAATAGGGTCAGGTGTAGATACTTTTTCGCTACCAGATATGAAAAATATATATCCTCTAAATTAACTAGAGGTACAGTAAAAGCTGCTTTGAGTATCTTGCTTATATATTCACCTGGAAAAAAAAAAAACATTTACCAGAGGGAGACTTTGTACAAAAGTCGTTTGCTTGGGTACCTCTGTCTCATTCGTGTTTCAACCGTAAAATAGTTGTATTTGCATGGCTGTGTTACTGTTTGAAGGGTGGGATATGGCGTGAATTTACAGGGTACAGAGGAATAACATCTGAGACCTTAGGAATGGCAATGTATGGAAGGTAAAAAAAACATTATTATAGTCATAGACTACAATGACGGTTTTTTAATTCATGATAATGGAATGGTAACCCCGCCTATGCTAATGGTACACGTTACCCTTAGATAGGATTATATTATCTGTGTCCTTAGCATAGGCGGGGCACCAGTAATAGATAGGTGAGGATGAAAAGGCAGGTCAGTTAGCCCATCGTGATGAAGACTTTAGAGAGTATATTGATAGTAATAGAACGGGTAGTCTGTTAACAATCTCCCCCTCCCCCTAAGCACCTTCGTGCTTGTTAGTTATGCTTAGGGATTGTTAGTAATGGAGACTGAGAATCCCATTGCTAGCATTATGTCGACGTCCTCGCGGTTCTCCCTGGAAACTATCATGGTTAATTCCTGATGAATTCATCATGATAGACTAAATGGCCTGTTTTAATTCTTATCTGTCATTCATATTCCTTCACTGGTGCTCCGCCAGTGTATCCCGTTAGCGCGGGCGGGGTTACCATTACGACACCCACGGGAAAGGAAGGGGTGGCTTATTCTACGCCGGGACCACACGGCAAATTTTTTTTAATGAGTGAAAATGGAATGGTATCCCCGCCCGCGCTCTCGGTATACACCGACGAGGCACCAGTGGAAGATGATAGGTGAGAATGAATGCAGGTCAGTTGGCCCACCATGATGATTTCGACAAGAATAAAACATGATGGTTTCCGGGGGGAACCGCGTGGAGGTCGACCTGAGAGGGTATATTGCTAGCAATGGGTGGCCCCACCATTTAGACACCATTACTAAAAATCCTTTCCCCCCCCCCCCCCCACGGCCAATTATAATAATATATAAAACATACCACTTATAAAATATGCAGTACCCGAGAGATATGCTGAGACAGCATCGTCCGGGTATAGCCAGCGTGGCAAATACCATTTATTGTACTCATCACGATGCAGATATGTATTATTGATTCTATACCCTGCAAAAATAATGGCGAATATATAATCTACACTAATATTATAAAGAGGAAAGATTTGTATTTCTGTGTGTATGTTTGTAATGAATAAACTCAAAAACTGCTTTGCCCATTTCAAAAATTCTTTCACTATTAGAAAGCCACATTCACCCAGAGTAACATAGGCTATATTTATTGCTAGAAAAGATTAGGGGTCCTCAGTAAACTTCAGTAACGTAACTCAAGGTGTAAAAAAATGCTATAAAATATCTTTCATCGCGTGCGCTGCGGAAACTATTAGCAAAAATATGAATTTTTTTTAACCCCTGTGTTGTCGCATATTTCTGTAAAATAAAGTTTCTTTCTTTCTTCTTTCTTTCTTTCTTTCTTTCTTTCTTTCTTCAATAGAACAAAATTATGTTGTACAATATTGAAGAAAATATCAATAACTACAAACAACTTTGCGATACTATATGTCCAACTATTATCGTTATGTCACAATAATCACTGTTTAAAATGTTGTAAAAATGTCCACACGTGCGAAGCCGGGACGGGCCGCTAGTAGCACGAGTAGTATAAAAACAAAGAATATCAATCTGACTTTTTTTTATACAACTTAGAATGGCAAACAAGCTGACGGCCCACCTGATGGAAAGTGGTAACCGTCGCCTATAGACATGAGCAGTAACGTGGAAATAACAGAGTATACTGTTTCACCCATGATACCCCCCATGCGTTGCCATTCCTGAGGACTCAGATGTTATTCCTCTGTATCCAGTAAATTCACGCCATATCCCACCCTTCAAACCGAAACACAGCCATGCAAACAACTGCTTCACGGTTAAAACACGAATGGGACAGAGGTACCCAAGCAAACGACTTTCGTACAAAGTCTCCCTCTGGTGAACTTAAGTCGTAACTTAATTCCTAATTCTTATTTCATGAGTGCAGTACAAAATTGTTATTGACTTAAGATTGGTTTTATATTAATATTAAATTTAAAACTAGGCATGCTGGATTAATGAAAGATAACTCACCTAAGAGCTGAGCATCTTTATTGTCCTTAACCACCTGCTTCAACATCCAAGGGTTGACGAATACGTCATCATCAGTCTTCAAAAGGAACTCCACCTGCGGACACCGGTCCAAGGTCCACTGCAGCATGAGAGCTGTCTTCAGCGACAGATTATGGTAGTGCTCTTGAAAGTCGAAGATCACCAGATCTCCGTACTGTTTGGCTTCCACGTAATTGTCTACCTGAAGATTTTTTTTTTAATTTCAAGATAGATTGACAGATGAAAGTTTAAGCTAAACCCAACCTATTCAGGATTTTTTTTATACAACTTAGAATGCCAAACAAGCTGACGGCCCACCTGATGGAAAGTGGTAACCGTCGCCTATAGACATGAGCAGTACCGTAGACATAACAGAGTATACTGTTTCGCCCATGATACCCCCCATGCATTGCCATTCCTGAGGACTCAGGTGTTATTCCTCTGTACCCAGTAAATTCACGCCATATCCCACCCTTCAAACTGAAATACAGCCATGCAAACACAACTGCTTGCATGATTTAAGCGTACATAAGGACAGACAGACAGCGAGACGACTTTGTTTTATACTATGTACGTATTGATAGTAAAAAAAAAAGTAAACAAGTATTTATTTTCAAAATCATCAAATCTCAAAATCATTAAGAACTCACTAACTGCTCGTCAACTGTAGGTCCGTCGAGGCCCATAACGAAGTATGTCGGCTGGTATTTAGCCCACGTGCTCCTGATGACGCTCCTCTGCTCGAAGCGGGCGGGTGGGCTGGTCACAAGGACGAGAATAGGCACCTCCTCCACACCATCGCAAGGAGTCGATGAAGGCTCTATCAGCAGTTGTCTGAAAATAATACTATTATGGTAATTAAATTTACCTACCACAATTTTATCCGCGTGATCCCGGCATAGAATAAGCAACAGCTTCCTTTTCCGTAGGTGTTGTAATTGGCGACTAAGGGAGGGCAGCAGGGATGGGCAGCAGCGTCACTCTTAAAACATCTCCAAAGCCTAAGTGCAGTTGCCAATTTGCCTACCAAGCATGGCGACTATTGACAAAACTCCCCAAAGGGGAAGCTTATGTTCAGCAGTGGACAGTTAAAGGATGATAGAAGTGTATTCTGTATTAGCATATGTGATAATCTTCTTTGATGTATGTTTATAGGCGACGGTTACCACTTTCCATCAGGTGGGCCGTCAGCTTGTCCCCCATTCCAAAGTGTATAAACAATTACAATTTGCAATTAATAAACTACCAAGTGTCTAATCTTTATTACAATAATAAAAATGTGAAAGCTTGTTTGTGTGCCTCTTGGTGCCTTAACGGCCCGTCCCGATTGTTTGGAGGAGGGGGGGAGGGGATTGTTAGTAACGCGTACTAGTCCCCATTGCTAGTAAAATACTCTGTCAGGTCGACATCCACGTAGTCCCCTTTGGAAACCATCGCGCTGAACCCCACATGTATTCTTCACGGTGGGCTAACTGACCTGCCTTTTCATTCCCACTTATTATCCCTCACTGGTACCGAGCCAGCGTATACTGATAGCGCAGGCGGGGTTACCATTCTATTATCACTCATATAAAATTTCTTTTTTAAAAATTTCTTTTTTCTTTTTGTTGTTTTAATTTTTTATTTTCTTGATAATGGTAATAAAGGTCATCTATCTATCTAAAAAAAACCGGTTGGTTGAGCCGTTATAGGAAGTATGCCCATTTTAAATAACAAAATTGCGTACCTAGTTTTTTTTAATGGGTGATAATGGACTGGTAACCCCACCCGCGCTATCGGTATACACCGGCGGGGCACCAGTGAAGGATGATAGGTGAGAATGAAGCAGGTCAGTTAGCCCAACGTGACGAATTCAACAAGAATTGTTCACGATGGTTTCCAGGGGGAACCGCGTGGAGGTCGACCTAATAGGGCATATTGCTAACAATGGAGCTGTCAAGCTCCATTTTTTTTTATACGACTTAGAATGGCAAACAAGCTGACGGCCCACCTGATGGAAAGTGGTAACCGTCGCCTATAGACATGAGCAGTACCATGGACGTAACAGAGTATACTGTTTCGCCCATGATACCCCCTATGCGTTGCCATTCCTGAGGACCCAGATGTTATTCCTCTGTACCCAGTAAATTCACGCCATATATACGCTATATATATATATATATACGCTAATGGGACAGAGATACCCAAGGAATCGACTTTTGTACAAAGTCTCCCTCTGGTATAATCTCCGCCTCCACCTCCATTGCTAACAATCCTTCCCCCCCCTCCTCAATTGTATATAGTTATTGAAAGATATCACTAATGTACCATAGATACATTGAAAAGAAGATTGTACCAACTACGGCAATTGCTTTTATACTAGAACTTGGCATGAATACTAAGGATCATCCAGAGAATGAATTCGAAACGAATCAACTGCTCATTGAACTCAATTCCAATAACTTCCGCAAATTAGGGAGGAAAGGGATTGTTAGTAATGGAGACTGGGAATCCCATTGCTGGCAATATACCCAACCAGGTCGACCTCCTCGCGGTTCTCCCTGGAAACTATCATGGTTAATTCCTGATGAATTCATCATGATGGGCTAACTGGCCTGTTTTCATTCTCATCTATCACCCTTCACTGGTGCTCCGCCAGCGTATGCCATTAGCGCAGGCGGGGTTACCATATCATTTTCACCCATCAAAAAAAAAAATCCCGCAAATTTTCCACAGCCTCCTCGTAATTTACTTTTTTACAAAGGAGGCATGCGGTCACTCCCCGACGTCGTCACCCAAAGCACATGCTTTTAGACCCCGATATTGAATAATATTACCCCTTATATTTCTCTTTCTATATTTCAATATGGTATCGACTTACGACGGAACCAAGAAGGATAAAAGGTGAAGATGAAGCCAGATCACTTGGGCGACCGTGATGAATTCACCAAAAAAATATGGCAATGATTTTCAAGGGAACACCTATGTAGGTTTTTACCAGAGGAAGACTTTGTACAAAAGTCGATTGCTTGGGTACCTCTGTCTCATTCGTTTTTCAACCGTGAAGCGGTTGTGTTTGCATGGCTGTGTTTCGGTTTGAAGGGTGGGATATGGCGTGAATTTACTGGGTACAGAGGAATAACACCTGAGTCCTCAGGAATGGCAACGCATGGGGGCCATCATGGGCGAAACAGTATACTCTGTTATGTCCACGGTACTGCTCATGTCTATAGGCGACGGTTACCACTTTCCATCAGGTGGGTCCTCAGCTTGTTTGCCATTCTAAGTCGTATAAAACATGTAGGTGTCAGCAGAGTGTAATACCATAAATTAACTATCATAAGCAGTCGTTATGATATTTGGTATACACATACTGTATGGAATCGAGATTGTATGGAAGACATAGATGACTTTTTATTTTGATCAACGACCACATCTCGATCAAACACATAAAGGCGAGAGTAAAAGCTTTCCAGATGGCGCTGCCGTCACGAAAACAATTTAGTACTTGTTAATTTATTAAAAAAAAAATAATATAAAAACCAAAGTGATGCTTCGCAACAAGTGATAACAATCATGATAAATCTGTAATCTCACTCACGTCTTATCGATGTAATACTTTAGACTCCTGTTCCTTCTAAGGTGCTCCAGGTTTTGGTCTGGTGGTGATGGGAGCAACAACGCTCTGCTACCAATCTGAGCCAGCCACCGGCACACACTCAACATTGAAACTATGAATATAATAAAAAAAGTGATCACACTTCTTCGGCGACCTGGAATAATTTATTATGTTATAAAAACATAGTTTTTAGTTAGTTAAATTAGTTTAGATTACTAGATGTACACCGCGGCTCCGTACGCGGTAAATCAGTACATACTCGTACCATATTACCAGAGGGAGACTTTGTACAAAAGTCGTTTGCTTGGGCACCTCTGTCCCATTCGTTTTTCAACCGTAAAGCAGTTGTGTTTGCATAACTGTGTTTCGGTTTGAACTATTGAATTTACAGGGTACAGAGGAATAACACCTGAGTCCTCAGATATGGCAACGCATGGGCGGGGTATCAAGGTCGAAACAGTATACTCTGTTATGTCCATGGTACTGCTCATGTCTATAGGCGACGGTTATCGCTTTAAATCAGGTGGGCCGTCAGCTTGATTGCCATTCTAAGTTGTATAAATAAAAAATAAAAAAAATTACAACATACATTGATATACATAAAAAGCGAGATAACATAAATTATTTTAAAAAAAAATACATAAAGTTAAATACAATTTTTCATTTGTGCGTGTGCCATAACAATACAATATGGCCACAACTCAGTTTACTGCTTCGCCTTCAAAAGAGCAAAGCACTGATATTCTGTTGCGGCCAAAGGGAATAGGGTAAGAATAAAACAATACTACCAGATTATCCGTACAGTAAATAGACAGATACACCTACAGTAAACAGACGGATATGACAGTCTATCTAGCAGACAAATGTAACATAGAGGTAACTTGCTGGAATGTCTAACTTTTGCCTCTCAATTAAGAATTTTTGTAAATTAATTTTGAAACTGGACTTATACAAAAAAAAATACAGTTGAAATACTTCTTCTAATAAACAATATATAAATACCTACATATTAAGGACCCTTATCCAAAATGGGGTGGTTTTTTTTTGATGGGTGAAAATGGTATGGTTACCCTGCCTGCGCTAACGGGATACGCTGGCGGAGCACCAGTGAAAGGTGATAGATGAGAATGAAAACAGGCCAGTTAGCCCATCATGATGAATTCATCAGGAATTAACCATGATAGTTTCCAGGGGGAACCGCGAGGAGGTCGACCTGGTTGGGTATATTGCTAGCAATAGGATTCTCAGTCTCCATTACTAACAATCCCTTTCCCCCCAAAATGAGGTGGTTAGAGAAGAACAAACTATTATTATAGCATTGTAGAAATAAATTGGAATGTGTTATAAAGTAAAATAACTACTTTTGACACAATTTAAACACGGTTTATTCAACTAAATTTTAAAAAAAGGACTTTTCAATTCGGTTGTATTTGTTTTTATGTTTGTCACCTCATAACTCCGTCAGTTGTGAACCGATTTGGAACATTCTTTTTTTATCTGAAAGGATATATTCACAGATGGGTCCTATAGAAATATTACGAGAATAAGTCTAGTAGTTTAATTTTTAAATTATAATATCTAATTTTGTCACAATTTAAGTCGATTTTTTTTATGGAAATCATTCTTTTATATTATTTGCGAGTAGGCATATAGACTACTTACCAAATATATACAACGTTTTGATCTTCCGTCTCATAATTTTGCAAATTAACACTGAACTAAACGCGCGACGTTTAGTAAACACTTGTAGTTGGACAGGCATCAGAATGGCCGGCGTGGATATAAGGTTTAGTCAAATATACCAACGTACGACCATGAAACAAGCTGATAAATTGTGGTGATGATAAAAAAAAAACACGAAAGATTAGATTAGGACTCCCCTAAATAATGAATGTGCTAAAATAATTATTTGTCTTATGTACTTTATGGGATCCATTACTAGCAATAAACCGCGACTCCGCACGCATGAATTGCTATGAAAACGTGCAGTTTTCATCTGCAAAAACTACTATACTAAACTGTCTACCCCTATTAACAAATTACTAAATTAACAAAACCAGAGGGAGACTTTGTACAAAAGTCGATTGCTTGGGTACCTCTGTCCTATTCGTGTTTCAACCGTGAAGCAGTTGTGTTTGCATGGCTGTATTTCGGTTTGAAGGGTGGGATATGGCGTGAATTTACAGGGTACAGAGGAATAACACCTGAGTCCTCAGGAATGGCAACGCATGCGGGGTATCATGGGCGAAACAGTATACTCAGTTATGTCCATGGTACTGCTCATGTCTATAGACGACGGTTACCACTTTCCATCAGGTGGGCCGTCAGCTTGTTTGCCATTCTAAGTAGTATAAAAAAATGTATACAAGCGTATTTTTGTGGGGGAAAGGGATATTTAGTAATGGTGTCTAATAGTTCCAGTCCTAGTAATATACCCTATCAGGTCGACCCCACGCGGTTTCCACTGGAAACTATCGTGACAAATTTATCGTTGAATTCGTCACGATGGCCTAACTGACCTGCCTTTTCATTGTCACCTATCACCTCTCACTAGTGCCCCGCCAGTGTATACCGATAGCACAAGCGGGGTTATCATGTAATTTTCACCCATAAAAAAATACCTGTTTTCATCCTCACCTATCATCTCTCACTGGTGCCCCGCCAAGGTATAGCGACAGCGCAGGCGGAGTTACTGTTACGTTTTCACTCATTAAAAAAAAGTCTTTATTAGTCTTTTTGCAATTTTATGGAAAAAACAAACTTATGCCGATGTATAACAGAAATAAAATAATAACATATCCAAGTACCTACATAATTCTGACAGCGTCTTTCTGTTTACCATAGAAAAGTCTATATTTTTCGTAGAAGTAATACTATACAATCTTTACCATAGAAAATAAAATTCTTAATCTATGATAAAAATATAAAGCATATGGCAAAGATTGGCATAGGCGACGGTTACCACTTTCCATCAGGTGGGCCGTCAGCTTGTTTGCCATTCTAAGTTGTATAAAAAAAAAATGGACAAGCAAAATTTCTATACCTAAATTACTAGTTTAGCCTGTATATATATTTATATATATATATATTTGTATATACATCGTCTAGTTACTATTAAAATAGTAAGTTAGTATAAAATGAAAATTACTAGACCTTAAGATATAGCGTGTCGTCACGGTGGGCTAATTGGCCTGCTACCTGTAAAAATACCTGTGTTAAAATACCTGTTTTCATCCTCACCTATCATCCCTCACTGGTGCCCCGTCGGTGTATACCGATAGCGCGGGTGGGGTTACCATACCATTATCATCCATTAAAATACTACCATTGCCAATCCGCTACCCAAGCGTGGCAAGTACTGGCAAAACCCCTTATGGGGAATGCTTATGTTCATTAGTAAATAGTAAACGGCCGATATATTAAGATATAGCAAACTAGAAACAAAGTGACAGTCTAAAGAATGCTTCAAGCAGTCGTTTTACTGCTAGAGTTCCATTACCCGAGCTCTAGCCATCCCGAATTGAGTTGTAACCACTGGTTCAACGTTGGTATGTCACCTTACACTGTGATTCTCTAGAGATCAGTAACATTTGTGTTTTTTTTTATACAACTTAGAATGGCAAACAAGCTGACGGCCCACCTGATGAAAAGTAGTAACCGTCGCCTATAAACATGACCAGTACCATGGACATAACAGGGCATACTGTTTCGCCCATGATACCCCCATGCGTTGCCATTCCTGAAGACTCAGGTGTTATTCCTCTGTTCTCTGTAAATTTACTGCCATATCCCACCCTTCAAACCGGAACACAGCCATGCAAACACAATTGCTTCACGGTTGAAACACGAATGGGACAGAGGCACCTAAGCAATCGACTTTTGTACAAAGTCTCCCTCTGGTACCTGCATATACCTACATTAATAATATATAAGTTAATTTTAACGCATGATCCACACGTTTCGTGGCCACTATGTTTTGATGCTAAACGCTACAATGTGAAAACAATGTCACTTGCTCGCTGAAAATTTAATTTAAACAGCTCCAGTTCTAACTACCAAGTAGCTACACTAAATATGTAAGTTTACATTTCACCATTGTTTGAATTCGGCTTGGATATAGACGTGAAATTACTGGGTATGGAGGCGTAACACCATAGTGTTCAGGATCACTATAGTACTATGGGCGTCACATATTATGTGACAATCTCGAAGCTGTTCACCTAATTGCTAACTTTATCATCGCACCGCCTGCCATCGACGCAGAATCATTAGGCGTTCCATTGTTTCTGCCTACCCTAATGAGAGACAGACGTGACAGATATGTATTTATGTAGGATATATAGGTAAAGTTTATCGTGCCGTATCAGGTGGGCCGTAAGCTTATTTACCATTGTAACATTATAATAATTAGAACTAATATTTGTTTTTTTTTTTTTATGAAATTGTTGTCAATAAATAGTAATCTAGCTGTTGATTGTGTAAATTTAAATAAGATATTTTATTTTTAATTAAAATTGGATGAATTGTAGATTAAATGTTATTAAAACATTTCAAAAGAGTGGTAAAGAGATTTTTTTAGGGTTGGCAACGCGCGTTAACTATATGTATGGCGTGAATTTACTGGGTACAGAGGAATAACACCCGAGTCCTCAGGAATGGAACGCATGGGGGATATCATGAGCGAAACAGTATACTCTATTATGTCCATGGTACTGCTCATGTCTACAGGCGACGGTTACCACTTTCCATCAGGTGGGCCGTCAGCTTGTTTGCCATTTTAAGTTCTATAAAAAAAATGTCTATGAACGCCTGCACTACTTCTGGTATTGCAGGCGTTCATAGACTACTGTAACCGCTTACCATTAGGTGGGCCGTATGGCCGTATGCTTGTTTGCCACCTTAATTATATAAAAAAAAAAAACAAAGTGATTAAATTATTTAAATGTATATTTATTTTTAAAAAATATAGTTTTAAAACAAGTTAAGTAATCGATAAAAAAATATTATAATTAGACAGTTAGTAACTAGCGAGATAGTCTTTGGTTTTTTAACTCTAACATATGTAATAAACGCAAAACTTATATATATATATATATATATATATATATATATATATATATATATATATATATATATATATATATATATATATATATATATATATATATATATATATATATATTTACTATCCAAGGACACCGGTAGGGGAGGGAACAGGTTATACGCTTATACCACTAGGAATTCCTGGGAGAAACATAGACAAAAATCATAAAGATTGTGTCCCACAAGAGAAAATCGACTACAATTGTGACGTAATCAGTTATTTTGATGTAAAAACAAAACTTTTATAAGTTTGATAAAATTTCTACGGGACCAATCTGTAAGTACATCCTTTCAGATAAAAAAGGAATTTTCCAAATCGGTTTAATTAATACAAACAATAAAATAATAACAATAAAAAAAAACAAACGAATTGAAAATCTCCTTTTTGAAGTCGGTTAAAAATTGATTTTCTGTAATATATATATAACTAATGTATCTAAAAAAACTGAATTTTGCCTGTACTCTTTTTGTAATAGAGTTAAAACAGTAACTCCACCTGTGTTTGGTATACGCTGGTGAGGTACCAGTGAGAAATGGGAGAGGAAGAAGTCAGGTTTATCTATGATAGTGTCCATGGGTGTCTTCCAACCTTATTTTATTTCTATCACTAAATTAAATACTACATCTATTTTTATTCATCATCAGACGGCTGCTTGACCCAGAAACCCCATGGCGCGTAACCATCGTTCTTTGTGGGGCCCCGGTATACCTTTATTTGAACTCGAGCCACGTCATCTGAAATAACGAAAGGCACATAAAAATGACGCTCGTCTAAAATTTAACTAAAGCAAAAGACAGATTTTACCGACAGAATATTTTTTATTTTATTTTTTTTCATACAAAAAAAATCGAGCTCGAGAACATATACATTTTTTTTCTTTTATTTAACCGCTTATTATCGATATCGTATATTATTATCGATTGCTTGGGTACCTCTGTCCCATTCGTGTTTCAACCGTGAAGCAGTTGTGTTTGCATGGCTGTGTTTCGGTTTGAAGGGTGGGATTAACTGGATACAGAGAAAAAACACCTGAGTCCTCAGGAATGGCAACGCATGGGGGGTATTATGGGCGAAATAGTATACTTTATGTCCATGGTACTGTTCATGTCTATAGGCGACGGTTACCACTTTCCATCAGGTGGGCCGTCAGCTTGTTTGCCATTCTAAGTTGTATAAAAAAAAAGTAATTATCAAAATCAATTTAGAATATGCGAAGATATTGCGTAATATACAATCAAAAGATATAAAGAAGTAAATTGAGTTTCTGCTCCGTTTGGAAATTGTTTACAAAACCTATACACATAATAAATTATATAAGTACAAACATGTTTACCTTTTCTGTCACTAGCCTGGTTCCCTTCGTCCTCGTCATCGAACTCCTGAGGCCTGGCCGCCACCAGCACTAATAGTGATAACAACATTATCACGCCCCATGTACTGCTCTGTAAATAAGAAGGTACCACATTATCTGTTGTACCAGTGATACGCATTATTCGCCATGTGGTCCCAACATAGGATGGGCCACCCCTTCTTTTCCCGTAGGTGTCGTAGGAGGGAACTAAGGAAACTTGATAGTTGAGGGATGTACAGCAGCGTACCTCTTAAAATATAACCAAAAGCCAAACTGCAGTTGGCAGCCCGCATGCCAGACGTGGCGACTAGTGGCAAACAATAATGAGGAAGTCTATGTTTAACAGTAGACAGTTAACGGTTGATATTACTGGGGAATATCCTGGTAATATTAGGTAATATAATTTCACAAAATCTGATATAAGTTATTACTCATACCAGATTTTGTGAAAATCGTTAATCACTACACAAGAAGATCAAAGGAGAGAAGAGAAGTTAAAGGTCCCACATGAATCTCTCCTTATCTCATAGCACCAGCTTCATAAAGATAATGAAAATAAAACAGCTAATAGTGTAGCTTTTTATCTATAAGATGAAAGAATTTTTAATTTCTTAATTTAAAAAAAATAACTGATTAAATATTTTATTAGTATATGTTATTAATTTAATTAGATAATTTTTTTTGCTTCTTACAATATCCTAAATATAAAAAACTAAGGTAATACATTAGTGTTACTCAAATATGGAGCAAGTATCCATAGGCTTCAGTAATCTGTCTTGGCATAGCAGGAACAACCCCTTCCTTTCCTGTGGGTATTGTAAAAGAAACTAAGGAAATTTAATGATTGAGGAATAAGCTGTAGCGTCCCTCTTATAATATCACCAAAGTCCAAGTGCAGTTGCCAAACCATGTACCTAGTAACTATTGGCAAAACCTGGGGGGGTTAAACAGTTGATAAGGTTCCCAAGATAATAGAGTGGAGAAATAAAACATTTTTTTCCTTATCTTCTAGATACATTTATTATATTTCAGATGAATACTACTTATGTCTATACAATTTTATAAAAAACATATATACATAACATTTATACCTGCAATTAAATTATACATAATTTCTATAAACAATCTCTCAATGAGAAATACATTAGTAATTCATTCATTCAGTCCAATTTATAGGCAATACACATCACACTTTACTGCTTCCATCAGAAATGTGATCAGACTCATTCCCACTATCCGTTGAGACAGTTTGAGCTCTGCAGGTTGGCTCGTCCTCCTCATCCTCACTCAATGAAGAACAATCTGACAACTCTGCATCTATCCACAATTTAGCTTTTTTCTTTCCTATAGGTTTATCATGTTCTGCCTTCCGTTTTGTCCCACCTGAACTCGAAGTCCCAGCAGCCTCCCAGCCAGCATCTACAGCTGCACTCACCCGCTCCGGAAGATCCTGACGCTCTTTCTCATACATAGGACTCAAGTTCACATCGATTTTTGGTTCAGCAATTAATCGCTCCAACTTCTTTTGTTTACGCTCGGCTGCCTCGCGTTCGCGATCCTCTTGACCTTCTAGCCATTTTCTCAAACGTTTCTCTTCGTTTATATCCCGCAGTCGTCGACCAGACAGATCCCTACAAGCTTCGCGATTTGTAGTCTTCTCTATTTGCGCACCAATGGCTCGCAACATGGACCCAAAACCGCCTTTGCCTCCAACGAGTTTGGTGCACACTCTAACCACATTATCGAGGGTGGTAAACTCCAAATCGCAGGAATGAGTCCTCCCGTTAACAGTCACGAACAAGTCTTGTGGAGAAATATCATAACGTTGTGAAATCTCAAATTTCAATGACGCCACATCTGTGCTCTTGATGTTTGGTACCAAAGTATTTTCAAAGTAAACTAAAAACATTTTGGTGACTATTTACTATTGTTTAATTCCACAATAACAATATTTTGAAATAAATTCAATTTTATCAATAAGGATTATAAACAAACATGAAAAGACGACGCAACAGAAAAGAATACGACTTTTGACACACAGATTAATAAGTTTTTTTTTATAGTTTTTACGGCACTGAGTTCCAACTCTTTAGTGCCTGCCTACCTCCATGCCAAAAACCTCTAAAACTATTCCAATTATTTACAAATCCCCCTAAAAAATATCTCTTTTGGTAATCTTAATTGGTAATCCGGTGCACTATCGGTATGTACTGGTAAGGCACCAGTGAGAGATTATAAGTGAAGATGAAAGCAGTCCAATTGGTTTATTGTGACAAATTAATAAAACAAAAACTATAGTTTCCTTAGCCAATAAGGATTTATTGCTAGCAATAAATTTATTAGACTGCATTACTAACAATTGACCACTCCCAAAGGTAAAATTTTGTTATTGTTTAATATAAAATAGTAACTTCGACTACATTATTAGTATACGCTAGCGAAGTCAAGTCACTTGGCACCAGGATGAAGTCGCTCTGACAATATATTTGTAACAATTGAACTACTAATCGGCATTATTATTATTGTATCCCATTATTATATTCCTTCAATTCAATAATACACTGCCTACTTATTTCTCAGTTTGCCCAATGGTTAACTGGTAGAGAAGACAATCCGATATTATGTCCGCTATATGTACAGTTTCACTGTGCATTAAAGTTTAATATATAAATAATTAATAATCCTTTCTTCCTCGGAATTTAAAATGATGTCAGTTGGTTGTTCATAAAAAATGTATGTCAACAATGTTATTATCTGCCAATTTTCAGAAACAATTAAATAATTCTGGAATTTCCGTTTGATTATTTAAATAATAGAATACCTTGCATATAAATTTATAATTAAAAACTAAATACCTACAAATTAAAAAAAAACAAATTTTCAGGGGCAGCATAATAACTTTTTACTTAATTGACGCTTTACTTCACAAGCAGAGCATTTTTATGACGTCACAATGCTCTTATAAAAAATTGCCTATTAATGTATTTATGTACCCTAAATTCGTCCCTGTATTTGTATTAGAGTAAATGTGTATGTAAATATGTGAGTTTAGGTCTACCTTTTAATCTAAGAACAAGATTATTCTTAGAAAGTTAATTCCTAATGCTTAGTATACTTCATTTTAATGCTGTGGCAGTTTGTATTGATTTCTGACAGATACACTATTATGTGGTGCTTTGCCATTAATCTGTGCTGTTGCTATCCTTAGTCTATGTCCTTACATAGACCCTATTTAATCTATATTCTAAATAAAAACAAATAATAAATAACGACTTTATACCTCTACGTTCGTTTATTATACTAAGTTTATTTCCATAGAAGTTTCTTTATTAATAGAAATAAGAATAAAAACAATATATAAATAACGCAAAACATAATTGCTTATCTAAAATCACTTACCTTGAAAAACATTTTTGGTGACTTAAATTATTGCTTAATGCTAGTTCACTTCAATTCAAACCGTAATCTGTACTAACCATAATTACAAACAGATTGATCTTAAATAGACTACTGTAATCTTTCTTTTTCCGTAACATCGCCTCGCTGGTCTCTAATTTCACGCTCTAATGAACACAAAATTCACCAAAGAAAGTGAAAGTGGAATATCTCTCGTTACATTTTTACATTTTGCAATTGGTAATTATAAAATATGACATAATACTTGGACATTATCAAAATTAACGAACATTAAGAATACTAGACTTACTTCTTAACATAGAAATCTGATTGTTAAATTTTTTATTCTAAATAATAATAATAAAAAGAATTATGTTATATTTTTATAGTCTTTTAATAATAGACGGTTTATTTAATTATTGCAGATCCTTTATTCATTACTCAGACAGCCATTATTATACAATACTATTTAATCAACCAATCCGTGTCCACCTCTAGTGATGTCCCATATACACTAGTGATGGATCTTACAACAAATTATTACCAGTTGTAGTTAATTTAAGTAAACTACAAAACCCCCTAATAGAGGAAAGGACTGTTCAGCAGTGGACAGTTAATAGTTGATGATGATTTTTTTTTTTTTTTTTTTTTTTTTTTTTTTTTTTGATGAAAATAGTTACTTAATTTAAGTCTATCCACTTAATTATAAGAATATTCATTCATCTCAAAAACCTTGTTACTAAGAGATTGATTGTTGGAAATTAATTATCAGAAAGTTATTTTAAATACCAGTCATCTGTTTGGGTAGTTGTGTTCTACTCACGTTTTCTTATAAAATAGCTTGTGCTTACGAAGCTTTTACCAGAGGGAAACTTTGTACAAAAGTTGATTGCTTAGGTACCACTGTCCCATTCGTATTTCAACCGTAAAGCAGTTGTGTTTGCATGGCTTGAAGTTGAAGAAGTCGGTTTGAAGGTTGGGATATGGCGTGAATTTACTGGGTACGGAGGAATAATACCAGAGTCCTCAGGAATGACAACGCATGGGGAATATTATGGACGAAACAGTATACTCTGTTATGTCTATGGTACTGCTCATGTCTATAGGGGACAGTTACCATTTTCCATCAGGTGGGCCGTCAGTTTGTTTGCCATTCTAAGTTGCATAAAAAACCAAGCTATTTTAAATTACAAGGTACGAAGACATTTTACCATAGCATTCAAAAAAGGCAACACGTCAGGAATACTATGGACGTCTATTTTGTAATGTACCTATTGCTCATGTTTGTATATAACTATTACCAATTTTCATCAAATATAATATGAAAAAGCAAGGTATTTTTAGTTCAAATACAAAAATGGTAGTCACTAATCAAACCTTGATAAAATTATTTGACCACAACACAAAATGAAAATAGTAAATCGAAAGAAATAAGAATTGAAATGGGTCATATAAAAATCACGCACAATGTACTTGATGTTACAGGTTACCATGAACTATGATAACCGTTTACCTTATGGCAGGTCGTATGATGATTTGGCACTTCAATAGTATTTCTTTCATACTCAATTATTTAAAAATAATAAATTAATTTTTTTACAAAAAAAAAAAATACAGAAAGACATTTTACAATTAGTAGGGTAAGTAACATTTGAGAGCGTTTGTATTGAAACTTACTAGTGGCTAGTATAGTATTATATTATCTGTGCTAGAGGGTAGTCATTGTCATCATATCAGCCGCTGTCTACTGCTGAACATAAGCTTCCGTAAGAAAGGTAGGTAGGTAGGTAGGCCAGTAATTACTACACTGGACAGGTGGGTTGGCAACCGCAGTTAGACTGGTAATGTTTGAAGAGGGACGTTGTTGCTCTACCCTCGACCATTATTTTCCTTAATCGCTTCTCACTCACGACTCACGAGAAAAAAAGGGGTGGCCCTTTTTATGCTGAAACCACACGGCATCAAAGAATAGTAAAGTCAATTAATTAATTTAAAAAAGTTCTTAAGTTAGCAAATTATTAATCACGCTGCAAAATATTATTCAATATTTTGATTTTGGTACAGAAAAAAGTAATTGAAAACTTGTAAAGTAAATACAAACCTTTTAGTTTTTATAATATTTTTTTCTGTGTAATATTAATAATTTTATTACTAGGCAGTCTAAAATCTAAAAAAATAGGCATATAGTTATTGTATTTGAATTTATTTCAATTATTTTTAGTTAAATTAAAATAATTTAATAACATTTACATTGTTATTGAATAATCTATATCTATGGTTGTATACTTAACAGACGTGTTTTGTCTATAGATGCCGCCATTACGTTCTGCTGTCAAATATGTTCAATATCCAATAAAATTTGAGCTTTTTAAAATTAACAGGAAGTCGCCCATAAAATACAACAGAAAACTGTTGGCATATAATAATTTAGATTTTTCATCGTATAATGGCTCAGAATATCAACCCACATTATGCGTCGTCTTCAAATCCAGCGAAGCAGAACGAAGATACGATAAAATTAAAAGATAATCATGCTGTGAGTAAACGGTAAGTAAAATGTTTAACACAAAAATTTTGCCTCCACTATCTGATTTTTTGTTAAATTCCATTATTTCTTTGTTCGTAGGCTGCAAAAAGAGTTGATGGAGCTCATGCGATGCGCAGACAAAGGGATTTCAGCATTTCCCGAATCGGAGAACCTATTCAAATGGATTGGAACGATCAGCGGCCCCCAAGACACTGTATACGCCGGCCACAAATACAAATTATCCTTGGAGTTTCCGAATTCGTACCCGTACGCCCCACCCGTAGTGAAATTCTTGACTCCTTGCTTCCACCCTAATGTTGACACGTGTGGCCTAATATGTTTAGACATATTAAAGGATAAATGGACGGCTCTATACGACGTACGTACTGTGTTACTCTCTATACAGAGCTTGCTGGCAGAGCCGAACACGCAGAGTCCGTTAAATCAGCAAGCCTCCTACCTGTGGCCCAATCAAACGGCCTATAAAAAATATTTAGATGAATTTTATAGTAAACACAAAGATTCATAGAATATATGTTCAGTCTATTATATTTTGATTTGCATTGTATTTTGTGTTGTGGATGTTTGAATTATGTCTGTAATGGGATAGGAAGTTGATGGCAGTGTTACCAATGTATAATCAAAAGTACAAATATTTGATGTGTTTTCTTTAATCTCAAATTCTCATTGTTTGGAGGCCTTACAAAACAAATGTCTATTTTTACTTCAAAATTTATAATGGCTCTACTAAAGTTCTGTCAATTCTCTATTCAGGACATGTATAGTGATATTATTAATATCCTTTAATTATCCATATCTGAAATTTTGACTCGAAATTTATCTTCGCTTTCTAATACATAGCTGTAAAGTTTCATTATAATGTCTGTTAGTATATTGTTGTATAGCCTGTCACTTCACATCCCACGGTTTGGTCGTGATGATGGAGTATATATGGGGAGATCACTGACAATTATAATTATTTAGTGCAATTCAATGGTATTTTATTCACTTTGGAAACTCCTGTACTTATAAACATTTTTTATATGACTCGAAATAGCAACCAAGCTTGTATAGAGCATCCCAATTCACTGTGGTGACCCATAGTACCCTACATATACATTGCTATTCCTGAATACTAAAACATGTTTCCATACTTTATAATTTCAATACCTAATGCCATCCTTTGTAGTTTACACGAAAAAACTGCTTGCATAGCTATTTTTGTTGTGGCAGTGAAATAATTAGGTATGGAGGCATAACACCTTAGACCTCTTGGATAGACAAAGCACAACAAGAGTCATAGTGTTAAGTTGAAGGTGGCGTACAGGTTATACCTATAGGAGACAGTTTTTTTTAATGGATCATAATGGAATGGTAACTCCACCCGCGCTTTCTGTATACACCGGCGGGGCACCAGTGAGGGATGATAGATGAGGATGAAGTAGGTCAGTTAGCCCATCGTGACGAATTCAACAAGAATTGTTCACAATGGTTTCCAGGGGGAACCATGTGGAGGTCGACCTAATAAGGCATATTACTAGCAATGGGGCTGTCAAACCCCATTGCTAACAATCCCTTTCCCCCTCTATAGGAGACAGATACCATACCACATTTATACCAGATTATTATCTTATTTGAATTAAAAAAAAAGGTGATAGAATTGTTTTCAATCTTTATCTCAGATCACATATAGAGTCGCAAACCAATTTTTCAAGATTTTATCAACATAATTGTAACTACATACATGTACTCTGTACATGGAAATATTTAAAAAAAAAATATTATAATATTTTTTTCTTAAATATTTATATAATAAATATTATATAGTTTATTTGAATACAACATAATGAAAACATAAACAAGCATTGAATTGACTGGACCATAAGACAGACTGCTGATGTCTAATAGCAATCCAAATAAAAGATTGGTTAAATATTTTACTAAACTAGACGTTATTTCGCTATTTAAGTCCATATCACTGGTTTGATTAGAATTATTTTGTTTAATTCCGCTACCATTAGTACGCGTGCGACTGCCAACACTCGAATATTGACTACTGTTATTACCAGAAGTTCTACAACCTTCAATATCAACCATCAATCTCCGACTGTCATTCCGTCTACGCACCTTTTGAGACACGTGTTTCAACTATACACGTGGCTATCCGAAGCCTAGTGTCAGCCATTAGGCAAAATAATAATAATAAATAAATAAATAATAAATCTCTTTATTTTCAGGTATATACCCATAGTTTACAATTACATTATTAATTATACAAACTATTATTATTATTTTTAAAATACACATTAATTATAAAATACTAATTTAAATAATGGCAACTTTAACTTTCGTAGTTTTTGGCGCCATTTAGTTTAACACTAGGCTTCGAGCTGCAATCTATTAATTGAAACACGTGTCGCAAAACGTGCGTACGTACTTAACAGTAACTGATTAATTGGTTGAACGTTTCAATTTGTGACTAAATTCACTTTGAAAATGTTTCTATTCTCCAGAGGGAGACTTTGTACAAACGTCGATTGCTTGGGTACCTCTGTCCCATTCGTATTTCAACCGTGAAGCAGTTGTGGTTGCATGGCTGTGTTTTGGTTTGAAGGGTGGGATATGGCGTGAATTTACTGAGTACAGAGGAATAACAGCTGAGTCCTCAGGAATGGCAACGCACGGTGGGTATCATGGGCGAAACAGTATACTCTGTTGTCCATGGTACTGCTCATGTCTATTGTCGACGGTTACCACTTACCATCAGGTGGGCCGTATGCTTGTTTGCCACCTCAGTGGTATAAAAGAAAAAAATATTTTACAGTTTCTCAGTTTAGTTCAAAACAAGTTCCTTGGGGCATAAACAATAATACATTTAAAAAAAAGCTGTTTAGATTCAGTGATTGGTACTTACTATTGCATGAGATTGCACATTTTTACAATCCTCATATTTTACAACCACATTTTAGTGATAAACAATAATCTTTTAATTCTTTACACACATTTAAAATTAATTTCGGTACGTAACGCGACGGATTTCAGATAAACAGTATTTATATACCTACTCTTTAGACAAGTAATAAAGGAGCATGTGATAAGCACGATCAGAGGGAGACTACAAAAGTCGTTTGCTTTGACACCTCTGTCGCATTCGTGTTTCTACCGTGAAGCAGTTGTTTGCATGGCTGTGTTTCGGTTTGAAGGTTTTTTTTTTTTTTATGAATGATAATCCCGCCTGCGCTATCGGTATACACTGGCGGGATACCAGTGAGGGATGATGGGTGAGAATTTTTGTTTTTTATATAACTTAGAATGGCAAACAAACTGACGGCCCACCTGATGGAAAGTGGTAACCGTCGCCTATACACATGAGCAGTACCATGGACATAACAGAGTATACCGTTTCGCCCATGATACTCCCCATTCCTGCGTTGCCATTCCTGAGGACTCAGATATCACCATGGTACTTGGGAAAGATCATGTTTTTATTTAAAAATGAAAGGAAATAATTGAAATAAATTTTATAATCATAACAGATTATTACAATCGTTCGTTCGTTTTATACTTTTAACAAGTATATAGAATGAAAAAAATAAAATAAATGAAATCGAAATAATATGCAATATGTATTAATTACATCAGTAAAGGTACAATATATAGTTAATTCCTGTCTACAATTAATAATTATTATATTTTTGTTGCTGACCATACAATTCCATACATAACCATGCGCAAATATAAATAGACAAATAATAACACCTACAAGTACAACATTATTTGAACTTAACTTTATAAAAATAAAGACTAGAATGTGCAAGTTATCAACTTATTTTAATATATTTATACAATAATACACACTGTACACGTAACAATCATGATAGACAACAATTTTTACAAGAACTTATGGTAGATATGCACCTGGATATAGATCTACCCTCTATTCATAAAAATTGAAACGCCTACGAACTTATTTTAATAAATAGACTTAGATTATATAGATAGAGCATCGAGTTTTGGAAACTGGTCAACTTTTTGACAGCTAATTGTCAAATCGACTCGTTAGAAAAGAACTTCACTGTGACATCATAATTAAAGGTGACAAAACAAAACCGAATTTGATTGTGACATAACCAGTTATTTTAATTGAAAAACTAAATTACTAAGCGATTATGTTTCTATGGTACAAATCCGTAATCAACCATCTTTTCAGATGAAAAATAAAATTCTTAATAGATTTACAACTGACGGAGTTATGAGGTAACTAAAATAAAAAAAAAAAAAACTGACTCAACCGAACTGAGCATCTTCTTCTTTTTTATAAAGGGTTTAAGCTTTCTTCAGTGCCGGCGATGCGCACGTGACACCACTAGTGTTGCAGGCGTCCATAGACTACAGTGACCGTTTATCATCTCACGAGCTGTATGGCTTTATTCTTGTTTGTCACCTCCGTGGTATAAAAAAAAAAACTGTCGACTGCATTTTCAACGTATTAATTAAAAAGGTTTTTTTGAGGGCGGATTTATTTATTCTCTTATTTAAATTTGATATTATGATTATTAAAGAATATAAACCAGTCAGGTTATAAAATTATAGTTAAATAAACTCTGTGAAAAATAAAATAAATAATAGACACGAGTTATTTTTAAGTTACAAATATGGGATTAGACGTTAAAATATTCCAAGTATACTGAAGCAAAAACAAGCGCAAAACCATCTTGTAAAAAGTATAAAAAAGCATTTATTTAAAATGCCATTTAACTATATCAGAGCCTCCGGTCAAACTGTTTATAATTACTCCTCTCCATCCAAAGGTTGAATGGAAGAGATCGCTCTTAGCGATAAGGTCGCCCATTGTTTTATCAATGTAATATTTTCTTGTAATTGTTTATATTTATAATAAGTTTACTATTGTAATCTTATGGAGGAAACAATAAAGGTTATCTATCTATCTATCAGTCTAAACCCCAAATATAATGGATAGGTAAGAGAAAGACAAATATAGTAAATTACTGCAGCGGCCAGCAACTGAGGCATTGATAGACGAAGGTGAAAATGAGGGCCGAGGCATAGCCGAGGTACACATACGTGAGTCCATCAATGCCTAGTTGTGGCCAAGGCTTGTATAGTACTTTTCTCAAACAATGCGCGGAAATCAAAAACACAATTTTACTTTTTAAATTAAATAACGAATATCGAACAATAATAATTTTTCACGCGCCATAATGTTCCTTGTATTTTTTCAATAAACAGCTTTCTATTTGCAAGCCAGTTTGAAATTTAAATAAAACCTTGTATTAGTTAACTCCTCGGTAGTCATGTTTCGAAGTAAAAGGTCATTCCACTTTTAAATTACAGGACAGATATGAGTTTACATAGTAATTTATCTGGCCGCAACACACGACAGATATGGATTTTCATACAACTTTTGCCGGCCGCTGCCCGCATGTATCTGACTAGTACGGCAATTTTGATTTATCTCGAAGAAGATTGTCAAAATAATGATCACATTTCCAAGCATGTTTGAGAAAAAAAATAATTTAAATATCAAACATCAAAAGCCTAACTTAATTAAAAAATAAATACCAGAATAACTCACTCAATAGATCACAATTCGTATTAAAATCTTTTTATGTGTTAGTTTTTTTTAAGTTATTCATTTTAAAACAAAATACTATTATATTACAATAGGAATGCTATATTGTAAAAGAGGTAATATGATACTACCCACATTTAACTATGTTGAACAAAAGTATCTTGGACATTGTAAATTTGAATGTGTTTATATTCGATATTGTAATATCTTTTATAAATATTCAAGTCAAAGGAAGTTATTTTACTACCCACTTAGATCAGTGTTTTTCAATCTCTTTCACGTCGCCACCCCCTTATTATGTACAAATATCTTGCGACCCCCTTAGTATATAAAAATATCTTGCGACCCCCTTAGTATGTAAAAATATCTTGCGACCCCCCTACCCTGCACGGTTTCGAATGTGTACGAATGTTATTATAGTACAATTATGAATTCCGTACAGTTTTATTTATATTCACAGCTAGGTATCGATAAAATAAAATAAATAAAATACATAATACTTTATTATCTAAAACAGACATGTAATCGATGTCTGTTATACACTCCTCGCAAAAATTAAGGGAACATAAAAATTATTGAAATTTTTGGGCGATATTCAACAGGCTGTATTATGTATTATTAATTAATTTATTTATTTGAAAAAAATAAATACGCTGAAAATAATTTTTTTCTAAACTGTTGATTTTTTGATCACTCCATTGTATAGGTCTCTTAGCGTGTTTATTCAGCATCAAAAATCGCGATGGCTCCGACCATTTGTCCGAGATATCGAACTTTGAATGCAAAAGCATCTTTTTCCATTCAACTGCTAATATCTCTGGAACTACTGGTCGCACAGCAAGCGGGCGCCGAGTTTTTATTTGCATAAAATTTCCAATTAAGAATTGCATGGAAACTGGAGCTCAAAAATTTTTTTCACCAAAAAATCTGAAAACTAGAGTTTTCGACTTCCTTTTTTTTAAATTTTCACTTTGAAAAACACTGACTTAGATAAAGGCTCGGTCTGTTTCGGTGGATAGTAGATCTAATTAAATGTTATTTATTATTCAATAAAGATTTTAAAATAAAAAAAAAAGAAGCTAAATAAAATATTGTGTGACTCACGTCGAGTTGTCAGTCTTGTCTCTTGCCATCAACGGCAATATATGCGTCGCTTTGTTGTTATAAATTTCTAGTCGAATTCGCGGGTAAAAACTAGTGTTACAACGAATGCAAACAAAGCACTAGCAATACCTAATATTGTTATATTAAATTCTATTTAAATTCTCCAATGCCTCAATTAAGGGGAAGGGATTGTTAGTAATGGGGACTAAGGGACCTATTGCTAGCAATATAGCCAACCAGGTCGACCTCCCCGCGGTCCCCTGGACACTATCGTACCGAATTCGCAGTGTATTCATCACGATGGGCTAACTGGCCTACCTTTTTCATTGTAATCTAACATCCCTCACTGGTGCCCCGTTAGCGCAGGCAAGGTTATAGTTCTATTATCGTCCATTAAAAAAATACTTAAAAAATATAAATAAGGAGGAAGGAGGGGAATTGTCACTAATAATGGCTGAAAGACCTATTGTTAGCAATAGGGTGTATTGCTAGCAATAGTGTGTATTGCTAGCAATAGGGTGTATTGCTAGCAATAGGGTGTATTGCTAGCAATAGGGTGTATTGCTAGCAATAGGGTGTATTGCTAGCAAGTGTGTATTGCTAGCAATAGTGTGTATTGCCAGCAATAGTGTGTATTGCTAGCAATAGGGTGTACTGCTAGCAATATGGTGTAATGCTAGCAATAGGGTTTATTTCTAGCAATAGGGTCTATTGCTAGCAATAGGTCTTTCAGCTCATCAGGTCACCATCCACGCAATCCCTCCTGGAAACTGACTTGACTTCACCTTCACCTACAATCCCTCATTGATACCCCGCCAGCATATACCAGTATCGCAGGCACAGTACAGATACAATTTAATTTTCATCCCACTAATTAATATCTACAACAACGCCCTCTTCAGACCGAGAGGCCTCAATTACAAACAGCTAGTATGCTACGTCACTCCCTACCAAGGGCGGTAGTACTGAGCTGTGTAACTTGTCAATTTATTTAACTACGATATATAAGGCATTTAACTAACCTATATTGGGAACTAACTCTTCACTATTATCAATAATATAACTAATACAATTATTGTGGCGGCCAATATCAGTATACAATGCATTTTCCTATTTTTCCTTTGGTATCTCTCAGCTTTTTGTAACTGCTTGAAGCCTTCGTGTACCTGCAAAGTGTAGGAAATAATATTTAAATCAAATGTACGTTTGTTATTTTTTCACACAAAAATTACTGAAAGGATTTTAAATGAAAGGATGTTAATGAGTAGGTTATATCCTAACTTAGTACATAGGACGAATGAATTCGCGGCATGCAGCTAGTTTGAAAATAATTAGCCACCTGCCCAAACTTCGGATTGCTGGATCATTCTTATCACCATCACAGCCATTATCTGTCCACTGCTGGACATAGCCCTCCCTCATAGACTACCAAAAGGAACCGTCCTAAACCGTTAAATAATTAATTAATTAATTAGTAATTAAATACTAATTAGATATATTTTTAATTAATAATCAAATAATAATTAATAATATTTAATTAATTTGGACAGAAGGGGAAAAATGTTAGGACACTTGATACGACACGACGAACTTATGAACATTATAATAGAAGGTAAGATAGAAGGAAGGAGGGGGAGAGGGAGACCGAGACATAGTTACATCAGGCAGATCAAGGAAGGAGTTGGTGTCGTGTCGTATCAAGAGGTGAAGAGACTCGCTGACAATCGTAGTGAGTGGCAAGAGCTCCACCGACAAGAGCGCAGCTCTTAAATATTAATTAATACTAATAAATACGACAGTGACCAATTTTGATTATAGTTTTCGATTTCATACAGTTTACTTCTGTATTGGTCGCATAACAATTTTGTAATAATTGGCAGTTTTTTTATTCCTATTTTTTTATTAATGAATAAATATATTTATTTACAAAAAACATGGTAAGTATATAGATGTTAACAATAGGTATAACTCCATAAATTTCGCCATAATTAGGCATGTAACATTTAAAAACCTCAAAAGTATAAATATTGATAGAGTTAAGCATTAGAAGTATTAATGTTATAAATAAAATATATATTGCGGATCAAAATCTATTCCTTTACCCCTTATTTGACCAAAATATAAATTGTTTTTATGGAAAATCTTATTTACATACCTGTACTTGAGTCTGTTCAATATTATAGTCTATTCGGTCCAGAACCGTCCCCTGTTCGTGCACCATCTGTCCGAGGTCTTTGAAGATGTCGTTCAGGTCCATAATAGAACGAACAATCTTATTCACCTCTTCCTCCCTCTCGGCTACCATCCGCGTATTCTCTTCCTGCATTAACAACATTTGCTTCTGACTTAACGCTGGCTTCTGGAACATATCATCGACCTGGTCGTCCTCTATATAACCTTGCTTTTGTGTTCCCGACGTGCTCGGTAAAGAAAATAACAGATCCGTCTGGTTATTTGAAAGTCCAGGCAGCAACTCTGCATTGTCATTCAAACTTAGTTCTTCAAAGTTTGGTAGATCGAAGTACGCATTGGATCTCTCTTCTCTGGTCGTCAATGATTTAAGATAGTTGGACTGTGCCGTTCTGAAGGTTATGCTCAGATCCTGTAGAGTCGTTACGAGTGCTAGAACTACGTTTGCAGCTAACTTCTGCTCCGTTTTGTTACCTGAAAGATAATTTTTTTTAATTATTAATTAATAAATGGAATGGTAACCCCACCTGCGCTAACGGTATACGCTGGTGGGGCACCAGTGAGGGATGACACGTGAGAATGAAAAGACAGGTCAGTTAGCCCATCGTGATGAATACACTTGGAATTCAGCACGATAATTTCCAGGGGGGACCGCGGGGAGGTCGACCTGTTAGGGTATATTGTTAGCAATGAGAATGGTAATTCACATTGTAGTATATTAGAAATATTTATATCTAAGGTTGCCAACATTGAAAAATGTAACTTGGCTTCTCTCTGTCGTGGCGTCTTACAATTAAAGTGGATATTCATTTTAAAAACAGTTTTTTTTTTTATTATAAAGAAAAGTTATTTAAGCGTGCAAAGCACATTTAATGCTTTACAACATTATACACATCACTAACAATCCCTTTCCCCCTGCGT
The DNA here is from genome assembly GCF_026898425.1 of Galleria mellonella. Lineage (NCBI taxonomy): Eukaryota > Metazoa > Arthropoda > Insecta > Lepidoptera > Pyralidae > Galleria > Galleria mellonella. Next base: position 616,863 of record NW_026442129.1, read on the forward strand.
AGATGGGATTTTTTATTGATGGATGAAAATGGTATGGTAACCCCGCCTGCGCTAACGGGATACGCTGGCAGAGCATCAGTGAAGGGTGATCGATGAGAATGAAAAGAGGCCAATTAGCCCATCTAGATGAATTCATCAGGAATTAACCATGATAGTTTCCAGTGGGAACCGCGAGGAGGTCGACCTGGTTGGGTATATTGCTAACAATGGGATTCTCAGTCTCTATTACTAACAATCCCTTTCCCCCACGCGTAAATACCATACTATTATCACTGGTACGTGCTGATGTCTTCAACAGATCGTTAAAAAGTCAATTTCATATGAACAAGCTTAAATTATTTGATTTTATTTGCGAATAATAATAATAATATAATTATAGATAAAAGAGTCGTTGCGTTGATCCACTTGAAATTTTGAAAGTCGTCCGTTGACACATACAGCCAGTTTTGTTCCCTTTTCGTAACGAGACGGACCAATCCTGGGGCACATCCGGTGTTGCTATCATTCGCTTGTTACTGTACGCGACATAACACAACCCAACGATTAAACTACCAGCAACATACCGTGTCGTACTTGCGCCTTGATGGCGGTGAGGTGGGTATGGGCGTGCGTGAAGTGGCGGCCGATTTCGGCGGTGAGGCGCGCAATGTGCTGCTGCTCCGTCGTGTCGTCCAGCGCCGGCCGCCGGATCTGCCGCTCGTGTCGCGACTGCAGCTCTGACAGCTTTGTTCGTAACCTGTCAGCACCATCACAGATATACTGTTTTTTTTTTTCTATCTATCCTTTTTTTTATACAACATAGAATGGCAAACGAGGTGACTGCCCACTTGATGGAAAGTAGTAACCGTCGCCTATAGACATGAGCAGTACCATGGACATAATAGAGTATTCTGTTTCACCCATGATACCCCCCATGAGTTGCCATTCCTGAGGACTCAGGTTTTATTCCTCTATACCATGTAAATTCACACCATATCCCACCCTTCATATGAAACACAGCCATGCAAACACAACTGCTTTACTGTAGAAACACGAATGGGACAGAGGTACCTAAGCAATCGACTTTTCTACAAAGTTTCCCTCTGGTAAAACTAAAGTAAGTACTACTGGTTATAAAGTTAATCATATTTTTTTTATATTTGTGGTGCAATAAAGAATTATTATTAATTAATATATGTTTGTACAATATTCTATACAAACCTTGTTATAATGTAATGTGCCTCTTCCAATGCATCTGTCCAGGGTGGTGGTGCGTTTGACTCAGACCTCATCTCCATTGCGGCCTCAGCATTGTGTGATGCTCTCATCAACCTCACTCGTTCAGAGTCATTCTGTGTGTTAAGATGAAAGTTCAAATAATTATTGGATATAAGAAATTAATTGGTTAATCCTTTGCCAATCTTATATATTGGCATATAAATATAAATTATACTTTATTTTTATCACTTAGCCTATCGTATTAGTAATATGTATGTATATAATAAGTAGTAGTACATGTAAAGTGGGGGGAAAAGGATTGTTAGTAACGGAGACTGAGAATCCTATTGCTAGCAATATACCCAACCCTCTCGCGATTCTCCCTGTAAACTATAATGGTTATTTCCTGATGAATTCACCATGATGGGCTAACTGGTCTGTTTTCATTCTCATCAATCACCCTTCACTGGTGCCTCCGGCGGTGTATACTGTTAGCGCAGGTGGGGTTACCATACCATTTTCACCCATCACAAGAAAAAGTACATGTAAAGTTGTTTTAACATAGCCAGCCAAGCTTTACAATATCACCATACAATTCATACACCATTCATTGTTCTAAAACTTGGTTCACATTAATGAATCAAATATTTTGAGTGCTGTTCACAACACAGCTGTGAAATTAAATATATGAGTAAACACAACTAAACACAATATAAAGAACTTCATACAACATTAAAATTATACATACAGACATACATATCTGTCACTACTGTCTCCCATTAATTTTTATTTATTTATTTATTTATTCATTAAAAATAATTACAACATTATGACAGTAAAAGCCAAATATGTAGCCAAATAAAATATATAAACCTAGTGTGCTAATATACAAAATTAGAATAAAAGTATTTAACCCGACTCTAGATATTTTTAAGATATTTTCCAATATCTTTGGCAGGGTGCTACTAAAAATATCAATGATGTTTATAATATTATTTAATAACCATACTGCGTCAGTTAAGGGAGTGTGCTGAAGTAGTTTAATTCTGACTGGTGGGACATTAAATATAACCATTAAAATGTTGGTAATATTTTATCAATTTAAGAATTACTGCACTCACATTTGTTTGGGGGCCATTATAGTATGCAAGCCCAGCCAACCTTAACTGTACCAAGACAGAAACCAGTTAAAGGTCTAAAGGCCAAAAGCAAAGCAATTTTATAATAAATAGACTGTTTTTACAAATTATAGCTTGTAATTTTACTTTGAGTAAATATGACAAATATATATAGTATTGTAGATATAATAGAAACAAATAGGTGCGAAGTGCACGCGATCTTAAAAAAAAAACATGTTAAATGAACTATAAAACTAGGATAGTACAATAGTGTATACAGCTAAAGATAAACTTAGTGCTTACTTGTAGCATACTTCAAATTTTATACTAGTTACTTAAAAAAAAAAAACAAATATTTAATAATAATTGCATCATTAACGAAAAAATAATAGTAAGCAATCAATAAGACCAAAATACGCACCTGTTCAGAGAATATATGCCGGCTATGGATTGCATTGTTACGCATCAACACAAACACCTCAGTTAAACTTCGAGACACCATTTTTCTCGATTAACAATAGGTAAGCAAAATAAATCACAAATGCAATCCACAAAAAAAATATTTATTTTCTTAGAATTCGTACTTGCAATTTAGCAATAAATAGACCCGACCCGACACGACACCTGTCATTTGTCATGTATGTCACTGTCATTCTAGGATTTATCGATGACATTAGAGATTTTTTCACTCTATAGGCTTGGAAACAAAAGCTCAAAGCCAAAAATAAATATTACACAATAATTATAATTCATATGAAAATAATAGTTTATTAGTATAATATATGAAATAAGCAGTAGCTGTCTATATTAATGTCACTAATTTCCATAAACTAGATAGGATTTTGAATTCATAAATCTACAATTAAACGTTAGAATGTCAAACTTGAAATAAAAAAAAAGTATAACCTATGACCTATTTATTTATATTATAGTATGGTGTGATAAATTTGAAATTTAATATAAACAATTGTTTTTATTATTAGAACTTCGTTTAGTTAAATAAAAGATAAATGTGATACACCGAAAGACCTAATAATAAAACTTGATTGTGTAATAACAATTTTTTATTCAACGAAATGAGTACACCGGCGTACGATCCCGGTCCTGAGCAATTCCAACAGTTTCCGTCTAACAGAATCATAGTTATCCATCCTGGATCATTATATGTGCGAATAGGAAGGGCCTCTGATCTGTTACCAGTAAAACAATTACACTGTATAGCAAGAAAACGGCATCCTGGCGGGAAAATATATAGAGACCCATTTGTACCTCCCAGCGTCCCGAAAACGAAGGAATTGATTGACGAATTAGAAGAATGTCGACTGCAAATATCGCACACGCTCCAAACGTACGTGCAGTCCAATGGTGCCAGAAGATACGCGACACCGCCACAACAAATTGCCGCTTTCAATCGGCGTTCTCTTCCTGAGAACGTCGGTGAAGGCGAACTGTGGCCTCAGGTGCAGTGCGATATCGTTATCGGCGATCTAGTACTCGACATCGACCCTGAATTACCATATAACATACACTTTCCATACAGAAGAGGTGATTTCAACATACATTCTGAAGTTGGAGGTTCTATATCATCTGTATTGAACGATCTGTACACAATATGGAGTTCTATAATTGAATATAAGTTGGGTATACCTCTAATAGAGTTAGTTAAGTACAGGTGTGTGTTACTAATACCAGATATTTACTCAAGGAATCATTTGAAGTGTTTAATGTCATTGTTATTAAAAGATCTAGGGTTTGGACACTGTTTCCTTGTGCAGGAGAGTGTTGGAGCTACTTTTGGAGCTGGTATAGGTTCAGCCTGTGTTGTAGACATTGGAGACCAGAAAACTGCAATATCCTGCGTCGAAGACTGTATTTCACATAAAACAACCAGGCTGAGAATGGATTATGGTGCTGGAGATGTATGTCAGACTTTATCCTGGATGTTCCATAAAAGTGCATTTCCATATAAAAATTGGAATGAAAACATTCCACGAGATGTCATGCTGATGAGGAATTTGTATGAAGACTTCTGTCATGTCAATCTCGATGTGTGCGGTCCACAGGAGAAAACATTTCTAGTTGATCATCCTGGTGATATCATCAACAAATACACATTACAGGTTGGAGATGAATGTATAATATCACCTTTATCTTTGTTTTACACTGATCTCTTGAAAATAACAGGACCTAAAACAACAAAAATACAGAATCGTCAGCCCAGTGACCCAGAAGATCCTTTTGATGGAGAGTTCTTGAGGGAAACTGGAAGAAAGAGAGAGACAGCAGATCCAAGTGCAAATGAGAGTCAGCAGTATGAAGCTGTGAATGAATCACAGCCAACAACAAACCAAGATGAGGATATTGTTGTTGATGCATTAGAAGGAGGTCCTGGAGATGCTGTCTCACTGGCTCCTGGCCAAGTCTTGGCACTAGACGCTGCAATATTACAAAGTATAGACCGTTGTCCAAGTGAGGAGCTGAAAAGAAAGATGTACAGCAATATTTTAATCATAGGCGGTGGAGTTAAAGTTCATGGACTTTACTTGTGGCTTCAGAATCGTTTGGCACTGCAAATCCCCTACATTTACAAGACTGAGCAGTTAGAAATAGTGACATCACCCAAAGACATAGATCCAGCAAGTACAGTGTGGAAAGGAGCTGCAGTCATGTCCTGTTTGGAGTCTGCCATTGAACTGTGGATCAATCAAAGTGAATGGAATAAGTTTGGGCTGAGGATATTGAGAGAGAGGGCTCCTTTTATATGGTGATAAACTGGCACAAAATTATTATATTGTAAATGTAAATATAGCTTTATATTAGTTTTTTATTAAAATAAAATACGGCATATTTATTATCTTATTTCTATATTAAAGGCAGGGAAGCGATAATCTTTTTTTATAATGCTTAGAATGGTATAAAAACCTGATGGTCACCCTGTAAAGTGGTGACCATAGCTTATAGACATGCACAGTTGTGTTATTCTGTGATCTCCATGTATTGTTAACTTATGCATTGTCATTCCTAAAGATGAAAATGCTTGTATACCTCTGTAACCTCTAATTTCACTGCCATATTCCATCCTTCCAACTTGAACACAGTCAAGGTGGGACAGACGCATTTTGATGCAGATAATTTTTGTAGTCTCTCTTTCTCTAATAAACTTGCTTCAAGAACTCGGAACAACCAAAAAAAATTATTTATAATTTTAATTTGTATGGTATAAAAAATTATAAAATTAAAAAAATACTTATTAACTTTCAACCATAGGATTTCAAGTCATAGGAAATAATTTTAAGGAGCGATAACAATGAAAAAATATTTGTTATAAAAAATGACTTTATTAAAAATAATGTAAGTTATACCTACTTGGGTACGTACATTTTGGCAATGACTTTGAGATTCATTATGTATTAAATTAATTACTAAAAATAGTACAATATTATAAAATTATGAGTAATATCAAATTATTACTTTGCACTATCACAACATTACATGGCAGTCTCATTTTAATTCTTAAAACTACTTCAGGTAATTTCTAGTTTTAACTAAATTAATACTGATTAATATCCATTAATATACCAAATCAATCGGAATGATGGCGGTAGGCTTGCTGCCTGCCACATTGGATTATATAATCGTCGAAATATGGGCATAGACAAAAGCCTCTAATTAATGCCTCATCAAGGATTACAGGGCTTATTTAATATCTATTAATTATATTATTATTAAAAACGTATTAAAATTTTTTATTTAAAAAATGGTAATAAAAAGTAAATTTATATATATTTTTAAACATTACTCATGTTTTAAATTCGTGTATTCCCGACTAGTTTCAAATCCAATAGGAGTCCTTACAATCGTGAACTGCGCTTATGAATAAGGTCACCCATTGAGTTCGAAACTAGTTGAGCATACCCAAACTTAAAATGTGAGTAAACTGACATATTTAAGTACAATACAACATGACTCACGACAGTTATCATTCAACAGATTTATAATTAACATAATAATTATTTGAATGCAATTATATATTTTTTTCTATAGATAGATAGATAGATAATTTATTTGCATTACATACAGCACACAAATTACAACATATATACACAAAAAAAAGCCGAGATAACATAAATGACAAAAAAATACACAAAACCAAATGCAACTTTCGTTTGTGAGTGTGCCATAGCAATACAAAAGCTATAGCTTGAGTACCAGTTATACACAAAAAAAAATCCAACATTTATATTTTCAAATTCCCGAATACAAAGCAAGAGCAAGCATGTTTAAATTCAACAATTAAATACATAAAATATTCAATTTGAATAATTTGAAAATTAATATGACTACAAACAAAACACAGACAGCAAAACATACTATCTGTTAATTAATGAAAAAAAAAAAAAATCATACACGTGTTCTGTTAGACGTCACAACAACTGGTCGATATTAACTTGCAAACATAAATTTATTTATAAACTGTTTACAATAACTGAATAATTCATACGATTATTGGGTGATAAAAACCTTCGTGCCCTATCACTGGCTGCCAGGCCATTTATTTTCATTACGAATTCATTTAGATAATCAAATCGAATAAAGCTGACAAGGCACCACTAATTATCATAGTTTTCACTCGTTAATACTTATTAAAATATTCATAGATTTGGTCGCTCAACGAAATCGAAGTATCTTTGATTGGTATCAAAGATTCACTGATAAGACCATACACGTATGTGAGAAGGGAGGGCGTGTTTTCCATATCGTCCCTATGGTCACCCATGGTGTGGTCATATATAGAGTTTTTTTATAAAAAAAAAAACCCGTAGCACACCCAAAAATATATAATCTATGATATTAATCAATGAAAATCTATAAAATGTGGCTGACGATATGATTTGATATGTATATTTGTTTTTTTTTTTATTTTGATATATTCTGAATATTTTTTTTATCATTTTTTTTTTATAAAATGTAAATATTTGCATGCCTACATCGTTTAAAGCAACTAAACAGGCGCCAAAATAGTACCACGTGTCTTTTATAATAATTTTAAAACTGTTTGATGCAAATGAACTAAAATAATTATAATTCACGAGTTACAGTATAGTATTAGCAAAAATCCCGGACATTTGGGCGAAATATGGTTTTCCCCCCGGACACTTATGGACAAATATTTTTTGTAACAAAAATAAAAACATTGCTATATAAAAACAGGGTTATTGTGGATGAATTTGTAACTAAGATTTAGTTTAATTAATCACCTACCTATAACAAAAATGAATTTCCCCTGACAACAAAAATGTCCGGGTTATATCCGAATACTTCAAAAACCCCTGCCGGACAACCCCCGGACGCCCTTCAAAATAGGACAAATCCGGGGCATTCCGGACGGATGGCAGCCCTACTTGTAGCATTAAATACGTCTTGTACACATACATGTACTAATGAATGAATGAATAAATAAATATATATCCCTTTCCGACCCAAGATTATTTTTCTTTCAGATTAAATATATTTTCGTGTTTTGGTGCCAAGCCATTTTGCCGGCACGCACGAGACTACTGCACCACGTAACCGCTAAAATGATTTCTTATTGGCTGGTTTAGAATCTCACTATCATGTTATTTCAGCTTCGTGCGTAAAAATGAATTGCGCGTGGTTTTAGAATTTTTCAAAGTTACAACTCACGCCCGTATCGTTCAGGTCTGAAAGGGATATAGACAACGCCTGTAAAAGGTAAAACTAATAATATTCTAAACATACAGTAGTTAAATCAGAACAATTTCTTTTTACTTTTAAAGATAACCACAGCTTGATGTTAGTTAATAGTTAGTGTAGTAGTTAATAGTACACCCACAGTTGAGAATCCCATTGCTAGCAATATACCCAACCAGGTCGACCTCGCGGTTCTCTCTGGAAACTATCATGGTTAATTCCTGATGAACTCATCATGATGGGCTAACTGGCCTGTTTTCATTCTCATCTATCACCCTTCACTGGTGCTCCGCTTGCGTATCGTGATAGCGCAGGCGGGGTTGCCATACCATTTTCACCCATCAAAAAAAAAAAGAAAAGTACACCCACAGTGTACTATTAACATTTCGATCAAACCTACCTTAACTCTAGTATTATTTATTAATAAAATTAATTAGTTGTTCTAAATAGGAAATTTTAAGTAGGAAGGAGGGAATTAGTTATGGTGGCTAGCCCCATCGCCAATATAGCTTTACGCGGTCTCACTGGAAACCATCGTGGTTAATTCATAAAGAATACACAACTGGGCCAACTAATTTGACTTAATCCTCACCTACTATCTCTCACTGGTATCCTGCCAGCATATACCAAAAACACAGGCGAGGGGGGGGGGGGGAGAAGGAATTGTTAGCGATGAGTTCTAACAGCCCATTGCTAGAAATGTTACTAATCATTCGACCTCCACGTAGTTCCCCCTGGAAACCTCGTGGTTATTTCTCGTGGAATTCTTCATGATGGGCTAACTGACCTGCTTTCATTCTCGTCTATCATTTCTCACTGGTGCCCCACCAGCGTATACCGTTAGCGCAGGCGGAATTACCATTTCATTATCACCCATTAAAAAAAATAACATAGGCGGGGTTGCCATTTAAACTTCATTAAAAATTACTATATAAGTATCAAAAAGTAGATAAAAAAATGCACACTAAAATTAAACTAAACCTAGTCAACTAATAACATTTAACACTTGATCGTTAACTTTTATAGACACAGTGATACCCTTATCACCTTTCCTCAAAGTCGGATGGAAGAACGAATAGTACAAAACCATAACAAAAATACCAAATACATAGGGCGTTATACATAAAACTAAAACCGTATAATAGTACGCCGTTGCCTTAATTTGTTCGGGCGCGTAAAAAAACCACACGAGGGCACAGACAATATTCTGCGTTACACAGATCGTGTAATAAATTGCGTATCTATACCTAGTTCTGCCTTCCACAGACAATATATATGTAAAGAGATATACCGCGCCGAGTGCAAAAGAGAAGGCAATCTCGGTCAATTTGTTCTGGGAGCAGAAGACTGGTCGTTCGTACAACTGTATCCAGGATGACATCACGAGGATGTGGAGGGAGCAGGCTAAGATCGTCCAGTACGGGTAGAGGAAGGCGATCACTGCTATTGACAGCACGCGGCTTACTGTAAACAAATATAGAAAAAAAATAGAACAAATTTCACAGAAAATGTATACCGTATTGAAAATATTTTGTATCAATGATTCCCTCTATTAAAATAGACTACTAAGGTATTCTTTTTTTATGTATTTTTTTTTTGTGGATGTAAATGGTATGGTAACTCCGCCTGCGCCAACTGGATACGCTGGCGGAGCACCAGTGAAGGGAGATAGATGAGAATGAAAACAGGCCAGTTAGCCCATCATGATGAATTCATCAGGAATTAACCATGATAGTTTCCAGGGGGAACCACGAGGAGGTCGACCTGGTTGGGTATATTGCTAGCAATGGGATTTTTAGTCTCCATTGCTAACAATCCCTTTCCCCCCTTTTCTATGTATTAGGTATGTGAAATATTTTTTAAGATTAGGGTACGATGGGGCTGACATATCTTTTATAGGATAAAAACCTCTAAATAAAAAAGATCCAAAAAAAATTGCAAATATTTGAATTTAGAATGTCAGATCATGTGTTAGTAATAATTACGATTAGATTTTGCTCTACAAAAAAATGGAGCAACTTCAATTCACAAAATTACTTTTTTATACAACCTAAAATGGCAAACAAGCTGCCCACCTGATGGAAAGTGGCAACCGTCGCCTATAAACATGAACTGCACTGTACACATCATAGAGTATACTGTGACGCCGATGATATACTTCACGCGTTGCTATTCCTAAGGTCTGTGTATAATAAAAAATATAATATAAATATAATGTGATACTTACAGGTTAATAAATAGTGCCACATAGTCTGCATGCCGGTGCCCAGCCACGTGACGTTCATCTTGTCCTGCTGGGCGAACCTCACAGCGCGCTGGTACGCAGCTAAACACCACCCCATGGTCACCATCGATGATGTGATCGACAGGATCTGGTGTACTGAAATGTAGATACAATCATTTGATTTCAAATTTTTTTATACAACTTAGAAAGGCAAACAAGTTGACGGTCCACCTGATGGAAAGTGGTAACCGTCGCCTATAGACATGAACAGTACCATGGACATAACAGAGTATACTGTTTCGCCCATGATACCCCCCATGCGTTGCCATTCCTGAGGACTCAGGTGTTATTTCTCTGTACCCTGTAAATTCACTTAATATGGTAAATTTATATACGACATGGTATGCTAACATACAGAATTGGTCACCTATAGACAGGAACACCACCATGGGCATCACAGTTTTTTTTTATACCACTTAGATGACCAACTAGCGTACGTCCCACCTGATGGCAAGCAGTCACCGTAGCCTGTACACATATAGTTTCAAATCATTGTTACCGGTAAACTGCCAGTGTCCCTGGAACAGTATGCTGATCTGAAGCACCAGTTGCGGCGCCGCCTCGAGGAAGCACTCGAAGATGCGCATGAGTGCCGCATCAGCGTCTTCCTTCAGCATCAGGCTGTAGTAGAGCCGCTGGGAGGCCGGGTCCTTGTTGTGCTCCGCCCGCCGAGACTTGACCGCGTATCTGTTTAATAAATGAGCAAATGCGTTATACGATTACATCGCTATGTTACTGGAACCGATTATGAGATTTTAAATTTAACCATCATATATATATATATATATATAAATCTCTCTTATTATTTCCTCCATAAGATTACAATAGTAAACTTATTATAAATTACAAACAATTACAAGAAAATATTACACTGAGAAAACAATGGGCGACCTTATCTCTAAGAGCGATCTCTTCCAGCAAACCTTTGGATGGAAAAGAGTAATTATCAAGAAAGCTACGTTATCAGTGAAAATATAGGCTATATATTATTTTCTTCTATTAAATTAAATTCTATCTATTCGTGCAAAGTCGAGCCGGACCGCTAGTTTTAAATAAAGAGTTTATTGAAATTCCCGTGAGAATAAGACGCGAATAATCGCATTTATTGAAACTCCTGTGGGCATAAGACGAGACCGTGTAACCGGAGGATAAGCTATCTCTATCTTCACGCCATATTCCTAGCGAGGAAGGAAAAAACCACAAAAAAAAAACTGCAGATTCAACAAGTAGATTTCGTTCTAAAAAAAGGTCAAGTACAATCATAGTAAAACCATTTATTTAAATTTAAAAGCCAAACTACTAAACTGATTTTAATAAAATCTCTATGGGGCTAATCGACCAGAGGGAGACTTTGTACAAAAGTCGATTGCTTGGGTATCTCTGTCCCATTCGTGTTTCTACCGTGAAGCAGTTATGTTTGCATGGCTGTGTTTCGGTTTGAAGGGTGGGATATGGCGTAAATTTACTGGGTACAGAGGAATAACACTTGAGTCCTCAGGAATGACAACGCATGGGGGATATCATGGGCGAAACAGTATACTCTGTTATGTCCATGGTACTGCTCATGTGTATAGGCGACGGTTACCACTTTCCATCAGGAGGGCCGTCAGCTTGTTAGCCATTCTAAGTTGTATAAAAAAAAATCGAAAAATATATCCTTTCGGATAAAAAAAAAATCCAAATCGGTTTACAACTGACGGAGTTTTGAGATAAAAAACACAAAAAAAAAATACAACTGACAACCTTATCGTACGGTTCACCATCGACAGTCGGAGTTCACCCTCATACCCTACAGCCTAAATGGTCGCGTACAGCGCGGTTTCAGATATGTTTCCTCCCACGAACACTCAGGTTATGGAATGAGCTCCCTGTCGAGGTTTTTCAAAAGACTACAGCACGGGGTTCTTCAAAAGGGGGCTAAAGAGGTTTCTTCAGGGTCGACAACGCGCGCGTAATACCTCTGGTATTGCAGGCTACGGTAACCACTTACTATCAAGTGGGCCGTATGCTTGTTTGCCACCTCAGTGGTCTAAAAAAAAAACCTCATTTTTTTAAGTCTACCAATAATTCAATGACTATGACGAGGCGTAACAAGTACCTAAAACCGTTGCTAATTCACCTCTATGGTGACGAGACACACGTAGAAAAAAAAATCAATTCATAAAAAAAACATGACGCTACACAACTATTAATGAGCGTTTTTGGCAACGAAAAACAACACAAAAAAAAAAAACTAAACGAGTTACCTAATGGGTAAACACTGGTGGATCCGTTTGGTATTTTTTTATTAAATTAAACAAATCGATTTTAAGAAATCTTCAATAACAATCACAAATATATATTCGCCTATAAGTTATTATATTAATGCAAGGTAAAATATGAATCGCATTAGCTTCTTGCACGACACTTCGTATGAGCGGGGGGAGAAGGGATTGTTAGTAATAGGGATTAGTAGCCCCACTGCTAGCAATATACCCTGTCAGGTCGACCTCCTCGTAGTTCCCCCTGGAAACCATCGTGATTGATTTATTGTTAGATTCGTCACGGTGGACTTACTGACCTGTTTTGATCGTCACCGTCAGACCGTCGTCAGAGATGACAATCTCTCACTGGCGCCCCGTCAGCGTATACCGATAGCGCAGGCGGGATTACCATTTCATTATCATATAATCTATTATTAAAAAAAAAAAAATCAGACAAACTAAGCCCATTTTTTGTTAGTAAGTATACTTAAAAACCATATTTTTAATTACTGATAACGATCTAGTCCTCTTCGCAAACATTTTCACGAGAGTTTTATCCAATTTATTTCCAAAAACATGTCCAGGATACTGTTGCCACTCCCGCGTGTTCTTTGTAAGAACTAAACTGTTTTTTTTACGAGCTAATGAAATGATTGCAAGGGAGACTGCGTAGAGGTAGATTTGATGGGCAATATGGTAGAAGTCCGAGGGGTAAACGGAGGTAGGCGAAAAAACCACAGGGGGATGAATATATTCATTAAATATAATTTGATTTTCTGTAAATTGGCTATGTTCATGTGTTTAACATTATATCAATTTTTTTTATACAACTTAGAATGGCAAACAAGCTGACGGCCCACCTGATGGAAAATGGTAACCGTCGCCTATAGACATGAGCAGTACCATGTACATAACATAGTATACTGTTTCGCCCATGATACCCCCCATGCGTTGCCATTCCTGAGGACTCAGTAGTTATTCCTCTGTACCCAGTAAATTTACGCCATATCCCACCCTTCAAACCCAAACACAGCCATGCAAACACAACTGCTTCACGGTAGAAACACGAATGGGACAGGGGTACTCAAGCAATCAACTTTTGTACAAAGTCTCCCTCTCCATTGTTCTATTATGCTCTTGAATGGTGAAAGTACTGGAGCTGCTTGCCTACATATTTGTTTCTATACCCGTAACATTAATAAGTAACATACGTTAATAATAAATGCAGAGATTAGGACATGTTTATTTTGTAAATATTTGCAAATGTTCCACTACACAGCTGTAAAATCATAGCAAACACTCATATATCCATCACGCCTGTCTCCCATTAGGGTAGACAGAAACAATAGAACACCAAATACTACTCTACACTCATCAATCGTTTCATACACACTCGCCGATTACGGATACTTTTAATTTGGCCCTTCTTCAGCACATCGCCAAACACACTGTCTCGGCCAATTGATAGTAAAAATGCGAATTTAGACTATCTTAAGGATTCGCTTTCCGTGTAGTCCCGGCATAGAATAGGCCATCTCTTCCTTTCCCGTGGGTGTCGTAAGAGGCGACTAAGGGAGAGCGAGGTATGGGCATCAGCGTCCCTCTTAAAACATCTCCAAAGCCTAACTGCGGTTGCCAATCCGCCAGCCAAGCGTGATAACTACTGGCAAAACTCCCTTAGACGGCTTACGTTCAGCAGCGAACAGTTAAAAGCTGATATTACGATAATGAAGTATACACTTTATTTTGAAAATGCAAATAAAATATGATTGCTATGACAAATATAAATTCATAGTTAATTTGTAGAGAATGCCCTTAACAATTTCCGTACTCTATTATAGATGATACTTTTAAAATGTTTCGCCCATATGAAGTCCAAATGATTGAATTGCTTCCTTGGTATTTTATAAATATCTATACAATTGGGCAATCTGTTGTACAACTTGTCAACATCATCAGGGTGAGCCATCCAATCGCTGTCGCTGTAAAACAAGGATACCGGAGCCGTGATTTTCTCCAGGGGATAACTCGGTGGCACCTCTTGGCCATACTTCTTTAAATTCATCTCTGCACCGTAGTCGTATTGCTGGAACTCTCCTGACACGAACTCCTGGCCGTAATGAGCCACCTGCTTGACCGCCGCACCGGACGGCTCGTGGCTGTAAATCACTGGTAGATTTGTTGCATTCATTTCAGCAAAGCCAATACCCACTGATAGCATCAATACGTTGCTGCACAACAACTCCGACAACGGACCCAGCCCACACACCAGAGTTCGAAGAATACGCAACAGTATATTATCCGATGGAAACTCATAAACACCGAAGATCTTCAATACCGCGTGAATGAGAGGCGTTCCAGGAGCAAACAGACGAACAAAGGGTGATTTCACTTCGGTCATGTAAGCGTTCGGAGACAATGCAATCATGAGAGCCACTTTTTGATTATACTCCGGTCTTTGAGAAGCCATAACAAAGAAGGTGGTCGTGCCCTGCGAATGGCCAATGTAATATAATGAGTTTTTATTGGTCTTTCCGAGACTGTAGTCGATCATAGCCGGTAAGTCGTAGCTGCCGATTTCGTGCCACGAAAAATCCCAGAATACCGCCTCGGAGGGTTGAAGGCTGACGTGTCGCCGCGAGTGCTTGTTTCCTCTGGCATTCCCCAACCACACGTCGTACCCGTCGTTAGCTAGAAGGTAAGCCAAACCGCTTTTTGGTCCCGCAATCACGTAATCATCAGCGCCTCCGAACAATCCATGCATTAGTAGTACGACAGATCCGTTCCTCGGTATCCGGAACATCTTTAAAATATAGCCATCTTCGGTGACTACATCGTGCTCTTCGAGAGGATATCCATATTTTACGATGAGTTCTCCGATACTAAGTATCGTATCCTCGTTTCCCAGGCCCGCTTTGTACTCTGTGAGTATACGATCAGAGGATGGGCCAAATAAATTTCTCTCGTTTATGATACTTGGTGATCCGTGATAGCCAATCGTCCGTGCTACGGCGACTGGAATTCTGCTGAAGTTATTGAGTGTGCCCGCGAAAATATCGCCGGCAGCTTTAGCAACTGCTGCGATTAGGGGTTGCCCTGTTAGTATATTGGTTAGTTCTCGGGTAGATGCCGCTAACGTCGGGAACACCCTGTCGACGAGTTGTCCGTGGCAAGCACATATTACTAACATAAAGAGCAATGAATTTTTAACGTAACCCATTGCACGCGGGCGTTTTAAAACAGCTCTGCGTTGAACTAGCCGCTTCCCAAAATCGACCTTGATAATCGGCAGTTTTTATCACACACAAAATAATACAAAGTCGATTTTCCGCTTATTTGGTAGGAATGGATGATACAACATGATGTGCTTGATGAATACCACTAAATGAAATGACGATGGCGTACGTCATTTCATGTATATGTATATATATATATTTATACTTAATATGTGCCAACAAACTGTATTTTTTTAAACAATAGTATTAGTGTTTTTGAGCTCATCGTTTTACAACAAAAAAAAAAGTTATTTAAAATGAATAATAGCAGAATATGTGATTTGAATAACAAATACATATGTTTAAGACGTAATTTAAATATAAATATTGTATCATCTGGTGAATTGATTTAATTAAGATATAATGACATATTATAGGTACGTGACAGAATTCGAAACGTGAATATTCGCAGAACTAATGACCGATACAGTCCGAAGAATCTGCAAGCTGAAGCGGCAATGGGCCGACAACATAACCCGACCGGCTGTACGTTCTAAATACGTTGTTATTATATCTGAGTCGATTATTTTTTCTATTAAAAATGTCCATTTCAACAACAATTACTGATAAATTTAACAATAAAGATGACCTCTCTTATGAGAACTATTTTTTTTTACAAGGCTATTTGAGCTTTAAAAAAAAATATATGGTTCTCATACTCTACCAGAGGGATCTGTCTATCTCTTGTTTAAAAAAATGGCAACTTTGTACAAAAGACGTTTGCTTGGGTACCTCTGTCCCACTCGGTGTTTCTACCGTGAAGCTGTGTTTGCATGGCTGTGTTTCGGTTTGAAAGGTGGGATATGGCGTGTATTTACAGGGTACAGAGGAATAACACCTGAGTCCTCAGGAATGGCAACGCATGGGGGGGGGGGGGTATCATGGGCGAAACAGATTACTCTGTTATATCTACGCTCATGTCTATAGGCGACGGTTACCACTTTAGATCAGGTGGGCCGTCAGCTTGTTTGCCATTCTAAGTTGTATAAAAAAAAAGTTGTGTTTAAGAGCTGTGGATTTTTATATTAAATAAATATATAAATAAGCATGGATTTGAATATTTTACGCATGTGAATTGTATTGTAAATGTAATTATTGTAAAAAAAAATTAAATTAATATTATTCTATATGGTCTAATCTATATAAGAGAATTGTCGATGATCCCAGGCTTGCAAGCGGTATCGAACCCTTAAGTCTCAGGAGAGATTTTGCCTCATCTGCGTGTTCTACCGCTTGTACAACGGATTGTGCTCAGAGGAATTATTCAATATGATGCCTGCGGCCACTTCCTATCATCGTACGGCTCGCCCTAGACAGGGAGTTCACCCTCATACCTTACAGCCTAAATAGTCGCGTACAACGCGGTTACAGAGATGTTTTCTCCCACGAACACTCAGGTTATGGAATAAGCGCCCTGCCGAGGTTTTCCCAAGAGACTACAGCATGAGGTTCTTCAAAAGGGGGGTAAAGAGGTGATACTCTAATGTTGCAGGCGTTCATGCTACGGTAACCGCTTACCATCAAGTGGGCCAGTACCTCAGTCGTATAATTTTTTTTTAACTTAGAATGGCAAGTATTCTGATGTTATTGCAGTACCGTGGACATGTATACTGTTTCGCCCATAACCCCCCATGCGTTGCCATTCCTGAAGTATATATAGTAGTTATTATAATTATAAAGTGACGTTTAATAAGAATCTGTAACAGATGTATATGAATAAAGATGATTTATTAATCATCATTTCAATTGATCAATTGATTTGAATAAATAAATGTATAAAGTTGTCATTATTATTGTTATGTTTTGTAGCTGAATAAATGATTTTTTTTTTGCAACACAGGGGGCAAACGAGCATGCGGCTCACCTAATGGTAAGTGACTACCGCCGCCCATGATCACCCACAACACCAGCGGCATTGCAGGTGTGCTGCCGGCCTTTTAAAAAGGAATATACTCTTTTCTTGAAGGTTATATTGTCGTATCGGTTCGGAAATACTGCTGCTGGAAGTTGATTCCAAAGAATAGTTGTGCGTGGAAGAAAGTGCCTTTAAAAACGCACGGTGGAAGACCGCTACTCGTCCAGATGATTGGGATGAAACTTTAGTTTGTGGCGGGTTGTACTGTGGTGAAAATCAGCAGCAGGTATCAATCCGAACAATTCCTCAGAACACTCCCCATGATAAATTCGGTAGAAGATGCACAGAGATGAATCATCTCTGCGCAGTTTCAGTGGGTGAAGTCGGACAGTAAGGCATTGACTATCGATAATTCGAGCCGCCCGACTTTGAATACGGTCTAACGATAGGAGTTGGTACTGTGTCGCTCCTGCCCATAAGTGAGAACAGTATTCCATATGCGGCCTGAATTGAGCTTTACATAATTTCAGCCTTTATATATTATTATTATTATTAAATTAGTGACGTTAGATTATAATAACTCTGTAAAATGTGAGCATGTTTTGTACATTACGGTAACAACCGACAAATGTGTCTGACCACCCCGTTACGGATTACAATAAGGAACATATATTATTGGCGATATCGGAAAAAAAAATCGAGTAAACAAATAACAAAGTAACTCATTATGAAGTACCTTTAATAAAATTAACAAATGACCCGAGTGCATGTTATTTACTACTGGGAGAGACAGCTGTCACTGCATTCGGCGACAAGTGAATAAATAATATCAATTTGTGAATTTATTAATTCTATTTACATCACTGGTGACAAATCATCAGTGTTCTGGAATGCGAGAAAGTGACAAATCATTTTATTATGCTTCAGTTCTGGTCTGACCGCCGTGCGGCTGCGAACTTGTTATTGTGAAGTTACCTCTTAACGAAACCCCGTCGGCATGGAGCCCGCTTCCGTTGAAATAAGTTTCTCTATCACAATTTTTGCCGATCTCAGAACAGTTTATTTTTCTCTATCGATTCTGTAGAAATGATTGTTTTTTTCGATGTTCGGGGGATTGTCCATCAAGAATTCGTCCCTCCAGGCCAGACTTTTATGTTAAGAACGAGTTCGTCCAGAAGAGACGTTGGATTTTAACGCACCTCTCTTGTTGTCCGTGAGTTTTTGAGTAAAAAATCCATTACGGTGACCGAACACCCCCCCTATTCGCCGGATTTGGCCCCGTGTGACTTCTTCTTGTTCCCAAAAACCAAATTGGTACTTCGGGGGCGGCATTTGGGGGACATAAATGAGATAAAAAAAGCTACGACGGGGCATGAGAAACCTACAACCAGAGGACTTTCAAGGAGCCTTCTCACAGTGGAAACGGCGTTGGCACAAGTGCATTATGTCACAGGGGGAGTACTTTAAAGGGGATAAAATTGATTTACCTGAATAATTGTAAAATAAAATTTTTAAAAAACTTTTATACGTACTTTCCGGACAAACCTCGTATTATGATTTTTATTTGCTGTGAAATAATATCACAATTGCTACTTTTTCTCTATCGACTGTAAAATATAAATTCTGACTTTTATGTTAAGAACGAGTAGACTTTAACGCAGTGTGATTAATGACTAAAATCCGAAAACAGCGACAAAACTGTGATTTCATAAAGAGTGATTTGTAGCTGTCTAAATAGTCGAACATATGAAACGATATAACAGTAGTGACGTATGATTTCGAATAGCTATTAATATTTCACCTGTTACTTGTGAAACATTCAAAGCCTAACAAAACATGTCCGTTAACAATGTAATGTGAATGTGACCTCATCACGACACATGCACTCGTGTACATAAGTACCTAAACCCAGATACGAGTATTTCACCTTTACGCCTTTGTTTATTAGAAGAAGAAAAGCCCATTACAATACAAATAGCGTCTGCTTTGTGCGAGTAATTCATCACACTTTACAGAATTCATAAATGAAACAATGCGTAAACAATATCGAATGAACTTTAAATGGAGCTCACCAGGTAAACATTGTTTCGCACTTGCCAACTCCATTTTCAAGAGACTTCAAAATGAATGTACATGTAAGAAAGAACTTATTGGCCGGAGCACCTAAATACCAGCTTGAACCTTTCGACTCGTTGCAACGACGAGCTATGAGAATTGTCGATGATCTCAGGCTTAAAAGCGGTATCGAACCCTTGAGTCTTAGGAGAGATTTTGCCTCACTCTGCGTGTTCTACCGCCTGTACAATGGATTGTGCTCAGAGGAATTGTTCAATATGATGCCCACAGCTACTTTCTACCATCGTACGGTTCGCCATGAACAGGTTGTGGAATGAGCTCCCTGTCGAGGTTTTCCCAAGAGACTACAGCACGGGGTTCTTCAAAAGGGGTGTAAAGAGGTTTCTTCAGGGTCGGCAACGCACGCGTAATACCTCTGGTATTGCAGGTGTTCATAGGCTACGGTAACCGCTTACTATCAGGTGGGCCGTATGCTTGTTTGCCACCTCAGCGGTATAAAAAAAATGTGTCGTACAAAAAAAACATCTCCGATACTGACAAAAATGGTTATTTTGATTTAAAAGCTAAACCACTGAACGTATTATGATAAAATTACTATGGAATCAGTCTGTAATTTAAATAAATACACATAATGTTAACAGAGATTTAAAAGTGTAACTGTCGAGTTTCTTGCGAGCTCTTCATAACAGATAAGAAGTTTTCGAAGCCTGCATTCATAAAAAATGACGATTTAAAAATGCTTGTAAACAAGTATATTTGAATAAAGATAATTTATTATAATTAATTAATCTATATTTATACTTATAATAAATCTGTAGAGAGGTCAATTCTGTACATGAAATATATTTCCAAAATAATTATCAGGGGGTGATTAGTGATCGATACTGATGCCAAAAGTGCAATCAGTAAAATTTTTGTCTGCCTGTCTGTATGTTCGATATAGAAACAAAAACTACTAGACTAGTGAATATAAATACAAAATTTTGTCTCTTAGATAGATAGATAGATAGATAATTTATTTGCATTATTACTTACAGCACACAAATTACAACATACATATAAAAAAAAAAGCGAGATAACATAAACGAAAAAAAAAATACACAATGCTAAATACAATTTTCGTTTGTGAGTGTGCCATAGTAATACAAATAGCAAATCTTATATCGTACCGTATAGTCGACACTGTTGAAGTTAGGTTTTATGCTGGCTGAATATATATATATATATATATATATATATATATATATATATATATATATATATATATATATATATATATATATATATATATATATATATATATATATATATAAAGTAAAATAAAAAAATAAAAATACAAATAGAATATTTTAATGATTAATATTAAAAATTTCTGTACAAAAAGTAATGATGTCTAATAATTAGTAGTACCGCATTCGAGTATTCTGACACTTCCCTATGGTTGACTGGGAGAGAATGCTTTTAGCATTAAGTCCACACATACTTGCACTAATGAATAAATAAATCAATATCTCATCAAAAACATAAATGTGAAATGAGAGCCAAGTTCAATATTACGAATGCGCGTCGTTTCGACTCCGTTATTATAAATTATTAAGGCAAATCTTGATCTTGTGATTACGTCCCAAATGAAATAAATGCATTGTGTAAATAATTGTCTGTTAAAATTAAGAATTTATAATACCTATTAATTAGTAAACATAGTAGTAGTACCAAGAAACAAGACACTGTTGTATAAATTAATTTTATAATGTTGCTTGTTCTTATAATTGGTAATTTTTAAGACTTTCTACACAGAACTTGGCACACATATAGATTTAAATTTTTTTTCGACGGAGTCGAACCGACGCTTATTTGTAATATCGAACTTGGCTGTCGTTTCACATTTATGGGTTTGATGAGATAAAAACATGATTACACGTGTGTTTTTAACAATTTAATTATCCTCTTGTATATAACATTTCTGAAGTGTTTCGCCCATATGAAATCCACGTGACCGAAATGGTACTCATTGGGTATTTTATACATATCGACACAGTTGGACAACTTTCTGCGCAACTTATAAACATCACGGGACGAGCAAACCAGATCACTGTCGCTAAAAAACAAAGCCACAGGAGCCGATATCTTCGCCAGGGGGTAACTTGGAGGTGTTACTCTGCCATATTTCTTCATGTTTCTATCTGGTCCGTGGTCGTATTGCCGGAAGTCCCCCGAAACGATCCCCTGGAGGTAATGGTTAACTTGCCCAATTGACGCTCCGGAGGGCGCGTGGCTAAATATCACCGGTAAGAGGGTAGCGTTTAATTCAGTATAGCTGAAAATATTGAGGCTCATAACTATTCTATTGCATAAGATATCCGCCACTGGGCCTGCATCACAAAGGATGTTCTTCACGATGCGGATTAGTGGAGTGTCCGACAGTAGCTCGTATATGCCGTTGTTATTCAGCACCTTTTTTATGAGGCCCCCGCTACGAGCTAAAATTTGCGTGGCTTGTGAATTTGTGTTTGACAAGTAGGCACTTGGCGCTAGCGCTATCATTAGGATAACCTTCTCATTGTATTCCGGTCTCTCGGAGCCCATAACGAAGAAGGTGGTGGTGCCCTGCGAGTGACCGATGTAGTACAGAGACCTCCTATTCGTCATGTTTAGACTGTAATCGATCATCGCCGGCAGGTCGTAGTAACCAATTTCATGCCAAGAGAACTTCCAGAATGCGGGCCCAGCGGGATCGAGACTGACGTGCCGGCGCGAGTGTTTGTTCCCCCTGGCGTTGCCCAGCCACACATCGTACCCGTCGTTTGCCAGCAAGTAAGCTAAACTGTTCTTGGGGCCTGCTACCACGAAATCATCAGCACTCCCGAACAGTCCGTGCATGAGCAATACAACGGGCCCTTTCCCCGGTATCCGGAACATTGTCAATATGTAGCCGTCCTCGGTGAGCACCTCGTGCTCTTCCAGGGGATATCCATACTTCAAAATGAGTTCTCCTATACTGAGCTTCACGTCTTCGTTGTTCAGGCCCGCTATAAATTCGGCGCGCATATTCGTGTACTCCGAGGGACTTTGATTCATTTTCTGGGCAGATATTTTAGGAGACCGGGACAGCGTATTAACTAGCTGTCCATGGCAAGTGCTTAGAAGCAAGAAGAATAAGCCTGTGCTATAAGCCATTTTATACGAGCATTTGGCCTTAGAGTTGCAATGAAATCATCACTGTTAGTTTTTTTTTTATGAGTAATCCGCGCCTTTAATCCAGACTGCTGACGGTTTGTCTGATGGATTACAACAAACAAAACATCGGCTAATATATATATACTTATACCTGTCAGTACCTTATATAAGTATGTTACTGTACATTTACAAGACAATAAAATTATTTTTTAGGATTCCCTAACTAAATACGAAATCTTGGAATTTCATTCTAATTTTTGCTAAAAACATGGCCAGTTACTGTCATCATCGTCATCATATCAACCGTTAACTGTCCATTACTAAACATAGGGCTCCTCCACAGTTTGCTCATTGAGGGATTTTACAGTAGTTGCCACGCTTGGCAACCGAAGTTAGACTTTGGTGATGTTTATATTTGTCTTAACCAACAATTGTGAGTACGGTGTTTAACGTCGCAGCGACTTGTAAGCAAAAATACTATGTCACGATTGTCGCCAATTCTAGAAACCGTTCAACAGTTTTTTTTTTATGAAATTTTATAAACGTGTAATTTTTACCGACTTCAAAAGGAAAGAAATTCTAAATTCGGTTGTATTCTTTTTTTTTTTTGTTTATTACCTCATAACTCCATCAGTTCTAAACCGATTCGGATATTTTTTCTGAAAGGATATACTTATAGCATATTTTACGAAAATCGTTCCAGTAATTCAAATTTTAGATCAAAAGAACTGGTTTTGACACAATTGAAGTCGGTTTTTTATATTTTTTTGTGGGACACAATCTTTAATTATTTATCCCTTACTTGAGGGTTAAAATGTTTTCTTATTCCGATAAGTAAAAATGCACCTAGGAGGTGTGGTAGTAAACATTTGTCGGATCAGTTAGTCCTTACTAATATTATAAATGTGAAAGTGAGTTTATTTGTTATCTAAGTCCTTTAACGGCTCAATCAATCACTATTAATTCTGGTATATATATAATAACTTTATATATCCAATCCTTGATAGAAAAAGGTTATAGCCTTTTATCCCTTTGCTTTACCTGCTTTTTATCCTAGCCAGTGAATCCATCCCGATCACGCGAATGAAATCACGGGTGAAAGCGAGTACATACGAGGGCAAGGTGAAATGTATTCGGCCTGACATAGAAATGGCATTCTAATCAGCAAATAATTATTTTTATTGTCTACGTGCACGTATCATTAGTTCGTATGCCAAGTTTAAACTTGTTCTCTCGCATATAGTTTACACGATTTTTTCCAGTAAACATCATGCATGTTTTTTGTTAAAATGGATATGCACACATGAATGTGTTGGCGGTGGGAAAACTGCAGAATTTGGGGTACGATTTGCTCGGTCATCCTCCCTATGCTCCTGATTTAGCACCCTTAGACTTCTATCTATTGCCAAACTTGAAGAAATTTGTTTCTGGGAAGCGGTTCACGTCCGATATAGAAGTTGTGAGGGCCGTAAATGAATATTTTCATAACCTTCCAGAGTCTCACTTCCGAAAAGGAATACTGATGTTAGAAAAACGCTGGATCAAGTGTGTAGAAGTCAAGGGCGACTGTGTAGAAAAATAAAAATATATTTTACTGAAAATCGCAGTCTTCCATTGTCAGGCCGAGATCTTGTCACCTTATCCTCGTAATAAACCTACGGAACCACTCATATGGTGCCCATAAATAAAAACATAATGAAAAATAACTCATTATGGGCTGATGAAGATTTAATTAATAAAATTAACAAAATGTCACCTTGAGTAGTTACGTATTGAAAAAAAAATATATATCTTAATTTAGAATACGGAATCGTGTTTAGGAATAAAAACGTGAACTCTTAAAAAACATGTTGTATAGGGGTTTGAATGATTCAGATTAAGATCGGCGTTTTTAAGAAAATTTAAATAAAAACTGTTTTCATAAAAAATAAAATGAAACAAAAACTAAAAAAAAATAATAATATTAGACTTTTAATTTAAAATCTATTAAAGACTGAATCTGTTTGACGTCGCTGTATTGTTTTTTTTTTTTCAGCTTTTTCTTGAAGTCTGTTTAATTTTCTTAAAAAATCTTTATTTATATAAAAATATAAAAAGAAAACACTTTTTTTAATGCAAATAATACACAGGTAGTGTGTAGAAAACTAATTCATATACATACATACATACATACATATCTGTCACGCTTGTTTCCCATTAGGGTAGGCAGAAACAATGGAACGCCAAATGCTAATTCATATAATACAGTCAAAATGTCATTATATCATAGCAGAACTGTAAGTTAGTTTACAAATTCATTAAAGTTAGAAAATGTTGCATGCCAAGCTGGCTGAATGTCATGGTTACACAAAATGTATAATGTTACCTAAACTTACCACATTCATCGCAATAAATTTCATTTCATTAGCTCGTGCGCGAGTCACAATCGCTCATGACTAAGGATCACGAATTGATTCCGAAACTAGTCTAGTTTCCTCGATCTAGTTATACGTAAGTTAAACCGGTAGTTATTAATTTAAAATACAATGTATGCTTATGTAAATTTTACTAAAATACTTTAATTGAATTTTTTATAACTTTTTATTTTTAATAACAATACTCGTATCTAAAAACGATTTTAAATTCTCGCTAATAGGGAAACTCGACTCCCACGAACACTCAGGTTGTGGAATGAGCTCCCTGCCGAGATTTTCCCAAGAGACTACAGCACGGGGTTCTTCAAAAGGGGGTTAAAGAGGTTTCTTCAGGGTCGGCAACGCGCGCGTAATACCTCTGGTATTGCAGGTGTTCATAGGCTACGGTAACCGCTTACCATCAGGTGGGCCGTATGCTTGTTTGCCACCTCAGTGGTATAAAAAAAGACCACGCTGTTCCCTTGGTACGTGAATGTGAATTATGACTTGGCATCTCTTAGTGTATTCTAAAGCTTGTGTAACAAATTGTGTTCTGAGGAATTGTTTGACGATTCTCAAAGTCTGTTTTCGAACCGAATGAAGTGGACCAAGATGTAATTATGAAACTTTTTTTATACAACTTAGAATGGCAAACAAGCTGACGGCCCACCTGATGGAAAGTGGTAACCGTCGCCTATATACATGAGCAGTACTATAGACATAACAGAGTAAACTGTTTCGCCCATGATACCTCCCATGCGTTGCCTTTCTTGAGGACGCAGATGTTATTTCTCTGTACCCTGTAAATTCACTGCCATATCCCACCCTTCAAATCGAAACAGTCATGCAAACACAATAGAAACACGAATGGGACAGAGGTGGCAAAGCAAACGATTTTTGTACACATTACTCCCTCTAATAACTTTTGTAAAAAACTGTACTTACATGAGAGCATCGGTGAATCTCAGTATGGGAGCCATTTGCAGCATCAAGATGATGATCCGCAGCCACTTGCGCTTGGTGAACTCATTGCTGATGGAGTTCTGCTGCTTGTCTTGTGAATACCTGGTAGTATTTAATAAATATCTGTATTTTTTTTTAATTTTTTTTATACAACTTAGAATGGCAAACAAGCTGACAGCCCACCTGATGGAAAGTGGTAACCGTCGCCTATAGACATGAGCAGTACCATGGACATAACAGAGTGTACTGTTTCGCCCATGATACACCCCCCCCCCCATGCGTTGCCATTCCTGAGGACTCAGGTGTTATTCCTTTGTACCCAGTAAATTCACGCCATATCCCACCCTTTAAACCGAAACACAGCCATACAAACATAATTGCTTCACGGTAGAAACACGAATAGGACAGAGGTACCCAAGCAATCGACTTTTGTACAAAGTCTCCCTCTGGTATACTCTCCATCAGGTGAACCATAAGTATGTTTACTATTCTAGTTTTTTTTTAAAATAAATTTTGGCAACCTTGGTGGTCTCGCGGAATGGTAACACCGCCTGCGCTACCGGTTTACGCTGGCGAGACACCAGTGAGGGACGATTGGTGAGAATGAAAGCACAAGTCAGCCCACCGTGATGAATACACCAGGAATTCAGTACGATGGTTTCCAGAGGGGACCGCGTGTAAGTCGACCTGATAGGATATATTGCTACCAATGGGGCTGTTAGACTCCCAATACTAATAATCCCTTTCCCCTCAAACAATAGGATAGTTAAACCCATTTAACAGGGGGAAAGGGATCGTTAGCAATGGAGTTTGACAGCCCCATTGCTAGCAATACGCCCTATTAGGCCGACCTCTACGTGGTTCCCCCTGGAAACCATCGTGAACAATTCTTGTTGAATTCGTCATGATGGGCTAACTGACCTACTTCATTCTCACCTATCATCCTTCACTGGTGCCCCGGCAATGTATACCAATAGCGCGGAGTGGGGTCCATTTTCACCCATAAAAAAAACAATCCCTCCTTCCAGTTTAAATAATTTATATATATATATATATATATATATATATATATATATATATATATATATATATATATATATATATATATATATATATACCAGTATATATCAAATTATCTATTCTGTTATATCCATGTTGCTGTTCATGTCTATAAGCGATGGTTACCACTTTCCATCAGGAGAACAGTCAGCATGTTTGCCATTCTAAGTTGCATAAAAAAATTTGAAAATATTAAATTAAAGTGTCCATAAGGAAGCTTCTCTTAATTTGATACTAGATGGCAGTGTATAGACGTCCATTGATACAACTCACGACCATTGGAAGGCAAGGTGGCTAAACTGCTACCCTATCAAGGTTACGTATTATCAATGATAATACGTAAGACTATAATCCACATATAACCTGATATCCGCGTTGTGATATAGGGTCAATGACCCCAAATCCACAATGTGTGAGGAAAGGATTATAAGCAATGGAGTTTGACAGCACCATTGCTAGCAATATAACCTGTCAAGTCAACCTACATGTGGTACTCTTAGAAACCATCGGAGTGATTCTTGAATATGTCACGATGCACTATCTGATCTGGCCCTCCAGACAAGTAGCAAGTGAATTCCTCGATGGAATCAACATTGCTAGCGAGTCCATGAATTGGAATGAGACATCCGACATTGCTATCTCATTCCAACTCACGTGCTCACTAGCTATGTCGATTCCAATGTCGAATTCGTTAACCACTTGTCTAGAAGGCCTGCTTTCATTCTCACATATCATCTCTCTATTATCTCCCCAATTGACACTGATACTGCAGGCTGGATACCATTCCATTATCACCCATTAAAAAATAATACTAATCAGACAGACAATACTTTACACATTGTAGTACGGTGTAGATGACAAGTAACATTCTGGCAGTTTTTAGAGTAAATGTTTAATTAAATTTACACTTTCTTATGGCTAATTATTTGGACAATGTATATTCAATTCAATTTATTATAAAAAATGATTTATTTATTGCATTCTACAATATTACTATAAAAGATGTTAGTAATTGATGTAGTACATTGTAGACCCTGTCGGGCACAGCAATTAGAAGCGAGGAGGGCGTCGATTCTTAAATTTTCATAACGATTTAAATAATTCAATTTTAATTTTATCAATTTGATTAAATTCAAATTAAATTACAAATTAATTTAATTATTTTAACGATTTTTTATTTCCATATGTTTTATTTTATTTTTATGCAATTTAATGTAGTTGTTCATATTTTTATATCTTTTTAGTGTACTTATAATTACAGTGAACACTCTATATAAGCAACATTCTTTATATTTTATTTATTCTATTCAACTTAGTAAAAGAAAAAAGTAAAAATATTGTCCAGATGGTAAGTATTTTTATACTCCTGTTTTCCCTGTAAGCAATTTTTCCCAATAAGATTTTTTCAAAAATTGGTTCAAATGACTTGCTTACATAGAGTGTTCACTGTATTTTAGTACTATTTCCTCTATGGTTTTAATGACCTCTTAAGTACACCATGCTTTTTTTTATGGGTGAAAATGAAATGGTTACCCCACCTGCGCTAACGGGATACACTGGCGGAGCACCAGTGAAGGGTGATAGATGAGAATGAAAACAGGCCAGTTAGCCCATCATGATGAATTCATCAGAAATTAACCATGATAGTTTGCAGGGGGAACGAGGAGCGAGGGTGTCGACCTGGTTGGGTATATTGCTAGCAATGGGATTCTCAGTCTCCATTACTAACAATCCCTTTCCCCCCAAGTACACCGTGCTATGATGATTAAAGTATAGCCAACATAAAATAACGTCTGCACAAGAAAGGTACAAAAAGAGTAAATAGAAAATGCAATACTTACATTCTGATTGCAATCGCTGTGTTGATAAAAGCAGGTAGAAGTATAAATGCTAAAGTCCAACCAAACTCCACAATTTTTCCCGCCAAATAATATCTTAAAGCCACATTTATATCCAAGCCGAGGTCCACGAAGTGTCCAACAATAGCCACTACGTACATTAACAGATCCAAATTAGTTATTGAAATATTTTTGGGTATTCTATCTGTTTCGTCGTACGATCGACCATTTTGCAACAAATCACGCACTGCATTTGGCATATTGAAAGCTTCTATTGAACAAATTAATTGAAAATAAATAAAATAATACTATAAACACTAATACTCATTTATTTGTTGACATTGTTTTAATGTAAACAATAAATAAAACAAATAAATATTTACAGAACGCGTACTTGATTGATGCAAGTAAACAGAGTTGCCAAACTTTTAAAAAAGTTACCCTCATGTCGTCACCGTCAGACGTCGATTTCCCACGTGTTAAATGACATTGAAGTAAAATCATTGAGCCAAATTACATATCAAAGGTTTACTGTATTCTTAAATATCATTTGTTATATTAGTTATTAAAAACTGTGACATTGATAAGTAAATATTATATATATTCATCTCATAACTAATTATAAACATCATTATTTGTTTTTCCATCAACAAATAAAATTGATTGTACATAGGTATTTCACCTCTTTCTTTATTACTGGCCGCACGTTTCTTCTTCTTCATTCTTACATCCTACCTATTGTATTTATCTCTTCCATTGTAAATGCTTTATTTATGTAATATATATAAATAGTCAAAGCTAGATATTTCCTAATTATTCGTATCATTTCCTAACAACTATACAATAAAAGAAAGTTTTTGTAGGTTTCATTTCTTTGACAGTCAGTTTATATATATATATATATATATATATATATATATATATATATATATATATATATATATATATATATATATATATATATATTTATACATATTATTTTAACTGATTATTACTTAAGAGTAATTTTTATAAGAAACTTTGTTCATAAAACCTAAAACCTCCTTCAAATATATTTCAGCTATTGAAATATTTTGCGACTTTCCTTCAAATTAAGAAGTAAACGTAAAAAAAAAAGACACAACACATTCAAAAGCTAAAATAGGTTTATGAGAGGTTTGATTTTTTTTTATGAATAAGGGGCTTAAAATATAATTGTCATATAGAAAATCTTGTTATACGCAGTCATTACCAACTTTAGGGGAATAGAGCTGTTAGTTAGAAACCCCGGCCGTAGAAACTGTCAAAAGAGACAGACTAATGTTTTTATAAGTACAGCAATGGAACAAATTTGTAAAGCCAGGGGGAAAAGGGTTGTATAGCAGGGTTTAATTTAACAGCCGTATAGTTATAATTAGCAATACAGGTGTAGGTTATATACCCTATCAAGTCGACATTCACACCAATTAGAAACATCTAGAGAACTAAATATTGGTATCAAACTCTTAAGTTTTAGGAGAGATTTTGCCTCATTCATGCTGCTCAGAGGAATTGTTCAAAAGAATGCCCATGACCACTTTCTACCATCGCACAGCTTGTCATTGACAGGAAGTTCATCCCCATACATTAAAGTCTGGCTGGTCGCGTACAACGTGGTTTCAGAGATGTCTCCTCCCATGAACGCTTAAGGTACCTATAGAATGAGCTCACTGTCAAGATTCTTCCAAGAAACTACAACATGGGGTTCTACAAAAAAGGAATAAAGAGGTTTCTTCAGAGTCAGCAACGCGCGCTTAATGCCCTTGATATTTTAGGCATTCGTAGGCTACGGTAACCGTTTACCATCAGGTGGACTGTATGCTTGTTTGCCACCTTGGTGGTACAAAAAAATCCTCAACAACATAGCGGGGCCACCAATGGAAGATAAAATGTGAACGTCAGGCCATTTGACTGATCGTGGCAAATGCTACAATAGTTCCCACGCGGGAGTGTGTAGAGATTAACTTGACGATGTACACTCTTGTCTCTAGCAATGGAGATTAGCATCTCCATTATAAACAATCCCTTACTCAAAACAAATAGATTTTGTCTATAGATGAATACGTCAGAAACAGTTAATTTAAAAAAAAATTACGAAGAATAAATATTATAAAACTTGCTTTAACCTATATCTTTCTCTATTTCATATAGTACGTGTTTACCCAATTTAAGGCTATAAGGTAACTAACAAACAAACTCATTTTCACATTTATATTATTAATAAGGATTATAATAAAAAAAAAAAATAGTATCTAGTATTATTACGTAGGAGTGCATAGATAGGTATGTAAGATATATCTTAGATAAATCATCTATGCAAGCGTAGATAAATAAAAAAAAAAGAAATATTAGATTAGATTAGTTAGACAACAAATGTACCTTTATTTGAGGTATTTGATTAATAATTTATTAGATTTATTCATTTATTTAAACTTCAAAGCGTATGACGGACTTAACACTTAATGGCCTTCTCTACCCAATTAACCGTGAGGCAATCAGAAAATTAAGTAGGCGGTGCATTTACTACTAAAATATGTACAAATTTATCTTAACAGAAAGTACAAAATCTGTAATCTACCTAGACTTAAATTAATAAAAGTAAATCCCAAAATATCTCTTTAACTTGTGAAAGAGAAGCGAAATTAAATTTATATATATTAGTGTAAGATACCTATGGCTCATATATCAAAAGGCAGAAAGGTCAGACAGAAATAGAATTTTTTTTTATTCGACTTAAAATGGCAAATAAGCTGACGGCCCACCTGATGGAAAGTGGTAACCTATAGACATGAGCAGTGCCATGGACATAACAGAGTATACTGTTTCCGCCCATGATACCCCCATGCGTTGTCATTCCTGAGGACTCAGGTGTTATTCCTCTGTATCCTGTAAATTCACGCCATATACCACCCTTCAAACCGAAACACAGCCTGGACAGGACAACAAAATGTCCATGTAGTTGACCTCTGTGCTAAAGTGGCTGCTACGTAAGTTACTTTGCGTAAAAAGTGTCCAGATTAATAGGCCAAATTAATTTTGAGTTGTCGTTCATACCGAAATTGGCCTAATAAATAGAATTTAACACTTCGTTCGTCATAAATCCTACCATTAAATTTCAAAGGGAACGATATTTTAACATTTTCAATATTTTTAAACAGTGTGTATTATGTAAATTTAATTTTGTGTTTCATTCGCCCCCAAATTTTCGGATAACATTTCATGGTAGGCCCTCTGATCTCTGTAGGATGAATAAAATTTAAAAAATGAACTCTTCTAAATTGGCTTGGATCTGAATGTTCAAAGTTATGGCACCAGTTATTCGTTGCCTATTTTCTCATAACACGGTGTATCTTAGTTTGAGAACCAAGTGGTTGGTTTGATTGTAGAGTACTTAATATTGTTATAAAGCCATCTTTCAGTAAATTTATTTGGGTGTTTAATAAAGTGTTTTGAGGACATCACGCGAGGATAAATTGGCGCCGAAAAGTGTTATGAATAGAGGCTCTTGCAATCTCTGCTGCCGTTTCGTTCTGGAATTAATAAGTAATACAAATAAATAAGCCATGTGATCCTGTCATAAAATAGGCCACCCGTCCTTTCCCGTGGGTATTGTGAGACGCGACTAAGGCAATGTGAAAGAAAGGCAGCAGTCTTTTAAAACATCTCTGAAGACTGCGGTTGCCAATCCGCCTGTCAAGCTTGTAAAAACTACTGGCAAAACCTCCCAAGGAGGAGGCTTATGCTCAGCAGTGGACAGCTGAAGACTAATATATAGGATGATTACAAATAAATAACTAACTACAAATAAATAAATGACTACTTGACAAATTATTAATCTATCGGGTCCACAAATTATTAATGCATCAGGTCTTCCATGGCAATCATCATAAATAATTCCCGAATGAGCCTGACTTCGTAGAAACCTGTCATCACTAACTCAATATCCTCCCAGTATATTCTAATAACGCAGTCAGGATTACAATTAGACCACCACCAGAGGGAGACTTTGTACAAAAGTCGTTTGCTTGGGCAGCTCTCTCCTATTCATGTTTCTACCGTGAAGCAGTCGTGTTTGCATGGCGATGTCGAGCCGAATCGGTTCGGCAATCCTAACTGCGGTTGCCAGCTCGCCTGCCAAGCGTAGCTACTACATAAAACCCCCCTTATAGGGGAGACTTATGTTCAGCAGTGGACAGTTAAAGGCTAATATGAAGGTAATGATGATAAAACAGATCTTCACGCGTACCAGATCATAAAATCATAACTATAGAGTTATAGGAAACATACTTACTGAAGTCAATCAAACATACCGACCTCTCCTTTAACAACTTCACTAATGGATTCCACTTCTCTGAGAAAACAAACTTATGGTTCTTCCATTTGTCCTTCAAAAGGTCTGATATAGACGCATTTACTAGCCTCAAATATTGGCAGTTATTAGTATAGGAATCCAATAGAAGCTGTTCAAAGAACTTGGGGACAAAGTCGCGGAGGCACGTCTGGACGTTGAAGAGAGATTGGTTCATGTCCTGCGCGTGTTGTCGGGTCTTGATTTCAACTATTGTTACTAGGCTCTCTCGCATTGTTTCGTTAAAACTAAAAAATAAGAAATGTTAAACTATCCAACCCAAAAGCGCTCTGAACTGAATAACAGACAATAACAGCCAGGCACGATTTTCCTTTCATAATAGATGGGTATTAGCCAATTATCCAATATTATAGAGTTGCTACCCTAAACTAACCAAATACCGACGTCCTTTTATGGTCGCAGACGTTAATATTTTACCACACTATTACCATATTAGCTATGTATATACTGATCCAAACAATTTGTTTTGAATTTTATCCCCACATTCATATAATTCATCCACACATATTTAAATCTAAATAGTCACCTACAAACAGTTTCAGAGAAATTTTCTCCCATAAACACTCAGGCTATGGAATGAGCTCCCTGCCGAGGTTTTCCCTAGAAACTACACTATGGGGTTCTTCAAAAAGGGTATATTAAAGTTTGTTTAGAGTCAGCAACCCCTGGTGTTGCAAGCGTCCATAGGCTACAGTGACCGTTTACCATCAGACGAGCTGTATGCTTGTTTATCACCTCTTTGGAATAAAAAAATTATCCAATATACAAAATTTACTTATCTTTCTAGGTTCATAATTCTGTTCCAGTAATCTCTCATAATTAATTGTTTTTCTTTGTTTTCAGATTAATGGCCAGTACTGGGTTTAGAGGGCGAGATGGGGCAATCGGGCGGAGACCAGAGGTATTATGACTCAAGGAGACAATAGGAGCTACGCATCAGTAAAGAGTCGTATTATATTTGAATTATTTGATGTTGGAACTTTAAACTGAAGCGGGACGTGTTACCAAGAGCTGTTCTTGCCCAGACTAGTCTGTGTTATCTCCCAAAAGTTTTTTCCGTCAATCAGAAGACTGTCAATAATTTGTCCAGAAGTGCCATGTAGCTAAAACTGCTTTATTAGCTATTTTATTAGCTATTTATAAAATCGTGACATCAATAACTTACAGCACAGCCTGATGCAGTATACAATGCGCTGCGGCCACTTCATCAGGTAATTCCTTGTGGCATTTATTAACCGTTTCGAAATGTCTGACATCTTTGAAGTTCCTGATTATCTGATGGAACTGTTCACGGATCTGGTGAAGCTTCTCCACAGGGTCTATTAGGCAGTGGTCTGTGATTTCTATCATCTGGTGAAGTCGATTGACTTTGAAGTTAGAAGACTATTTATTTATTTAAACACTTTTATACATCCTATGTAATAGTACGTGTATATCAAATTGCATAGTGCACCAGAGGGAGACTTTGTACAAAAGTCGATTGCTTGAGTACTTCTGTCCTATTCGTGTTTAAACCGTGAAGCAGCCGTGTTTGCATCGCTGTGTGTCTGTTTGAAGGGTGGGATATGGCGTGAATTTACTGGGTACAGAGGAATAACACCTGAGTCGGATCGACGCTGCTTAGGCCGAATTATAATTGGGGTTAGACGACAACATAACCTTCAAGAAAAGAGTATATTCCTTTTTAAAAGGCCGGCAGCACACCTGCAATGCCGCTGGTGTTGTGAGTGATCATGGACGGCGGTAGTCACCATCAGGTGAGCCTGATGTGTAAAAAAAATGTTTTTACCGCACTCACCTCGTCCAGCGATATGATATAATTCGTAAAATCATAGAAATATTTGATTTTGTAAAATTTCACGACAGCGCTCCTCAGTTCGCGCGCCATTTCATCGTTCATTATATTGACCAGGTCAAGAAATGTATCCAGTGTTGTCAAGGATTTGTTTTTTAAACGCTCGTAGTTGGAACGGCCTTGGTTGAATAAATTCTTGGCTACCAGATACGCTTCGGAGACTAGATGGTAATTCTTGTCGACATTTTGAAGTAAATTGTCTGTACACTATAAAAATTATATTGTTTGAAATGGC
This sequence comes from Galleria mellonella, assembly GCF_026898425.1. NCBI lineage: Eukaryota > Metazoa > Arthropoda > Insecta > Lepidoptera > Pyralidae > Galleria > Galleria mellonella. The sequence continues at coordinate 652,530 of NW_026442129.1, forward strand.
CACCTTTTATCATGAGGGATTATTTATTTATCATACACCAGAGGGAGACTTTGTACAAAAGTCGATTGCTTGGGTACCCACTCTGTCCCATTCTTGTTACCACCGTGAAGCAGTTGTTTGCATGGCTGTGTTTCGGTTTGAAGGGTGGGATATGGTGTGAATTTACTGGGTACAGAGGAATAACACCTGAGTCCTCAGGAATGGCAACGCATGAGGGGTATCATGGGCGAAACAATATACTCTGTTATGTCCATGGTACTGCTCATGTCTATAGACGACGGTTACCACTTTCCATCAAGTGCGCCGTCAGCTGGTCCATTCTAAGTTGTACAAAAAAAAAATAGAAGACTTCGGAATGCTCAGCAGTGGGACACAACAGACTTAAAATAATTAGCTGGTTGGTTTTTTGTTAGCACGTTTCATGCTAAACGATATATGTACTTACGAGTGTGGTCCCGGCATGGGTAGGCCGTCCCTTCCTTTCCCGTGGGTGTTGTAAGATGTGACTGAGGAACTTAAGTCGAAGGATGCCTATCCTGCTGCCTAGCAGCATTCCTCTTAATACATAACTAAAAGTCTAACTGCGGTTAGGGGGAAAGGGATTGTTAGTAATGGAGACTGAGAATCCCATTGCTAGCAATATACCCAACCAAGTCGAGCTCCTCGCGGTTCCCCCTGGAAACTATCATGGTTAATTCCTGATGAATTCATCATGATGGGCTAACTGGCCTGTTTTCATTCTCATCGATGACCCTTCACTGGTGCTCCGCCAGCGTATTCCGTTAGCGTAGACGGGGTTACCATACCATTTTCACCCATAAAAGAAACTGCGGTTACCAATTCGCCTACCAAGCGTGGCAACTACTGGCAAAAGCCCCTTAACGGAGACCTATGTTCGGCAGTGAACAATTAATAGACGATATGAAGATGATATTTGCTTAGATACTTACCTCAAGTAAACACAATATCGACAGCAACAGAATAACCACGTCACAAAGGTTCAAGATAACATTCATTGTCGTAGCTGTTAACAGAATTATAAAAAAAAACTTAATAATTTAAGACTTTTTTCACAAAAAACACCGACTCGAATCGTAGTCGTTTATTTTGATTTAAAAACTTAAACTAGTGAATCGATTTTAACAATATTAGCAATATTGTTAAAATCGGAATCAATTTCAAAGAATATCCATGCAGATAAAAAAAAACAAATCGGTTTATAAATGACGATAGTTCTGAGGTAAAAATACAAGAAAAGATTTTTTTTTATACAACTTAGAATGGCAAACAAGCTACCGGCCCACCTGATGGAAAGTGGTAACCGTCGCCTATAGACATGAGCAGTACCATGTACATAACAGAGTATACTGTTTCGCCCATGATACCCCGCATGCGTTGCCATTCCTGAGGATTCGTGTTATTCCTCTGTACCCTGTAAATTCACTGTCATATCCCACCCTTCAAACAGAAACACAGCCATGCAAACACAACTGCTTCACGGTAGAAACGCGAATGGGACAGAGGTATCAAAGCAAACGAGTTTTGTATAAAGTTTCTCTCTGGTAAATATAATAGAATAGAATCCAATTTGAAATTCCAAATTCAAAATTTACGCGGGAATATTAAAAACAAAAATTAGAGACTCACCAACTAAGATCATAAATTCTACTACACTATTACTTGTGTAACCATTATTAGAAAGCCATGTAATATTAGAAATAGTATTAATGCAAGATAATTATAAAAAAAAAAACCTTATACCATCAGTTATAAGGTTGAAATTGTATGAGAAGGATCACGTTTTTGTACACGTTGATTTTTTATTGACAATGAAATGTTGAATTTAATTAGTTTCTTTTAATTGAACAATCATTGCGTGGTACTAATAAGCCGTATACTTAACTTATTGGTGAATTTCATGCCGTCATTTTTGTTTTTGTGAAGCGAATTCCAGAAGAGGAAATTATGTGGATATTATGGGCGACAGAGATAAAAAGCTAGGAAAGGTCATATGCGATGCCACGCTGCTGCACGCTGTATGGTTTCAATGCAAAGATAATGGAATAGTAACCCCGTTTGCGCTATCGGTACACACCGGAGGGGCACCAGTGAGTAATGATAGACGAGGATGAAGATCAGTAGGCCCATTGTGACTAATGCAATAAGAAATAATCAAAACGGTTTCCAGAGGGAACCACGTGGAGATCGACCTGGTAGGGTATATTGGTAACAATGGGGTTATCAAACTCAATTACTAACAATCCCTTTTACACCAGGGCAGGTCAGTTAGCTCATCGCGGTAAATACACCTGAAATTCAGCACGATGGTGTCCAGGGGGTGAGCACAGGGCGGGCTTAACATCTTCCCGTCCTAGCAACGAGAGGAGGCTTGTTTAGGAGCAGACCGTCACCATCAGAGTCTCGGACAACTTCAAGCGGGTTCCCGCGACTCTGGCAATAGGCGGACGAGGATCACCGGGGGGTTTTAGCCGGTAGAAGTCCGGCAGTACCCACATATCTCCCCCGAGGTATGTGGGTCTGCATTAAGCATTTACCTTCGACAAAAAAAAAGGGGAGGGGAGGAGGGCACGTGGTCAACCTGTCAGGATATAATTTTTATACAACTTAGAATGGCAAACAAGGTGACGGCCCACCTGATGGAAAGTGGTAACCGTCGCCTATAGACATGAGCAGTACCGTGGACATAACAGAGTATACTGTTTCGCCCACGATACCCCCCATGCGTTGCCATTCCTGAGAACTCAGGTGTTATTCCTCTGTACCCAGTAAATTCACGTCATATCCCACCCTTCAAACCGCAACACAGCCATGCAAACACAACTTACTCACGGTTGAAACATGAATGAGACGGAGGTATCCAAGCAATCGACTTTTGTACAAAGTCTCCAAATATATTGCTAGGGTCTCAGACACGACAAAACTGTCACGACTTTTAAGGTCCTATATTAGTTTGAAAAAAAAAAAACAAATTTCTTCAGCTATTCTCCAGTAATATATTTACTAACGAATAGCATTTATTTTTTATTCATTACCAATTAATACCGCTAAATAATTTACATAACTATATTTATTTATTGTTAAAAATTTACGTGAGTACGCATTATATTTTAATGTAATAACGGCCGCTCATGACTAAGGGTACTGGATGGTCCCGAAACTATTTTTTACTAAAACACGTAAGTTTAATCTGGTCGTTATTATATTAAAATATAACAATATTTATCTAGAATTAAATAAAAACAGTTCTCACAATACACAATCCGCGGTCAACGGCACATTTCAACCAACAAATTAATTTATATATTAATAAATTGTATTAAAATATAAAAAAATGTTATTATATTACAATAGTATACACTTAGCTTATATAGATAGAGCTTACAGAGCTTATAGAGATCTAGTCTCAAAAACGGATCAACTTTTTGTCAGCCAATTGTCAAATTAGCAGACTCGTTTTTTTTATCAGTGTTCTACATATGTTACGCACATAATGGTATCTTGACGTATCTATATTTAATTATTTAATAAATAAAATTAAGTTTTACACGTTAAAAATATGCAAAAATTATAAAACAAAATAAATATAGAAGTTATAAAGGAATCACTCATAAGTATTTATCATGAAAAATTGTATGAAAAAGTTGAGCCGCTTTTCACGAAGCATTTGTATGGAGACACTCTATATATATAATCAAAGAGTATATATATTATTATATTTTTTAAATTATTAATAATATGCACGTCAGCAGTAGCGAGATCCACTATATGAAAGTACCTGTAAATAAATAAATATATATATTTTTTTATACAACTTAGAATGGCAAACAAGTTGACGGCCCACCTGATGGAAAGTGGTAACCGTCGCCTATAGACATGAGCGGTACTATGGACATAACAGAGTATACTGTTCCGCCCATGATACCCCCCATGCGTTGCCATTCCTGAGGACTCAGGTGTTATTCCTCTGTACCCTGTAAATTCACATCATATCCCACCCTTCAAACCGAAACACAGCCATGCAAACACAACTGCTTCACGGTAGAAACACGAATGGGACAGAGGTACCTTAATCTTACATTAGACTCCCATTATCCCACTTACGCCTCTTATTTGGGCCATTGTATGTATGAGTCGTGACTAATATAGCCAGCCATCATCATCATTCCAGCCGTTATCCGTCCACTGCTGGACATAAGCCTCCCCCATAGACTGCCATAAAGAACGGTCCTGAGCCACCTGCATCCACTGACTCCCTGCAATGCATTTCAGGTCGTCACTCCTTCTAGTGGGGGGTCGTCCTGGCCAGCCAAGCTACGCCCAAATGCCACTGTAGCTTCTGGTATGTTCACAGACCTCAATAATTCGAGAAATCGTGAACGCAAGGTATACTAACTTGAAGACCATGCGACTGGTTTTTTTTTTTTTTTACAACACAGTTGGCAAACGAGCATGCGGCTCACCTGATGGTGAGTGACTACCGCCGCCCATTGTCAACACCAGCGGCATTGCAGGTGTGCTGCCGGCCTTTTTGTAATTGTTATTACCTCCACTACCCATGTGTTTTAATACCATACCTTCTTCTGGCCACCTCATCAGTCCTTGTGCAGAAACTTGTTGAAGGCTCCATATGAGGACTCCAGATCGAACACCAACTGCCTGACCTGCGTTTCAGACAGCTCGTCCGATGCTGACATCTCCGACAGTTTGTCTAACCACTCTTGTACCTGTTATAAATTTTAGATTTCAAAATTTATGGACAGGTTATAAATCATATATATAAGATGTACAGGGTATACAATAGGGTTTTTTTATGGGTGAAAATGGTCCCACCTGCGCTAACGGGATACGCTGGCGGAGCACCAGTGAAGGGTGATAGATGAGAATGAAAACAGGCCAGTTAGCCCATCATGGTGAATTCATTAGGAATTAACCATGATAGTTTCCAGAAGGAACCGCGAGGAGGTCGACCTGGTTGGGTATATTGCTAGCAATAGGATTCTCAATCTCCATTACTAACAATCCCTTTCCCCCTTATCCTAAGGGTGGGTTGGAGCATGGTTTTCATTTTTTTAACACTATGAAAATGAAATGATAGCCCCACTTGTGCTGTATATAGTGGCGGGGCACCAGTAAAGGATGGCAGATGATGATGAAGTTAGACCAGTAGGTCTCTCATAACAAATTCAGCAAGAATTAAGCACGATAGTTTAGAGGCACCGCAAGTAAGTTGATCTGATCTAACTGATCAACAGACATGGTAACCTGTTCTAACTTCGGGGGAAAGGGATTATTAGTAATGGAGTTAAATAACCCCATTACCAGCAATATACCCTGTCAGGTCAACCTCCACTTGGTTCCTCCTGGACACCATCGTGGTTAATTCTAGTTGAATTTGTCAGGATGGGCTAACTGACCTGTTTTCATCCTCATCTGTCATTTCTCACTGGTGCCTCGCCAGTGTATACCGATAGCGCGGGCGGGGTTACCATAGCATTAAAAAATAACCTGTTCTAACTACGTGCTTTGTAATTTCACTGCCTTATCCCACCGTTCAGACTGAAACATAGCCATGAAAGCAGAGTTTCTTGTGCAGCAAGAACATGAATGGGACAGACGGCTTTTACACAGCCTTCCACTTATGTCCCGTTGCTGTTTTTGTTTAACTAAATCATTTATGTTGTTATCTACAACTACAACTTAATTTAGGTATGAATTTCAGCACTATACCTTGAGTTTCCCTTCAAAGTCTTCAGGCAACATGAGGAGCCGGTCCATAGTGTCGCGAAGGTCCCGCAGCTCGGGCTGGATCATGTCCATCGCCCGGAACTCCAGCCGGAGCTTATCCATCAGCGTGATGAATAACTGGAAAAAATATTTACAGGATTTTTTTATGCTACTGAGATGGCAAACAATGATGGAAACAAAAAATACATGTTTTTTTTTGATGGGTGAAAATCGTATGGTAACCCCACTTGCGCTAATGGGATACGCTGTCGAGGCACCAGTGATATATGATAGGTGAAGATGAAGACAGGTCAGTTGGCCCATCATGATGAATTCATCAGGAATTAACCATGATAGTTTCAAGGGGGAACGGCGAGGAGGTCGACCAGCGATATACCCATTGCTAGCAATGAGGTTCTTAGTCTCCATTACTAACAATCCCTTTCCCCCCTCCGTAAAGAATTTGGTGTGAGGATAGACTTATAAGACGACTGCAAATCCAATTATCAGTTACTAACTACGGCAGGCGGTTTCTACCGCCAAGGGTCGTATCTTATTTTTTTTTATAACACAGGGGAGGTAAACAATGATTAATGATTATCACCACCCATAGGCACCACACATCAGACACCACAATATCAGAGAAATTGCTTGTTGCCGGCCCTTTAACGTGACGTCAAATAACCTTTCAGTGAGAGGGGAAAAGATTTTTTTTATACTACTGAGTAAGCAAACAAGCATACGGTCCACCTGATGGTGAGTGGTTACCGTAGCTGATGAACGTCTGCAATATAATTATTGTGCATGAATCAGGGAAAGTTTGATGCAAGTGTTTGAGAAGCATCCATATCTTTATGCATGGCTCAGCACATGCGCTATTTTTTAAATCAATTAATATGGATTATTACTCACGGATACAATCTCTGCAATGTATTTGTTGGTGTTGCCCTTATCATCCTTTATCAGATTCGGTTTGTTCTCCTTTATCCTTTCCAGTGCTGCCAGGCAGTCTAACTGTAATAAAAATATATTACAAATATATTATACGTTAAACATGTATCGCAAAATGTGCGTGGACGAAATGGCAGTCGGGGATTGAGGGCTAATATGGGAGGTTGTAGAACTTTTGGTAGTAATAGCGGTGGTCAACCTTTGAGTGTTGGCAGTCACACACATGCTAATGGTAACACAAAACAAACAAAATAATTTTTGTTTAAACACCAGTGATATAGTCTTCTGTAAACACCTAATTCAGTAAACAAATGAACATTTGGTCAGATTAAAGGACTTTCTGCTGATCTTGAATAATGAGACAGCTCTGACATATATATGTATGTATTTATATATGTAAAAAATGTTGTTCTCTTGATTGAATGATAAATGAAATGATAATTTCAACAAAATTCGATTACTTTTTCATTAATTTATATTGAAAGAAACAATAAAAAAATGCATCCAAGAAACACATCTACTTACCCTATATTTATCGACGAACGATTCGATAGTGGGGAACTCGTCCCCCTGCACCTGTTTGAACGCGACGCGGTACTGCACGAGCAGCCGGCTGCAGGCCGCCGTGTACTCCTGCGCGCGCACGCAGTCCCGCATGTACGCCTTCTCCAGGTGCTGCAGCGTGCTCACCACGGCGTACAGCTCGGCCATGTTATCGTGCCTGCATTATGTTTACAAATCAATACCATTGAACATATTATACAGCAGCATCTAAAACCGCAAACTTTGGGTGACACAGTATACACTGTTATTTATTTATCAACTGAGTGAGCTTTATTTTATTTTATTTTTATTTTATCTTTATTTGGTCTCCTAGTAATTGTTACACTGATAAGATTTAATATTTAAATTACCGTCTATTTATACTTAGTGTACAATCATTTTAAAGGAAACACAGCATGCTAATTAACAAAAACAATAATATAGTATAACAATCTCTTGAAGTATTTGACATTGGTATAGTTTTTTAGATTCAGTAGATGATTGCTTCACATAAGTTTTTTAGCTATTTAAATTAACTGTAATGCTTTCCTATAGAAATCCCCTTCTGTATCGAAGTGAATATCCAAGTGTTGCTTGCAATCATTCAACAGCTTGCAAAGACGTGGTACAGTGGAGTTGGCACCAAGAACAGTTCTACGGAACGGCACGGACATTAGACTGATGTAACTACGGGGATAGTGTACGGGCAATCGAAAATTAAATTTGGCAAGAAGCTGAGAACAGTCAATTCTGTTCCTAAACAACTTATATAAGAACATTAAATCTATTAATGTTCTACGCTTATCAAGTGATACCATATTGAAATAGATAAGTCTGTCCCCGTAGGCCACCAAGGTCTTAGATTGTCGAGCTGAAAAAGCCAAATGCCAGAGAAATCTTTTTTGTATACGCTCTAATCTTAAAATATGGGTCGAATAATGTGGTCGCCAAACTATCGAACCATATTCCAAGACGCTTCGAACTAATGAATAATATAATTTTATTTTAGTTTTTGGATTTACAAATTCCTTGGCATTGCGAATTACAAAACCTAAAGCTCTTGATGCCTTTGCTATTACAAACTCTATTTGAGGTAAATATGTTAATTTACTGTCTAGAAGTATACCCAGATCTCTTATAGTGCTCACTTCACTTAAAGTTTCACCATAGATGTGATAATCAAAGGCAATTTTATTGTGTTTTCTAGTGAATTTTATATGAAGACATTTCCTAAAATTCAGAGACATGCCATTATATTCACACCACATAATTAGTCTATCCAGATCGCGTTGCAAAAGCACACAATCATAGACAGATCTTATAATTCTTGCAAGTTTCAAATCATCTGCAAACAAATATGCTAAGGACGACTCAAAACCCGAAACAACATCATTTATAAATATGTTGAAGAGAATCGGACCAATATTAGAGCCTTGAGGGATACCTGATGTAATCATTTTATTGAGCGATTTAAATCCATTAATAACAACGTAAAATGATCGACTGGTTAGGTACGATCTCAGCCATGATAGCAAAGGATCTGCAAAACCATATAAAGATAGTTTTTGCAGCAGAATATTATGGGGTACTGAATCAAAAGCTTTGCTAAAGTCTGTATAAATAGCGTCAACTTGCAAGTTAGTATCTACAGCTTCAGTAATAAAATCAGCAAATGTTACTAAATTTGTATTCACTGATCTAGCCTTGACAAAACCATGCTGAAAGTCCGTGATTAATGGTTTTATGAAATTTTGAATCAATGGACATATCAAGGATTCGAAAACCTTTGCAATTGTACAGAGTAGGGAAATAGGTCGGTAACTGGACACCAAAGCTTCGTCATCGCATTTATAAATAGGGATTACCTTTGCTAATTTCCATTGTGAGGGAAATATACCAGTTTTTAGTGATAAGTTAAATATGAGATGTATTGGAATAGCCAAATTCTCTGCACATGCCCTTATGAATAGAGGTGGAATTCCATCAGAACCTGCACCCTTATTGACATCCAATGTCTTCAACCTAGCCAAAACTTCATCTTTAGAAAATTGAACATTCGTAAGTCCATAGCCTAAGCTTGATGGCAATAAGTACCTTGCCACATAATTATTATCCAACAGTGTTTGAGTATCTGACCCATAAATAGACGCAAAGTAATTAGAGAACATTTCACAAATCTCAAATCCATCTGTACTGGAATCAACGCCATTGGAAACTTCGGCTGGAAATGAACTACCTTTATTCCGTTTACTTTTAATAAATGACCAAAACTGTTTCGGATCTTGTTGTATCTTTTTTTCACTATTATTTAAAAAAGTTTTGTAACAGTCTGTGGTCATTTTTTTACATCTCTTACTTATAATATCTAGTTCTATTTTATCCCTTGGATTTTTGTATTTTTTGTATTTTTTTAAAAGTTTGTACTTTTCTTTATAGCGATTTATTAAACTATTGCTAAACCAACACGGATACGTGTTTTTCTTATGTTTGTATTTCGGCACAAAACGAATCAGGACATCCTCAATTATATTTTTTTTTTTTTTTTTTTTTTTTCTTTTTTTTTTTTTATTCATGTAGGACATTTTAGCCGCTTATGAACGTCAAATTTGTACATTATAATTTTATATTTACCCTACCGTCCAGTTCGGTATATAGATCCAATTGAGAAGAACTGGCAAGAAACTCAATTGAATTAATTTTTTTTTTAAAGCCAGTTTATTTACAATGTATATTTATATAGGTGTCTATGTCTAACATTAAATGAAAATTCAGTGCATGAACAACTATTGCCATGCACACTCGTCATTCAAGTAATCGTTTAGTGAGTAATAGGCTTTGCTCAGTAAATATGATTTAACAGATGTTTTGAATTTATTTAAGGGTAATTCCAACATATCCTTTGGTATCTTATTGTAAATTTTTATACCTATTCCCATAAAAGACCTATTAACTTTTTCTAAACGATACTTGGGGACAGCAAGTTTGTCTTTAAATCTAGTATTAATATTATGAATATTGCTGTTTTTTGGAAATAAGTCAAGATTTTTATGAACATATAGAATATTTGAATATATAAATTGAGAAGCAACGGTGAGAATATTTGCCTCTTTGAATTTCTCTCTTAATGAGTCACGACTCTTCATACAGTAGATCGCTCGAACGGCACGTTTTTGTAATATGAATATATTCTTAATATCTGCCGCTTTTCCCCATAGTAATATTCCATAAGAGAGTAAACTATGAAAATAACTAAAATAGACTAATCTAGCAGTATCAGTATCAGTGTACTGTCTAACTTTACGCACGGCAAAAGCTGCTGAACTTAGTTTCGCTGCAAGGCTTTGAATTTGTGCACCCCATTGTGTTTTACTATCTAGTGTGATTCCTAGAAAGACAGTAGATTCTATAAATTCGAGAGATTCGTCATTTAATTTAATATTGCAATTAGTATTAAAACTTTTAGATAGAGAGAAATTAACACATTTTGTTTTTTTAGCGTTTAACATAAGATTGTTAGTTGTAAACCAGTGCAGGAGACGCCGCAAAGCACTATTTACATCGTCATAATTATTAGTCATTCTATTAACTTTAAAAATCAATGAAGTATCGTCTGCAAACAATACTATGCCGCATCTATCCTGCATGGCATATGGGAGATCATTAATGTAAACTAGGAATAAAAATGGACCGAGAATAGATCCTTGAGGTACACCCATTTGCACAAGTGACCCGTCAGACGTAAAAAAATAGCCACTAAATCATTAACAGAGCCAAGATTTTCAAACTTTTCATTCCAATCAATACTCTGAAGATATCCATTGATAGATTCGTAATCCGCTCTGTGGAAATTATATCTTATATTATTTGTGTTATTATTTAGTGTTTTAGATATTCCGGTAGAAATAACGATTTCCAATGGCGGATGAAGCAGATCAATTCTACTAAGAGGTGCAGCTGCCCTATTGACTTCGCAATGGGAGAAGTCAACCAGAACAAGATCAAGTATATTGTTTCGAATATTGACAACATTGTTGCACTGATGAAAATGATTAATTCTACAAAAATCTAGCATTAATTGGTCTCTGGCAGATAAACGATATCCAATAGCAGAATTATCTATAGCCTTCCAGTCGATGCTGCCCAAGTTAAAATCGCCAAATATACAAGTATGCATATCATGGATTTCAGATACTCTATTGCAATTTGTTAAGAATTTATCCAGTAACATTCTATCAACAGGAGGCGGGAGATACAATGCGCATAAGGCGACTTGATGGATTGAATCAGAAATAGAAACATTAATAACAACCCATAGGTCTTCACAGCTACTCTCCCATGACTTTTTTCGGTGGGATACAAGCTCTTTCGTGACAGCAATAGCAACACCACCTCCCTCACTCTTAGAACTATTACTAGTCTGGCGATCACGTCTATATACAACATACCTATCACAAAAAAGTTCCGAACTGTCTATACCATCGTTTAACCAGGTTTCAGTTAATACAATAATGTCCGTGTTACAATTTAACACATTTAAATAGAAATCCTGTGTTTTGGTTTTAAGCCCACGGACATTTTGATACAATATATTAATCGATGAGAATTTTAAAGTTGTACAAACTACTACATGACTTAAAATAATACTATAAAATTTACACTAACTTATTTATACAGTCTATGCTCTTTATTAGATTGTAGTTAGCTCCATCATCCTTCCGCACAAATATTCTTCCATCACGTACCCAAACATACTTATAGTTCAACGCCTTCGCTCTGGATCGCGCTGCAGCGTGAAGTGCCTTATTAGCAGGTGAGAGATGTTCTGTTATATAAATGGGTCGTTTTATGTTACTTATTCCAGCGGATACAGTGTTGAGTTTATCGTGTGGATTAGACTTGTTAAACTTAATTGCAGCAGCCATAAAACTATCGCGAGTTTTTCGAGAGTTAAACTGCACTACAATTGAGCGGGGACGTGAACTAGACCGGTTTATCTTTGCAGTACGTATACAATGTGTGACACTTGACTCCGAGATGCTGTAACCAATTGCATTACCTATCTTTTGAATCATTTCAAAGGTGTTCTCTCCATTAGTCTCCGGGACGCATTGTACCTCCAAATTATTAGCACGTGTAGCCTGTTCGATTTGGTTAATACGATTGTTTAGATTTGTAATTGTGGAACGCATGTCAACGGCTTCAGACTGCAATTTTTTTATGATTTCTGAGTTGATATTATTTTGTTTTATAATTTCTTCATATTGAATGTTTATAAAACTCATGGAATCTCTCATATTACGCATTTCATCTTTGACAGCTCTCAATTCATTAGTGAAGGTCTCACTCATGTTAGAAATCGCTGTTTTCAACTCAGATTTAATAACTTCCTTCACCAGGTCTCGAATGTCATTATGTGTCATATATGCTGCTGATTCTTTTTGTTCCGAAGGGGATGAGAGGGCCATTCTTTTATTAGGCCTTTTGGATGCATTGCGTTCAATAGGATTAAGACCATGTTGACGTGCTGGTGTTACGTCTTTGTTTAAGCTTCTTCTTACAGGTTTGCAGGCTGGGCAATTCCAATCAGACACGATTTCAAAGTCTGACGTATTCCCATTTGGATTCAAACAATTAATATGATATGCATGTCCACACTGAGAGCAGCAAATGTATTCTTCCTCGCTATTATCCAGGCCGCAGCAACCCCACGATAAGGATGATTCCGACATTTTTATGGTATAGATACTCGAACACAGCGTCTAAATTCTCCCTATTAATTAATCTTTAATAGTCTTTTGTGGTAGGCAGCACTGAGTCCAATATGATGGTCGACAGTATCACGTAAAATGTGGGTAGTTTTCAATTTCACAGTTTGACACTTATTATGAGATGAATCGAAATACGCGAGTATTTATTATGAAAATTATCACAATTATGAGAAATCTAATTACTTACAAACAATAAGGTAAAATTTGCAACAAGCGCAACTATATTTGCAAAAGATTAAACACTTTAAATTAGTATAATGCAATTTATTTTGGGAACACAGTGCATAGTATGTTATTAGGTTAAGTGTTGCCACTTATTCTATTATATATGAGCTTTACAGTTTCCCAATAGGAAAACATCAGTACAGTAACATATATGTGTACTAGCCTATGGGTGTTTTGACTAGTTTTTGAATTAATTTATTTAAGAGTAAAAAATTGTGTTTTTTCTTAATGCATTTTTTTGAATGATGATGCATTATAAAATTTGATGGACTGGAGTGAATGGGCCAATAAGGGCCAATGGCTAGTACCAAAATAGTTGCAGGAAAGGGATTGTTAGCAATGGAGTTTGACAGCCCCATTGCTAGCAATATCAGCCCTATCAGGTCGATGTCCACGTGGTTCCCCCTGGTAACCATCGTGAACAATTCTTGTTGAATTCGTCACGATGGGCTAATTGACCTGCTTCATCCTCACCTATCATCCTACACTGGTGCCCCGCCGGTGTATACCGATAGTGCAAGTGGGGTTACTATTTCATTATCAGCCAAAAAAAAATACCAAAATAGTATCACGTGATTTACAGGAGCTGATTTCTTGGACATAGAAATGGAGTCAAAACAATATGTATAATTAAATGGAATTATATTAATTACATATAATAATATACACACATAACAATAATAACGTCTATATCTTAAATCTCTGAACACAAATCATGAGTCATATTTGGTTACGTGTGAATGGTTACCACTTCTATCAGGTGGGTCATCATCTTGTCTTGTCAACATCTTGTATGTTATTTTAAGTTGCCTTAAAGTCAACTCTAATGAATACTAACAAGGATAACCATATAAAAATGTTAAATACAGTTGTGAGATACCCCGTAAAACGAGATAATTTCCCTAGAGACTACAGTATGGGGTTCTTCAAAAAGGGTGAAATGTGAATAGAACTCTATTTTCTGGGCTCAGCCTCTCATTTGGGCCATTGTGCGTTTCTTGAGGGTCAGCAACAGGCATGTGACACTCCTAGTGTTGCAGGTGTCCATAGGCTACAGTCCATAGGCTACCATGAAATGAAATTCCGAATTTTCGGGCTCAATTTCGTGTTTGTGTTCGTACCTAAATCAACCTAGTAAATGGAGCCTAACATTTCGCTCATCATAAATCCTATCCTAATAGTCCAGAGGAACGATATTTTAACATTTTTAATGATTTTAAACGGCATGTATTATGTAATTTTAACATCTAATTTCTGTTTGTCCCCGAAATTTTGGAAAATATTTGACGGTAGGCCCTCAGACGGGCTGTACACTTGTTTGTCACCATAGACATGTTAACATTTTTAGTAACTCTATTGCAATTTATAAAAAGCTGATTAGCAATAATATAAAGTGTGATATTCAATGTGATAGTTATAATGTCTGAGTATATTATAGCAAACAAGTTGTTAAACTAATAGCTATATGTATTGTTTAAGTGCAATAAAGAAAATATTGTTTTTTTTTTTTATAAATAAGTATTAATGCTTTATCACAAAGAGGCAGCACTCGAATATGTATGTAAATATAGGACTGTTACTATATAGAAAACAGACACAATACACTTGTTTGACAGTCTAATAGAAATAAAATTAATACACATAAAGTTACAAAGACTTACTTTTCACGTTCTCTGGCATTTCTATAAAGCTTTACTTCTTCATACAGTTCAGGTCTACTGTCTGTAATTTGCAAGACAAAGTCTTTATTAGATATTACTAAAACAAGGATAAATAGATACACTGTTGTTATTTATTTGGACTTACCTTGCATTTTAAACAGGTATAATTAACACAGTAGTCATCAAGTAGGACAGCAAGTAGGTAATTACACAATGTACATAAAAATCGCACTAGTCTATGAATAATGTTATATTAACTAATTAAATAATCAAAATTAAATTATTGATGAACATGAATTGAAAAATAAAAAAAAGTCCGAAATACAGAGGAGAGGGAAGTAGTGTTGCCAACAAAGATTAAGATTTTCGACTAACCAAAAAATTTTAAAATAATTTGATTGTTGAAAAAGAAAAACGAAAATAATATAATAATATTAACTTATTTTAATGCACTTATTATAGATTAGGATTCCTGTCTTATTTGTTTACATACGTGTCCTATGGAGTGCAAATATGGGCCTCAAACATTTTGCTTCCTACTTGGATAGATAAAAAAACTACGTCTGGAGATATTATTTAGAACGATTAAAACCAAAAAAAGTCCTTAATCTTTTTGATTTAATATAATATCAACTGTAAAAAATCATGGGAAAATTGAGAATAAAATAAAATGGTTGACGCACAGTCGGCTAATATAATAAACTAAATTAATGAATGATAATGGAATGGTAACTCTGTCTGCACTGTCGGTATACGCTTACGGAGTACTAGTGAGTGGTAATAGGTAAGGACAAAAATTAATTATAATGGTTTACAGGGCAATTTCTTTGAAGACAGTTCCGACGTCAAGGTTAGAACACGCCAGCCTGCCGATAAACTTCTCTATTGTCGGGACCCCGAGGTCTTTAGCGATCATATCGCTCCTGTTATAACAACTTGCATCTCTATACAGTTGTAAGGCAAGATTTTCTAGAACCTGTAATCTCCGCCGCTGTATGGTTGTGTACAGCACGTACTATGCGGGCATGTATTAGCCGCATACGAATGTAGGTTTTATATATTCTACATTCATCCGCAGCGATAATTTGAATTTTAGGACGGGTTACAACCTTTGCTTACGTGATGGCATAGTCTACTTAAAAAATCAACCTGTTCTAAGAAATATTTAATTTAGTTGTGATACAGAAAAAGCGCGTTTGTTTGGTTTAAAAAAATTGTACTAAGCTATGGTCAGTCAAACGTTGATTAGGCTATTTGACCCATTTTGAAACCTTGTTATTGCAAAAATAAACAATTATTTCAAGAATAGAAAGGTGTTGATATTGTTTTAAACTGCTTTGGTAGTTAGCCTTTTTGAGTTGTTTGTTTGTAAATAAAGTCGTTTGGTGCTTTCATCAAATATTAAGATCGGGCTAGATTAAGGCCAAATCAAATTAAAAAAAGGCTGGATTAGTTAAAAAACACAGTGAGCAACACTTAACGAAAAAGAATGTCGTGCTTGACATCCACAGTTGACAAATTTCTAGCCATAGATTAAGGATAGTATCTATACTTATATACTGAATACAGGCGTCAAAATCGCATAATAATAATCAAGTATAATAATTATTGCTGTTCGTTTGTAGTGAAAATACATCTATCTTTCACATAGGAGTTAAAAAATTAATTCAAATAAAAAATGAAGAGGACTAATTGTATTTAAATGATTATTCTTTAATATGTCTATTAATATTGTACAACAACTCTAAAATAGAATTTACTTAGTGTATTTTTCTGATAACTCATATTTTAATGATATTTAAGTTTGTTAAAACTGTAATAATATGTCATGTTTAAAATTAATTATGTTGATTAACTTCTTTCCAAGGCTTCATGATCATAAAAAAAGTTAACTGTCGCGGTGACGTAATCCTCCAATATGGCGGATGACGCGCGCCCTCCCTTCCGCCCGCTCCGTAGTTTCGTCGGTTGAGGCAACTAACTGCCACTCGTCTCGAATGATTTCACCTTGCAATGAATGAATATTGTTATAGATAGCCCGTGTACAAATTATTCACATAAGAAACTCGTCGGCGGGACTAATAAGCGGTGTTTACAGTGGTCTATTAGTGTATCCGTGGTGACAGTGCTACCTATTTACTTATTTCACCTTTTTGTGCGACCGTTGTGTTTACGTGCTGAAAACACTGTCTTTTGTGGAAAATTGTGTTAACCGGCTTTATAATTTCACGTTTAATGGGATCTTGTTGATCAACAGGTAAGTTAAATGTGATTTGTAATATTAATTCTAGTTAGAAGTATATTTTTGAGAAGGGCTGCTAATTGCGTTTTAGTGATATTGTGTAAAATGGCAAATAATTAAAGTAGTAATTGGTCATATCATATCACAGTGATGTTTAGTATTATGTTTGTTTTAATATTTTTTTATTCGTATTGGAATATATCGAGTGCGGGTACGCGGGTGGGGTATGTACCTTGGGCGCGGCGCCGGTCGTCCCACTTTGCTGGCTAGCACGAGTTATACTCACGGGCCCTTTTTAAACATACTTGTATACACTGTATGAATATTAATAATACATGTTGCAGAAAACGTGTTTTTTGAAATGGCTATATAACATGCACGTGAATAATAGTTTGTACGAAATATATAGTACTTAATGTTAAATAAATTTTGAGTTTAAAATTATGAAATAACTATATTTATTTATTCATTAAATTATATATAGCTGTTTCTATTTACTACGGCGTTGTGCTGTTAGGCCAATTTGTAATAAGTGAAATAGATTCTGTTTTAATTATTATTATAAATATAAAAGTTTGTAAAGATATTTGTTACTCAAAGTGCTGAACAAATTTGAATTAAATTCTGTACATCAATAGACCACTTCTTGAATTAATACAAGTTACTTTTATTTTTTCAAGGTCACATATTGGTAAAAACAGGATTCCACAAGTATATTTATAAAAAAAATACTACTTACTAAACTCATTCAAAGTTAAGTAGGTATGTTGATAAAAACTGTCATTAATTAATTAAACTAATTAAAACTGCGATTTTTTTTTTTTGTACAATTTTAAAATTATCAACTGTGAAGTTTTACTGTTTTTCTCAGTTACTTAATTTTAAGAAATAAATAAATATTTCCTTTTTTTAATTTTATTTATTAGATACATAAAACAGATCATAACTATGTAAAATAAAATTTTACATAGTAGTTACATTTTTGATTTGCTAGGTTACATTCCAATTACCTTATGTACATAGCTTGAGTAATTCATTTTAAGAACAGTTTGCAACATAGTGCTTTCAATTTTAATTAATTTACATAAGTTTTTAAAAGATTGTACAATATTTTTGGAACATCTTTACTTTAAAAGTCAGATTTGTGAAAAGTAACTCACAATTAATTATTAAACAGTGCATTAATTTGTTTTTCTACACATGCCATTGTTATTGTAATGAAGTATTACATGCTAAATAATTTTTTATTTACATAAAAAAATAAACTAATTAAACAGATATATATGTATAATCATATTTTTATCTATAAACAAAGATATTCTTAGTCTATCATAAACTTAGACTAAGAACCTACCCCCTTATTTATAATAATATCAAACTTCTTTTAAACTTATTTTAACTATTGATTTGTCTCTTTCCTTTATGCTAAATTCCCAATTTGGAAGAAAGTGACAGTTTTTATGAATAAAGGAAGTTTTTAATCTAAGGTTAATAATCAACCTATGGCCATCATAAATAAAAATATTGAAACATGCAGGGTAGGTTAGATTAATGCTTCTGGAAATACAATAGCTGCTATTTTAAAAAACTCACCACTAACATCATTGAGGGGTTGTGATACTGGCTAATGATAGAAAAATGTTAATTTAATATTTTTTTTCTTTTTGAAATACTATAATCTCTAATAACAATTTATATGAGTGCCCACCCCAGAATCTGAGCTGAGCTTTCAGCTATGTACAAAGCCATGTCTGAAAATACATTATTTGCCTCAAACAAGACAGAGCAGGGATCCCCTGGAAAATAATATTAAATACATAATGTTTAAGTTATTGTATTGAAATGGAGTACAAACTTCTGCATTATTTTGAAGCCTGACTGCTAAACAATATCTAAGTGAAATGTTATTCATCATATGTTAGTAAAATGCAAAAAGTAATGGTCAAGTTTCTTGTGAGTTTTTTTTTTTAACAGATTGCAACATTCCGAACTTAGAAGTAGAATCATAAAAAAAATATCACATGAAAGAGCTTGTAAACAATTCTATTTGAATAAAAAATATTTCTTTTATATTCTCCTTCTTTGATGATTTAAAGGAAATTTCACATAAATATTGTTAACTTATTGTTAAATTATTTATCTAATCTCTTATTTATGATAGTAGATAATAAATGGTATATTATAATGCAATATTTTACCAATAATGCAGTATTTAATGTGAATATTATTAGTATCTACATAATATTGCAATAATATGTATCTATGTAATACAAAAACAAAATGTTTGTGTCATCTATTAACATAGAGCTATCTAAATTAGGGCCTGCAGGTCTCATAGGGCCTGGGTTTTATATTTGCGAGGCCCGCTGTGTGTATTTGTTCTAATACAAATATGAAAATTTTTTAATCTTCTTTGGAAATTAAAGTTTTTATTTTTGCAGCTTGCTAATCTCCTATGTCCAGGGGGAAAGGGATTGTTAGTAATGGAGACTGAGAATCCCATTGCTAGCAATATATCCAACCAGGTCAACCTCCTCGTGGTTCCTCGTGGTGGTGGTGGTGGTGGAAGTTATCATGGTTAATTCCTAATGAATTCATCATGATGGGCTAACTGATCTGTTTTCATTCTCATCTATCACCCTTCATTGGTGCTCCGCCAGCGTATCCCGTTAGCGCAGGCGGGGTTACTATATCATTTTCACCCATCAAAAAAATCTCTATGTCCACCATAACATGTTTAAATAACAGATACTGATTCCATATGTGAAAAAGACATATTTTTAATTTACAGTGACTTAAAAATAAGGGCCCTCAACAGTCAGTTTGGGGATCATGTGATTCACTAGTTTATTGTATTGAAATGCTTCTCTGTATTTTGTTGGTAATCCTAGAAATTAATAAATATCGAAACTGAACATATTTCAAGTCAAATATATAATGTTTAGAAAATAAAAGAAGTATGATGGTGCATGTGTTTTTAATTTTTAGGAAGTCTCTTCAATGTTGTGGTGGATTTTAGCATTATTACTTAATTGGACATTTATTTAAATGTTTTACCAGAGGGAAACTTTGTACAAAAGTCGATTGCTTGGGTACCTCTGTCCCATTCGCATTTCAACCGTAAAGCAGTTGTGTTTGCATGGCTGTGTTTTAGTTTGAAGGGTGGGATATGGTGTGAATTTACAGGGTACAGAGGAATAACACCTGAGCCCTCAGGAATGGCAACGTGTGGGGGGTATCATGGGCGAAACAGTATATTCTGTTGTGTCCATGGTACCGCTCATGTCTATAGGGTGACGGTTACCACTTTCTATCAGGTAGGCCGTCAGCTTGTTTGCCATTCTAAGTTGTATAAAAAAAAAGTCTGTAAAGGATTTTCACTACGTAAGTTCAATTTAGACCATCACTCGTCATAGTGTAGTGTTATTGTAAATGTTAAGCATTGTTATACTTAATTTTATTTAAAGATTTAAATATGTACATGTTATTACTATTTACATAGATTTGGTAAAATGGTGAATTTTAAATAAATATTAATAAATCACATATAATAAGTCATTACGAGTCACATCGATGTGGCTGTTATTTGACTCTTAATAAGTATATATGAAATTTTTTTATATTTTGACATATGAAATATTATATACTAATGTTACATAAACCATGAACTGTACCTTTCTCTTATTAAATTTCATCTTGGTTTCATAATTGACAATTAATATTATTACAGAATGACAGCGCAAGGTGATGTGTCTATTTAATTATTTATTTTATAAAAAGCAAAAGTATGTTGCTATATTATAATTGTATTAAGATGCTTGTTGTGGGATAATGAGAGATCTTGATTTAAATAAATATATACTTTTATTGACTGTATATAAGGTTCCTAATTGGTTTATATTTTTCAGATTAAATATATTGCAAAATATAACTAATAATGTATTAAGTGATAGATGTTCCTTTATATATTTTACAAAGATAACAGAGATCAGGGATTGTCAGTAATGGGGACAAGTAGTCCCACTATTGCCTTGTCTTCTTAATTCCTCTTGAATTTGTCAGTTGTATCATTGGATAATATAATACCATTAACATTGGCAGACGTATCGTGCCACCTCTATTAAGAAAAATCATTAAAAATGCTTTAAAAGTCGAAACTAGTTAATTACTTATTATAATAAATTGTTAAAGAGTATAGATGTTCAAAATTCCACATAAAGATGTCAAATATTTTTTTATTATTTATATAATACATTTTTATATAAAGTGTATTGATAAAAACTCCGAGCCTTCCACCCGCCCCCGTCCTCGACCTTACCTCGCCGCTGACATCATCAGAGAATTGAATGTGTTACGATTTGATGACATCATTGTGTCACGTCGCGCACCCGCTCATACGCTTAATTCAACTTAAACGCTTGCACTGATGCCGCCGGCTGATTGTACTCATGATGTTAGTTTACGCTGTGGAGTTATTTCCTTTTAACCGACTTCGAAAAGGAGGTTCTGAATTCTGTCGTAAGAAATACAAATTTATGTTTGTTAGTTACCTCATCGGTCGACCAATGGATTTACAACTGACGTAACTAACGTCGTTATTTGAAAAATTTCTTTTTTTTTTATCTGAAAGGATATAAGTACTTATAGATTAGTCCTATAGATTTTTTTTTCAAAATTAGTGGTTTTGCCATAATTGATATCGCTTTTTTTTTTGTGTAACGCAATTCTAATTATTGTGATAGTATGCCACTTTGCTCTGGCAGTAACGTGATTGTTTAGAGCATTTACCGATGAGGCAAATTATGTTTTTATTGAATATATTACCAGAGGGAGACTTTGTACAAACGTCGTTTGCTTGGGCACCTCTGTCCCATTCGTGTTTCAACCGTGAAGTAGTTGTGTTTGCATGGCTGTGTTTCGGTTTGAAGGGTGGGATATGGCAGTGAATTTACAGAGTATAGAGGAATAACATCTGAGTCCTCAGGAATGCAACGCATGCGGGGTATCATGGGCGAAACAGTATACTCTGTTATGTCCATGGTACTGTTCATGTCTATAGGCGACGGTTACCACTTTCCGTCAGGTGGACCGTCAGATTGTTTGCCATTCTAAGTTGCATAAAAAAATATATTTTAAGGTATAACACTTTTGTGTATACAACTTTAGTATGGTTGTAATTATTCAATTAAAATCAGAAACACTGAAACGAGCGGAGTGACTTCATAAAACATAAAAACTGCTTCCCTCCAACATTTGAGATCATCGTCATTGTTTATTAGTCACTAATAACCAATAATAACAGTTCTCAGAGATCTGTTATAATTGTGAAGCTACATTCCTTTGCATCTTTTGCATAAAACGGGCACGCAGTATGAAAATAAAAATGGTCGAATTAAGAACCTCGTTCTTTTTGAAGTTGGTTAAAAAGTTGCATGTATTTCAAAAATATTCGATTGGAATTAAATAACTTTTTAACGTAGTGTGGTTATCAGGTTTGCTATTGAAAATAACTGTTTAAACAAATTAATTTATTGATAATGCCGTAAAAGGACGAAAGATAAATCGTTGTGAGCTAACCTTTACGAAATCGGAAGTCTGCCTACGCAAATATTAAAATTAATCTCGTTTTACATTTTTTTTTTAAATAATACTTAGAATGTCAAGCGAGCAGACGGTCCACCTGATGAGAAATGACAACTGTTGCCTATAGATGCGAACAGTAGCATGGGCATCTGTCCATAGTATCTCTCATGAATACTATAGACAGACGCCCATGCTAATGTGCCCATGCATTGCCATTTTTCAGGTGTTTTTTTTAATGGTTGATAATACAATTGTAACCCCGCCTGTGTTATCCGTATACCCTAATGGGGCACCAGTAAAGGATGGTAGGTGTGGGCGACAAAGGAAACCAGGAATGGGAATAGGAAATATATGTATATTGGTCAATGGGACTTAGAACACTAGGGCTGTGAAGGCAAGCTGTGCCGCATGCTCGTTTGCCCCCTGTGTTGTAGAAAAAATGTCATGGTTCTTTGATGCAGCAAGTGGAGCGTTGAAAACGAATCTATGAGCTATTATCACATCACAATAGGCACACAAACCACAATATCCCCGCCGGCGTATAACGACATTCTGATTGAATAAATAAAGCCATACTGGTAACAGAAACGAAATTAATAGATTTTTTTTATACCACTGAGATGGCAAACAAGCATACGGCCCACCTTATGATAAGCGGTTACCGTAGCGTATGAACACTTGCAATACCAGAGGAATTACGCGCGCGTTACCGACCCTGAAGAAATTTTTTTACCCCCCTTTTGAAGAACCCCAGGTGCAGGGGTTCCAGGAGAGGTTCTAGTCGGATTAATTTATTACGCCAATCCTCTGGTTTGTAATAGTTTAGTTAGAAATAGTTTTCATAGGCTTTTTTACAATTTTATCGTCGTTTGTTTTATTCAATTTATATGAAGGAATCTCCGTGTAGGTCTCTCGTAAGTGGTGATTAAGGGAGGGCTTAGGATGGGCAGCAGCGTCCCTCTTAAAATATTTCTAAAAGTCTAACTGCGGTTGTCAACCCGCCTGCCAGGCGTGGCATCTACTGGCAGAACTTCCCTTATGAGGAAAGCTTATGTTCAGCAGTGGACAGTTAACGGCTGAAATAATAATAGTAAATAGGAAGAAACATAAAAAGAAATTACTTTTTTTCTATACCTTTTCGATATTTATAATAAAGTTTTATTTTCGAAAAATTGGGTATTTTTATTGAATGTAAATTTTCACATAGAAAAAAAAACTAAATTAACAACTTTCGCGAAAAAAAAAAAAACATAAAAAGATAATAAAATATAAATAAATAACATAAAAATAATGTAAATGGAAATAGGTATGTAATTCTGTAAATTTACCATCTGTACAATATGTACTGTATAATATATGTTTATTTTTTGTCCCATAATTGTACAGAAAGAAATAGGCGTTGCAAGAGTGAGACCCCGTCACCCGCTGACATTGACGGATGGATGTTCAGATAATTCAATGATGTTTCAATACGAGATACCATTTATAAACGTTTAATAAGGAAATTGGTTGATTTTAATTTCAATGAAACAAATTTAATGGTTTAGTTATTCTTTATTTTTAATTTTACGTAAAATTTGTGAAAAATATATTAATAGCTAGCGGTGTTTAAATGTGAATATTATGTAATTAACCCTTTTAGTGCCATTGTTTTTTACTCATATCTCCTTAAAAATGCCAAAGAAATCTTTGTCGTGTTGGTGTCATTTACCCTTGTCTCTAAAAAAACTGCATCTCCTCCAAAAATAATCCAAATTTAATATATTTTTTTTTTACAGCAAGCTAAACAGCGACTGATTTCACGAGCGCTATGACGCTCGTGGCAGTTTTAGTTGCAATGCGCACGAGCGTGATGGCGCTCGTCGGCACTCAAAGGATTAAAAAAAATCTGTTACGCGGTGATAGGATCGCTAACTTTTAATTTTTTTTTATTCATCCAATGACAAACATGCTGACAGCCCACCTGATAGAAAGTACACTAGTCAATTTCAATTGACCTGTTTTTATTCTCACCTAATATCTCTGTGGTGCTCTTGGCTTTGTAAACCGCTAGCGCAGGCACGGTTACCATTCTAATTTCACCCATTAAAAAATGCAGGTACTTGTGGCCTGCATCAATATTGTCGCTGGTGGAAGGGATTGGTAGTAATGCGGACTACCAGTTCCATTGCTAGCAATATACCCTGTCAGTTCGACCCCCACGTGGTTCCCCCAGGAAAGCGTCGTGCTGAATTCCAGATGTATTCATCACGATGGGCTAACTGACCTGCTTTTTCAGGGGGGAAGGGATTGTTAGTAATGCAAATTACCAATCCCATTCCTAGCAATATACCCTAACAGGTCGACCTTCACGTGGTCCCCTCTGGAAACCAACGTGCAGAATTTAAGGTGTATTTATCACGATGGGCTAACTGGCCTGCTCTTTTATTTTCAACTATCATCCCTTACTGGTGCCCCGCCGGTGTATACCGATAGCGCAGGCGGGGCCACCATTCCATTATCATCCATCAAATAATGTCGCGTAGATTTATACCACTACGTGGTACGTACATTGATAAGAGATGCCTACAAACGAATCAATACTTTCCTGTTTACGATTCTGCAGTGCGTCCATTCGGTCCATCCACTGTACACACATATCACCGTTTCGTTCACTGGTTGGTGCAGTGTTTCCCAAACTTTTTTGTGTCATGCCCCACTTGAACATTTCTAAAATCTTTATGTACCCATACATAATTTTTCCCGACAGTTTACTTGACGACTCTAATCGCCCAGTTGATATTTTCGTAATGTCAAACGAAATTATACCTAATAAATATTTACAGCATTTTAAAAAGTGGCCATTAAAGCTGCACACGCGACGGAAGCTTAAGAATGAGTAGCTTCTTCCGTTTTCCCAACATTTCCCTTCACTGCTCTGCTCCTATTGATCGTAGCGTGATGAAAAGTATACTATAACCTGCCCAGGAGTATGAAGAATAATTGTACCAAGTTTCGTTACAATCCGTCGAGTAGTTTTTGTTTCTATAACGAACTTACAGACAGACAGACAAAAAATTTACTGATTGCATTTTTGGCATCAGTATCGATCACTAATCACCGCCTGACTGACGAGATATTTTGGAAATATATTTCATGTACAGAATTGACCTCTCTACAGATTTATTATAAGTTTAGTAATCAAATATAATAAGATATATAGGTTTTATAAACTATTCCTTACACAGTAAATGTCTTAAACGAAATATGGACTGTAAAGAGCGATCAAAAATATGTTAGATCTTTTTTTAACTCATTAAAATGGTCTGAGGGCCTACCATGAAATGTTTTCCGCAATTTCGGAGCCAAACGAAACACAAATTTGATGTTAAAATTACATAATGCGTGCCGTTTGGAAATATTAAAAATGTTAAAATACTGTTCCTTTGGACATTTATAATAGGATGTATAACGAACGAAATGTTAAACTCCATTTATTGGTCTGATTTTGGTATAAACAAAAACGCGAAATTGAGTCCGAAATTTCGGAATTTCATTTCATGGTAGACCCGCTGGTATCAAAAATACTTATGACCGGTCGGCAGTTTTGTCTGTGATATACGTTAATTAATATGTTGTGAACTGGTTCAAACGGATGTTGGGAAATGTATATAAATCCAATGACCCTTTCCGGACATATTAGTCGTGAAGATAATGTTATTAATTATGCAGCTTTCTTCAATAATATGTCGCTTCCTATTAAGGGATTGTAGGTAGATAGATACACTTTATTGTTTCCTCCAAATGATTACAATAGTAAACTTATTATAAATATAAATAATTACAAGAAATGATCACAATGAGAAAACAATGGGCGGCCTTATCGCTAAGAGCGATCTCTTCCAGGCAACCTTTGGATGGAGAGGAGTAATTATAAACAATTTGGTGGGAGGCACGATGAAAAATTTTGTTAGTTCTAAATATGGGAGATATGTCATTATTTAATCATGATTGATTGATAAACTTGGGTAGTCTATCGGTTTAATACATCGCTTTACTTCCCGATGTTCGCGGGTTCGATTCTCGTGCAATACAAACATTTGTATTTCTTAAATATAATTGTTTTAATTCGGATGTTTTATATGTATTACTGTATATTTTTATCAGTTATGTAGTACAAGCTCAGCTTAGTTTAACTCTAGATGGCGTTGTTTTATATGGCTAGTGGTATTTATCGGAAATTGCAACCCGTGAAAGATACTATGAGCGCCATTGTGTATGTGTGTTTTATGATGTCCATGGTGCTGATTTTATTTAGATTTTGATTGCCATGCCATGGTTTTGATTGCCACTTTCCATCAGTTTGACCATCAGTGCCATGTGATCAATTTCTAATTGCAAAAAATTATTGTTTTTTTTTTTTAATAATATGCGGCAATTTAAAAGGCGACAGCACACCTGCAATGCCGTTGGTGTTGTATGTGATCATGGGCGGCGGTAGTCACTTACCAGCAGGTGAGCCGCATGCTCGTTTGCTCTCTGTGTTGTAAAAAAAATTATCATGTATAATAATCATATATTTTAATTATCAAACAGTACCATCGAATTAAGATCGTCCTTTTAAATAAGCCGTAAAAAAAAGAATTTATAACATCTGTTTACATTTAACTAAGATATCGCGTAACGTACAAAAATAAATACAATCAAATTTAGAACGTCTGTTTTTTTTTTTATAAATTTCAACGGTTTGAACAACAAAAGAAATAAAAATACAGAAAAGTGGCCAGTACTGCCAATAAACTCTGTTCTCATGTTTCGGTGGATCCTTGACACAAATAAGAAGATATAATTAATATCTAGATGTGTCGTTTGTTTCTTTGTGCGGATGACATCATTGCACCGGTCCATCACACAGCGTTATCTCACGCCTTGCTTAGGTTAAAATAACAAACATGATTATTAACGTGATAATGTTGTGAAAATGCGATAAGAATCGAATTGTCGATATTTGCACTAATTAGTCATCGCTTAATTTGTTGTAATATCAAGTGTAAATTTTTATCTAATAGTTTTTTTTAATAATATTTTTTTTACAATTTAAAATGGTATAACAAGCTATATAGTATTGATGGAAAGTGGTAATCGTCTGCCTATAGTCTATGTATGCTTAGATCTTTAAAACAGTACCATGGTTTTTTTAACAGATATAGTGAATTTCGCCCATGAGACTTTGTACAAAAGCCATTCCTGAGGACTGTCCCAGTTGTGTTTCCTGGCTGTGTTTCAGTAAATTAACGCCATATGGCGTGAATTTAAACCGAAACACAGCCATGCAAACACACTTCACGGTTCACGGTTGAAACACGAATGGGACATGGGCGAAACAATCGATTTTTGTACATGGTACTGCTATATATGTTAGATCTTGAAAACTTTCCATCGGATTTGGGCCGTGCTTGTTTGAATAGATAGATATATATAATATACGCATAATATTGTAGAGAAACACTAATAATTTTATCGTACTTATAAGTACGGTATGATATATTAAAAAATATAAATTCGAAATAGTATTCTGTAGTATATTTAATATCAGCATTGTACCCGTGCGAAACCGGGGCGGGTCGCTAGTTATTTATATATTATATATTTTTGCAGAAAGTATGTGTTTTTTTTATCACTAAAATGGCAAACAGGCATATGGTCCATCTGATGTTAAGAGGTCATCGTCGACCTATGAGCGCCTCCAATACTAGAGTTTACGTATCTTAGACCCTGAAGGAACCCTTGTATCCATCTTTCAAGATCCACATTTTTGCATCTTATTATTTTATCCAAATTTTTTATTACAAATTTATTTATTTGTTTAAGTCATCATGTTTTCACAAAATCTGTAAGAACAAATCGGCATATTTAACTGGCTGGCAATAAATGAGTGCATAATTCAATTTTCGAGGGCGTTTAATTTTTTTTAATGTCGGTTTTTAGTCTTCGATCGTGCATCCTCGGTTTGCGTCGTGTATCAACGCGCAAACCCCATTTTTTGTTCCAAATACGAATTTATTTTCCCCGAATGCATTTGGTCGCTCGCCAACAAGAAGTCAAGAATGAATGCGTGTCACCGAGTCCAGTAGGTACTCGCGAAGTATACTGCAAGTACCCAGACCGGTTATGTCCTCGAACAAATAAAAATATTCGCTTTTTCTGAACACCCTAAACTGGATGGTCGTGCACCGTTTATTTTCCTGTTTACTTTCTAGAATTTTGAGTTAAATTTTCTATTTATTTTCATGTATGATATGTAATAATATCGTAGAGAACATCACCAAAGCCTAACTGCGGTTGCCAAGTCGCCTGCCAAGCGTGGCAACTGTTGGCTAAAACTATTGGGGAGGCCCATTCAGCAGTAGTCAGTTAACGGCAGATATGATGATAATAATGAAATACTATATATATATACATACATTTTTACATAATATCTGTCTTTTACGCCAATGTCTCCCATTAGGGTAGGCAGAAACAATGGAAATCATGAATGTTTCATTTTAAATATCCTCTTAAAACTATATATTATTTCATATATGATAATATATATTGAGAGTCAAATTTTTTTGCTGCGGATAATCAAAAAATTTCATTTGTATATATGTAAAAATAATTTTGACAAAAATAAGAAAATTTACCAGTTTTAAAATTCAACACAGTCTTCCACTAAGGTGGGGAAAGCTATGGCAGTGATAATCATGATGATGGTTTCATTTTAAATATTGATTTAAAATAGATATTTTTTTGTAATAATTGCAAACTGTAATTAACACATTGTAAAATAAAGACAGTCAAATATTTGTTTGCCAACGTGTTGTTATAAAAAATCAACAATTTGATATCAGTTAAAAATTAAATAAAAAAAATAAATACATGTTATTAAGAATACTAAATACTAGTATTAAAATTAATGAAGATGTTTCCAACGGGCGGGCCGTGAGCTTGTTTGCCATTCTAAGTTGCATAAAAAAACATGAATAAAATATATCCGACTTCATTCCTAAGTGAATAGCGTAATGAAAATTTATTATTTTTGCATGAACAACGTTGTCTATATACATACACATACGCTTCAATGACGACAAATGATTTATCTGACCATCATCGATAGATCACTACAATCGTGTCCAGGTACCTGTTTCCTTTCACCTTGCGTTGTACCACTGTTTCTAACATCTTTTCATCCGTCACCTTTTTCACTGGCTTGAACTGAAACCCTTTCTTTGTACCGACACTTTCTTGTGAACAAACTCTCTAGTGATACTGTGTTATGTTAACGATCTCTAAGCCAGACGTGTCTGCATACGTTTTTTATAATTTACTAGCAACTTTTAAAATTATACTAGTTGACTTCAAGAGAACGCCATTAGGTGTTAAGTCCACCATATGTACATTTATTTATATAATTGTACATTGATGTTTAAATATTTAAAAAAAAAGTAAAAAAAAAGAATAAAAAGAAAATTAGATAAAATACAAGCCCATGTTATACTTTAATAATGTAGCTTTTTACAGGTGAAAGAATTTTTAAAATTACAAAAAAACTTAGAATGGTAAACAAGCTGACGGCCCACCTGATTGAAAGTGGTAACCGTCGCCTATAGAGTACTACGCCATGAGCAGTACTTTGGACATAACAGAATATACTCTTTCGCCTATGACACACCTATGCGTTGCCATTCCTGAGGATTCAGGTGTTACTCCCTCTGTATCCTGTAAATTCACTATCATACCCCACCCTTCAAACCGAAACACAGCCAAGTAAACACAACTGCTTCACGGTAGAAACACGAATGGGACAGAGGTGTCCAATCAAATGACTTTTGTCATTAAGTAAGTCTCCCTAAGCCGTAACAAATAAATCTTGATAGTATATGAGCTACTAATTTATATCCCGGACTTTGTTCGTATGCGTGACCGGAATATTTCGATCGATTGGGTTAATTTTTTTTATTTTTTTATTATACAACTTAGAATGGCAAACAAGCTGACGGCCCACCTGATGGAAAGTAGCAACCGTCGCCTATAGACATGAGCAGCAATAAGGAGTCTATATCCTTTTTTATATCAAATACCATGATGTACGCCATATTTCATGTTTGATTGTGCCGTGAACCAAGAGGCAACCAACAAACAAGCCCACTTTTACGTTTATAATATTAATAAGGACTAACTATATATTACTGCTGTTCTTATTTATTTATTTATTTAATACTTTATTGTTCACTTTAGTAATACGTAAAGATATATGACAATAGAAAGCAAATGTACAAAGGTGAGCTTAACTCTACAAGAGTTCTGTTTCAGTAAACGCGAAGTGGAAAGGAGCAATCTCAGCGGTATATTAACACATACATGTATATACTTACACATATATATAAATAAAATGTGTTCATAAGGATAGAAGATGCTCTTTAAGTATATACTTAACAATATTTAATTTATTCTCACTTTAATTACTATAATAAGTATTATATGTTACCCTGATGTATGATTAATTTATAAATTAATCAAAGGTGTATGGGTAAAGGTGTTGTATTGACTCATGCGCCTTGAAATTAGCATATTTTAAAAGATTAATCTAAAAAAAAATCATTATGGCCGATATTTAGCTAGACAATATCGGCGTTAAGGTATTTAAGTTAAAATAGGTATTTGAGTTAAAAAATGTGGAAGTATGTTGATGTATAGATTTGTCGAACGTGACCAGACTTCATAAATACCTATCTTTTGCCACTATTACCCCACCGACGTTTACAATCATTGGCTGGGTTACCGTTCCATTTATATCCATTGAAAAAAAAAACATGTTTACAAACATTCTCATCTGCCCTCGTAATGTTTGTAGGAGTTGGATAATTTACCTAGTCGCAACTGACTCGGTAGTCAATGACATTTATTTATTTATTTAAGGCAAACAAACAGCTAGAACAATACATAATAAGACACTTAAATAGTATTTTGACAGCCACTAAAGTTTGCACAAATGTAATACAAGTGAAGGCAACACAAAATTAAACAAATTAAACAATATCTACTATTGAAAACTACAGCAACCTTGTCAATAATAATGCTCATGGTGTTAACAAAGCTATCCATTTTTTGAGAACAACACATTATTTGAGAATAATACCTGTATAACTATTAAAAAAAAAAAGTAACACTTGAAAATAAATAAGAACTAAAAAAATTTAAGAAAATTAAGACTTCTGACTGTATATTAAAGAGAACTTGTATAAAAAAACGAAATTTCGCTAATAGTCCAACAGAATTGCTGTTTGTTGGCATAATTTCAGGAATCTTAGCGCGACATTTAATTTTGTTGTTATTAACAGATTCTATCTATTATTACATTATATTAGTCACCCACTATAAAAACTCGACAATATTTACTGCTGTATTAAGGTCACAGTGACACCAACCCGGTGTTTACACTTTTGTACAACGTTTCGATAAAAATCTTCCAAAATTGTTTCGTGTTATACATATCCATTGGAGTTTGTTATGCAGAGAACAGCTATCACTTCATGACCTTTTGATCCAGTGGTGAGTACACGTTTATTTGTGTTAATGTGATCTTGGATTCGATTCTCGGTCGAGACAATTTAGGAAATGATCTTTTCTGAATTTAATCGGATGTTCTGAGTTGTCTCTGAACACACAACCATACATAATAGTAGTATATTTATATATCTATAAAAAATATTATGCAGTGGATATCCTTAATGTGGTCATTTATGGCATACCTGCTTCCAAATTAAAAATATTTTGGGCAGTAAAACTAACTTTAATTCTAAATAAGATCTTCTAGTCCATTATGAACAATACAGACGACTATACTATTTCCTTCTTGGGGGAAAAGAATTATTAGTAATGGGAATTATCAGTCCCATCGCTAGCAATATACCCTATCAGGCTGACCTCCCATGCTCCCCGCCTGAAACCATCGTGCTGAGTTCCAAGTGTGTTCATTACGATGGGCTAGTTGACCTGCTTTTTCATTCTCACCTATCTTCCCTCACTGGTACCCCACAAGCGTATTCCGTTAATGCAGGCGGGTCACTATTTCATTATCATTAATTAAAAAAAAAAGACTTTTCTTCTGCTCAACTTAAACTAGAGGCAGATACAGTCGTCAGCATCTCTGTCCCACGAATTTCTACTGTACATATTTATCTTGCATGTTATGTTTCGATCTTAAGGATAAGGTATGCCTGTGAAATTACTTGGTACTGTCTTGATGACTCAAAAACATGCAACACGCGAGTACTTCCTCTATTATTGCGAGTGATGGCGGATGATAAACATCCGTAAAGCCTTCATGAGATGCGGTGACCGCTTATCAAATGAAGAACCGTATGCTTCATTACCACGTTACTTATATAAATGCATCTATATTATAATATTACATGTATCACATCTCCATATTTAGAATTAACAGAATTTTTCATCGTGCCTCTGATCCAATTGTTTATAATTACTCCTCTCCATCCAAAGGTTGCCTGGAAGAGATCGATTTTAGTGATAAGGTCGTTCATTGTTATCTCATTGTAATTATTTCTTGTAATTGTTTATATTTATAATAAGTTTACTATTGTAATCTTTTGGAGGAAACAATAAATAGTATCTATCTATCTATTCACAGAATAGCGAAAATACGAAAATGCGATACATATCACCTTTACCAATTCATGTCTTCTGTAAGATGACTGGCGTTTCCTACCCACGTATGGCCATGCCTGTGGTTCACAACTTAAATGGCACTGGAATTTGAGGTCCCGTACCGGAGACGTGAGGTAACTGTTTCATAATTTGCTACCGAGACAGGTTTGCAAAGTGGCACCTGATTGGAATATTCTTGTTTCGACGAGGAATCTAGTTACGCGCTTTAGCTGAGACGATTTTCAAGATCCTTGTCGGTTAAATAATTAGAAATACTGAATGCAATTAATTCATTAATTCTCACAGACTCACAGTCTTAGCGGAAAAAATGTTGGCGATGTAAAGAAGTTAAAGCTAATTGAGTTATTGAGATAACCGAGTTATATGGTCGGTTGCTGCCTCATCGCTGTTTGTGATGTTTTCCTTATTGGTTACAAAGGTTACTTCCACACTGGTCCTCCGTGTGCTGAAGGAGATTTTATTTTTGGGCTGAAAATGGAATGGAAAACGCGCCTTCTCTGAAAGTATACGCTGGCGGGGCATTAGAGAGGATTGATAGATGAGGACGGAGTTAGGTTAGTCGGTCCATCGTAACAAATTTGCCAGAAATTTTATGCGTGAAAATGAAATAGTGACTCGGTATACATTGAGGTATACCAGTGAGAGATGATAGGTGACAATGAAGTAGGCCAGTTGACTCATCATTTATAATCAATGGTTTCCAACGGGAACCGGTGGAGGTCAATCTGAGTTATCAATGTCGGTGAGGACAAAGTATATTACTAACAATTATTAACAATGGCTTTGTATATCCCGGCATTGTATATTGTAGTATTGGCCGCCCCTTCCTTTCCCATTGGTGTCGTATTAGGCGACTATGGAAGAGCGAGGGATGAGCAGTCGCGTTCCTCTTAAAGCATCTCTAAAAGCCTAACTGTGATTGCCAAGCGTGGCAACTACTAGTAAAAATCCGCCTATAGAGAAGGTTTATGTTCAACAGTGGACAGTTAACGGCTGAAATAATAATAAAAAGTTAACCATTACTATCAATCCCTTTCTCCCCATTTAGCAGGAATTAGCCGTGTGGAAGTCGATCTGATAAGGTATATTATTAGCAATATTTATTTATTTATTTCCATTACGAATAGACAAGGCCGACAACACGTTTGCAATTTCCCTGATATTGCGAGTATCTATGGGCGGCGGTAATCACTTACTAGCAGATGAGCCGCATGCTCGTTTGTCCCCTGTTACAAAAAAAAATAAAGCGACCTTGGTTTCTCCGGTTATATATATCTTCGTTACACGGTTCAAGTCGCGGTTGAAGTATAAAAAATTATAGTAGATTCGAAACGAAGTGATTTGCTGTTTCCCGTGTTCCATATTTTAGAAACCCCATTCATGTTAGCAGACAACCATCTCCTCCTGTACATAAACAATATGTCAGACAAATTAGAACAAATGGCCGAGTGTAAGGAAGTGTAGTGACCTAAATACTGCAGCTACTGTTTGGGGACACCCACGTTAGACGCGTGGGCGCCGGAGGTAACGTGGTCTATAGTCTATGATTACCAGGCATCTTCCAGTAACCTGAGTGAAGTACTAAATTTACATTTAGTACTTCCACGATTATGTCGGTTTTTTTAGCGACTTAGGTTGAGATTCTTAAATTGCGGTTTTTTTTTGCAAACATTGAACCGATTTTAATCATTCTTTTGCCATTCATAATGCTTAATTACGTGTTGGTTATGTATTTGTTTGCGGAGTAAAATCTACACAATATGCACACGATTTTGCATTCTAATTTTGATGATATGCTAACTTATTGTAATTATAATTTGTAATTGTGGTATTGTTGTAAGTTTAGTGATTTCGTCGCCTAACACATACGCCTTTACCAGAGGGAGACTTTGTACAAAAGTCAATTGCTTGGGTACCTCTCTCCCATTCGTGTTTCAACCG
Organism: Galleria mellonella; assembly: GCF_026898425.1. Lineage (NCBI taxonomy): Eukaryota > Metazoa > Arthropoda > Insecta > Lepidoptera > Pyralidae > Galleria > Galleria mellonella. The sequence goes on from NW_026442129.1 coordinate 687,896, forward strand.
TGAAGCAGTCGTGTTTGCATGGCTGTGTTTCGGTTTGAAGGGTGGGATATGGCGTGAATTTACTGAGTACAGAGGAATAACACCTGAGTCCTCAGGAATGGCAACGCATGGGGGGTATCATGGGCGAAACAGTATACTCTGTTATGTCCATGGTACTGCTCATTTCTATAGGAGGCGGTTACTGCTTTCCATCAGGTGGACCGTCAGCTTGTTTGCCATTTTAAGTTGTATAAAAAAAACATTGAATTATAGAAATTGTGTCAAAATCATTAGTATACTGTTTATTGTATAGTTGTTTAGTTTTCAAATAACTGGTTTTCTCACAATTGAAGTCTGTTTTTTTTTGTTGAGACAATCTTTAATTGTTATCCCAATACGCTCAAGGGAAATACAACTATATTGTATTTTATTTTATGGATGAAAATGACATGGTAACCCCGCCTGCGCTATCGGTATACACTGGTGGGGTACTAGTGAGCGGTGATGGGTGAGGATGAAAAGGCAGGTCAGTTAGCCCACTGTGACGAATTCAATAATAAATTGGTCACGATAGTTTCCAGGGGAACTGCGTGGAGGTCGACCTGATAGGATAGATAGATAGATATAAACAATTACAAGAAATAATCACAATGAGAAAACAATGGGCGACCTTATCGCTAAAAGCGATCTCTTCCAGTCAACCTTTGAATGGAGAGGAGTAATTATAAACTGTTTGATTGCAGGCACGATGAAGATCCTATAATTTCTAAATATGGAGATGTAATACATGTAATAATGTAAATATATGTAGATATATTGATAGCAATGGGGACTGACCTCCCCATTACTAACAATCCCTTCCCCCTACTATATTATGTTAAGAACGTTAATACAAACATAAATTCTATTATAGTACTCATTATTTTATCACTTCCGGAACATTGATGATTAATTGATGACTAATAGAATGACACTAGGTTATGAGAGCATCGTGTATTTCTGTAAACAACATCACCTTCATGTTCACAACTAATGCCTAGCGTACTAATGGTTTTTATTTATGAATGAGTAAATACAGAGATGGACCAGTATTTTTTTTTGATGGGTGAAATTGTTATGGTAACCCCGCCTGCGCTAACGGGATACGCTGGCGGAGCACCAGTGAAGGGTGATAGATGAGAATGAAAACAGGCCAGTTAGCCCATCATGATGAATTCATCAGGAATTAACCATGATAGTTTCCAATTGGAACCGAGAGGATGTCGACCTGGATGGGGTATATTGCTAGCAATGGGATTCTCAGTCTCCATTACTAACAATCCCTTTCCCCCCGGATCAGTATATTAAGTTCTGTAAATAATAATAATAGATACTTTAATAGTGTAACAAACGTCGATAAACGATTTGTAGACAAACTTTAGATTTGAGATAAACGTTTGGTAGACATTTGAAAATGTTTGAGTATTATTATAAAACGGAATCGTGTCTGAAAGTGAATTTTGTTTTGCAACAAACACTTTTTACCTGTACCTGAAGAAAAGCTATCAATTGTCATGTATGTAATGTGGGACTAATGCGGGAGTAAATCGTATTGTTGACAAAAGGAACCGGCAGAATCGGTTCTGAATTAGCTACGCAATCGCGTAATATTGTCGTAAACAAGTTGAGGCGAATTATGAACTACGATTGTTTTTATGACTCTTAGTATGACAAACAATGAAAGTGGTAACTGTGTAAGCGGTAAGAGCAGTACCATGGACATAACAGAGAATACTGTTTTGCTCATGATACACCCCATGCGTTACCATTCCTGAGGACTCGGGTGTTATTCCTCTGTACCCAGTAAATTTGTTACGTTTATAATATGTGTTAAACTGCTCACGTAATCCTGGAATGTGAGGCTGTGGCCCATCAACGTTTAGAAATCCTCGGAACGGTGGGGTCGCTCCGTGAGGTCTGTGAAGAACCCAGGAAGCTTCTGCGCTTCTGGGCGGACCTAGGTTGGCTGTACTAGCCACGACTCATACGCACAACGGCCCATATGAGAGGCTAAGCGCGGAAAATAGAGTCTTTTTCACATTCACATTCATAATATGTGTTAAATATTGCCAAGTATTTAATCGTAATAAACTTTTGTTTTGAAGGGATGGCCTATTCTTTTCTGGAACCACACGGCTATTATTAGTATATGCAAATGTAGTATATAAATAAATTCACAGTATTTTATTTTATTTTATACAAAAATCCACAGCTCTTAAAAAATAACTTACATGCTAAGTCTCTTATGAATACAGCCAATAACGGATTTTATTTATACAAACGAAAATTTTGATTTCAAAGCGAGGTAGGCAAGTTAGAGTGGGTGTATGCAAGCAATATAAGCACATGTATGAAAGAAACCATATATAATAATTAGTGTCCATAAAGTTAAGTTAATTGATATATAAAATAATTAAAATCCATGTTGCTAAAGTTCAGATATTGACAGCAATGATTAAATAATACAAATTCATGGTCACCAATTGTAAAGAGGGTTAAATGTATGCGTGGGTGTATGTGTAGTGTGATATAAATAAATGTATAATAGTGTGATATAAATAAATGTAAATATGTAGTGTATATACGTACATGTATGTACAAACGGTGAATTATAGCAATTTTATAAATATGTGTCATTCCCTAAGTTAAAACATGATTGCATTGACCAGTTACCTAAGCGTATGACTCACAGTCATAGTTGAGTTCAGTGCATTTGAGCAAAGCGACGGAAGCTCATTTACAAGTTAATGAAGCTATTAGAGGTTCTTCTAGCGTTTGAATGGTTATGCTAATGCGTGATTGCTTTGCATATATAGGGATTTGTGAGCCACGGTGATTGAGATTGATTACTCGTCCCATATTGTGGGCTTTTGGTATTGTTTGTCCATAACACGGGTTGGTGTACTGGCGACGATTATCTTGGTTTACGCATACTAATATTATGAAAGTAAGTTTGTGAAATTTGAATCGCATGTCGACGATTTTGAATGGATACGGAAATTAAGGTCATTTTTTGTTATTTTCATTTTTCATTTAAGAGTTTCCTCTTGTCGGTGCAACTAATTCATGCATCTTCCTCCAGCCACCTCTATCCCAGGCCATATCCTTTATCTCCCTATACGACATGACGCCTATGTTTCCTTTATCTGTCCCATGTAGTTAATCCTCGGTCTTCCTCTTCCTCTTTTGCCCTCTATCTTTCCTTCTATTATGCTCTTAAAAAAATCGTCATGTTGTATAAGGTGGCCCAGCATTTTGCCTTATTTTGGTTTATATGTTATGTAAATTTATTGTTCTTTTGAAAGTGTTTTTAAAGCCGTGACAATGCATTTATGAAGTAATTTAACTTCATAAATGCATTTTTGCATGCAATGATTTTAATTTAGATCTAGATTTGGGACTAAATGCTAAATAAAAATATAAAGGTCTGAGTGAGGAGTTTAGCTCTTTCGTGCCCAAATAAACGACAAAGTCTGTGTTATGTTTTCCCATCCAAATATAATTTGCGCCAATTTAAAGCAAATGTATTCACATTTGGCTATTTGTGAATCTGCGAGCTCCATCTTAGACCACATCAGAGGGAGACTTTGTACAGAAGTCATTTGCTGTACCTCTGTACCATTCGTGTTTCAACCGTAAAGTAGTTGTGTTTGCATCGCTGTGTTTCGGTTTTAAGGGTGGGATATGGCGGGATTTTACAGGGTACAGAAAAATAACACCTGAGTCCTCAGGAATGGCAACGCATGGGGGGCATCATGGGCGAAACAGTATACTCTGTTATGTCCATGGTACTGTTCATGTTTATAGGCGACGGTTACCACTTTCCATCAGGTGGGCCGTCAGCTTGTTTGTCATTCTAAGTTGTATAAAAAAATCATCGCTTTCCATCAAGTGAGATCGTGATCAATTGCGTAATTCAATAGTAAAAAAAAGTATTGTCAATACTGAAGCCGGGATATTGTCATTGTTTTCACACAGTATGCAGGAGTGCCTCGGAGACTTCTCGTCCATACACTGTTATGGATATTAGCATATCAATGGTTCCAGCGTATTAGTCTACTACTAGTTCTAGACCGGACAGCTCTCAGCACTTATCGGCCGTTTGTCGACCGGTCATCGAACCTTGTACGGTTTTATGGGCTTTAGAACCTCGATAAATTGTGCTAGTATTTTTTTTTTATGGCTGATTAACTCACTTCATGTTTGACTTTAAGATTTATCCATTGATGTAGTACTTTTAGAAAAGTTATTTGATTTTGTATTAATAAGTATCTTGCTACGTATGTTCGGGTGCTTATTATACAAAAACACATAAACCTTTATAAAATAAACATAAAACTATATTAATATTTTTTTTAATGATTAATAATGGAATGGTAACCCCGCCTTTTTTGCGTGGCGAAATCCTCATGGAGACCCGCACACTCCGGGGGAGGCATGTGGGTTCTGTCGGACTCTTACCGGCTAAATCCATCACGTGTTTTCCTCGGCTACGACTAATGGTGGCGTTGCTGCGGTTCCGGTTTATTACTACTCAGCAATAATGCCAAGGTGGTTTTTAAACCCCAATTCAAGAAGGGAGAGCCCGGGTCTAGGAGCCTAACTCCTAGTCCGCGCTTACGGTATACGACTGGCGGGGCACCGGTGAGGGATGATAGGTGAGAATGAGAGAGGAAGTCAGTTAGCTCATCGTGATGAATACATCGGAAATTCAGCACGATGGTTTCCAGATGGGATCATGTGAAGGTTGACCTAACTGGGTATATTGCTAGCAGTGGGCTAGCAGTTAGTATTCTGCGTTATTAACAATCCCCCCGCCCCGTTTTATCGTGTTTATTCCATATAGATTTTGTAGCGTTCGAAACTGATCTCAAAAATGATTGGAAGTCGGAACCGTTTACTTCGGGCCATTAGTATCGATTTCGGCTAAATACGAAGGTTATCTCGATAAACCTTGTTAATGAAACGGCATTGTTAATGAACGACCGCTTACATAGGTTCATCTAGGTCATTATCTAAAATTAAGCTTTCATCGCAATTTCACAGATACCATAGCGTGTAACGGGATATTTTTTAATGCCAATTATGAAACTACACTCGTGTGTTAGAAAGTAAGTCTAGACTAGGCAATTTAACTGAGTGAAGATATTTCATCTTACCTACATCTCAGATGTTTTTACCTTTGAACTCGACATAATTATGACTTGGTTAGCAAGAGTAATGTTAACAAGATATATTTGACTTTTCTTTTTAAGTGTTTTAAAAAAGAAAGTTCTCGTTTATATATTTTTTTTGTTTGACAGGTTTGTTAATAGTGCTCTACGAAATTGTGGCTAAACCAGTTATTTTAATTTAAAAACTAAACTATTAAGTCAATATTGGTAAAATTTTTATGGGTTTAATTTGTAAGTATATTTTTTCAAATAAAGAAAGAATTTTTCAAATCAATTTACAATTGACGGAGTTATGAAGTAATAAATATAAAAAAATACAACCAAATTGAGAACTTTTTATAAAGTCGGTTAATCATGAACAGATATTGTTTTAATTAATGCGAGTAGTTAAATGGTTCCGTTGGTATCATATTAAATATGAAATATTTTGCATATTAAAATCTTGTTTGCCGTCATCTTTCTTGAAGAGTATTGTTAATTTTATAAAATTTAACTTGAATGTTTGGATTATTATAATGAAAAAGGAATGGTAGTCTCGCCAGTGCTGTTAGTTTACACTGGATGGGTACCAGTGAGGATGATCAGTCATTTCATCTTGATTTATTAACTGCGAGGGGTTCCGCGAGAAGCAGCAAAACTCTTCCCCACTATTAACAACCCCCCCCCCCCGCTACAACCATTCCCCCCTCGTCGGACCATAAACATTACACCGCGCTAATGCCTAAGCCGCGGCCGAGACACCGCAGTGGTCTCATTTGACCGGGACGTGAAACCGGTACCCATCGGGCTGCGGCATCGGCCGATGATGTCATGCCTGTTATTATGCGCGAAACTGGCTTCGTACCATTTGCAGTATTTTTTCCAAGGTTCCTGCATTTTAACGCCGACCAAGTATCACTTAAGGAATATAAATTTTTAAATGACTCCTAAAAGGTTTTTTTGTTTAGAAAACTTAGAATGGCAAACAAGCTACCAGAAGGAGCATATATATAACCAACATTCATTCACTAGAATGAATGTTGACCATACCAGAGGGAGACTTTGTACAAAAGTCGTTTGTTCGACACATCTATCCCGTTCATGTTTCTACTGTGAAGCAGTTATTTTTGCATGGCTGTGTTACGGTTTGAAGGGTGGGATACGGCGTGAATTTACTGGGTACGGAGGAATAATGTAAAAATAAATCCCCATGCGTTGCCTGAGTCCTCAGGCAACGCATGGGGAGTGTGATGGGTGAAACAGTATACTCTGTTATGTCTATGGTACTGCTCATGTCTATAGGCGACGGTTACCACTTTCCATCAGGTGGGCTGTCGGCTTGTTTGTCATTCTATGTTGCTTAAAAAAAAAGCTCACGACTCATACACCACGCCTAATGGAAAGACGTGAACAGTACAATGGACATAACAGTGTATTCTGTAATGCCTGAGAACTATTGTGTCCCCGATTTACCTGTATTTTTGTATGTTTCGATTTCGCCAATTATGATATTAAAAGTTGTGGTGTAAAATTTACTGTTAACCTCTTATAACACTTCTTTATTTGTGTTTCAGGTAATTCATTCATTCCTTATGCCAAGATTACGGAAATATTGTAAGTAAATATCAAGAAATGAGAAATTACACTTTATTTACTATCTAAAGTAAATATGGTTCGATTTTTGTACAGTGACTCATTTTGTATTTCACACAAATATACGAGTACATTATATTTGTGTGAAACTCTATCTCATTCATGTTTCTATCTTGAAGCTGTTGTCATCTTCACACCTCGTGTGGGGGGTGTGTGACTCGGGGCTACTTTTTTTTTAACAATGACAATGGAATGGTTACCTTGCCTACGCTAATGGTATATGCTGGCGGGGCACCAGTGAGGCATGATAGGTGAAATGAAAAGTCAGATCATTTAGCCCATCGTGAAAAACATACCACGACTTTAGCACGATAGTTTCCAAGGAGGGCCACGTGGAGGTGGACCTAACAGTGTTTTGCCTCGCGTTGTATCACCGCCGCACATAACAATTTGCGGGTCATGTATGAGAAATTTTTCGATGTATCACTTCGGGGGAGAGTGCCATTCGGCTCCACCTGCCGGGTGAGACCCCGTGGGGGGAGGTGAAGGCTGTAAATTGCCAGCGTATGAGCGAGACGTGAAGCTGTGTTGTGCAAGGTCTTTATACGTTCAGCCATGATGTATGACTCATGCCGATGATGCTATTACATTCGCTTTACAGCCACTTTCCACCTATTTACTTGTCCATATACACACAGCGTCTGTTGCGCGTATAATTTGTGTGCGTGACTTGCATCTCTATGGATTATTTACCATTTGTTACGCGGCCTTTCCGTCCGTTTAGTTCTTATCTACATCGTATGTGACTACATCATACACTGGCTAAGTTTAAAATAATATTTAAATAATTCAATAATATTTAGATAATTTTTGGGATTTGGATTTCTGAGATACAGATCTCAGACCTAGTTTAGGGTCCAATCTTCCACAAGTTTTACAAAGCATTCCATTTATGCATTTATATATGTATATATTATTAGTTGTATTTTTTTTTATCTGGCTGTCTTTTTATGTGAAATTTGTGGAAATAAATAAATAAATCTATTATCTAAAAAAAATTAAATAATTTATCTTTACGCCAAATTTCTTAGGCAGAGAATTGAATGCTAAACCCAGAAGCGTTTACATTCTTACATCTCTCGTTACATCCTCGTCTGATTCCTATATCCCGTTTTCAAAGGTCTGGTTTATCCAGATGCGTCTTAAATTGTCATGTAACAGACCACTGTAGGGAACTATATTGTGGTATATAATGCAAACGAACAAAAATTTATTCTTTTTAGCTTTGGTCGTATTTTTTTATTTATTTATTGTTAAGCGTATTGAGTCTCCCACCCGGGAAATGGGTATTGGCGACCCGCACTCATGCTAAAGTTAAAGGAGTTAAGGGGCCACCTGAAAATCAGCGCTATATAGGTGCATCTCGCTGGAGATGTGCATATATAGCAACAACTGAGGCAGCCCCAGTAACCAGCAAAGTTAATTGTTTTTTTTTCTTTATATTGTGATTTTTTTTTTATTTTATTAATGGTAATAAATATTATCTACGTATCTATCAAAATCGAAGCAAAACTGTACCAAGTCGTCTAACTGGTGACATTGTTTGTACATAGTATAAAAAATGAAAACACCAGTGTTCCAGACAGCACTGCCGTGTCTTATCTTCACAGTCTAGTTACAAACACGACGACAATAACCAGCGAGAGATCCATAACACAAGTGTTACAAAATGCAATTACTCACTTGACGGCGTGCAACGTAATAATACATAATACGAGGTGTAACGACGATTCTTGGATCAGCGTTCGAGTGAGACATATATCCAGTATATCTTTCAGTGTATTTATAAGTAACTCTATTAAAGCTACTGTAGCCTCTCTCGTAAGTATTCGTAGGCGACGGTAGCCACTTCCCATCGGTGGACTTTTTTTTTTGATGGGTAAAAATGGTATGGTGACCCCGCCTGCGCTAACGGGATACGTTGGCGGATCACCAGTGATAGAAGATAACAGGAAATCGATAATAAAAGCTAGTGTTATATAATAGAAAAACTAAAATTGTAATTTAATTTGTGTTTTTTATTTTACGCTATTATATATACAATAATATACCTCAAGATTTGTTTGTGTTAATACATCTTCCGAACTCGCCCTTTACAAAAACTTCGGTTCAAAATGAATGCTATTAGTCAGAGAGCCCTCTATTCCGTTACACCTAAAGCGCACAAATTTTTCACAAGAGTAATCACAAACAAAAGCAATAAATAATACAGTGCGTGCCTCCCAAACAATATGCACAACAAAAATGTCGGATCATTCCGATTCACGACACGGTGCTTGTAACGCGGTATCATCACGGCATACCATCACGGCCCGGGAGCCGGGACCCTACCTGCTGCTTCCCATTGTCATTTTGATTTTGGTGACGTTCCCTGTATTTAATATATTTATTTACATCAAAAATAATCCGTAAGAAGTTTATAAAAACTTACATTTGGTAGACAAGCTGGACAGAAAAAGTAACGAGTGAGGAAGTCTTGAAACGGGTGTATGAGGAAGGAACATTAATAAAAACAAAAGAGAATAGAAGAGGCAAAATATTAGGCCACCTTATACGACTTGTAGATTTTTTAAAAAGCATAGTAGAAGAAAAAATAGAGGGCCAAAGAGGAAGGGGATGACCAAGGACAGGTAAAGGAAACACTAGGTGTCGAGTCGTATAGGGATGTCAAATATACGACCTGGGATAAAGCTGGTTGGAAGAAAATGCATGAATTAGTTGCACTGACAAGAGGGAAGTCTTAAATGAAAAGAAAGACGTTACTTTATGTATTGTGGATATAAGAGAAGTTGATTATGTAAAGCCTGTAATTTGTATATGCTTTGCAAATATGAGCCCTGCGATAATGTTATGGCAGTGCCTTTTTTATCGACTTCAGAAATATGAGGGTTTTAACGAATGGGTCATCCCTTCCTTTTCCATAGGAGTCGTAAAAACAGACTAAGGCAAGTTAAGGGTTGAAGGATGGATAGCAGCGTCCTTCTTAGAACATCACCAAAGCCTAACTACAGTTGCCAATCCTCCTGTTAAGTGCGGCAATTACTGGCAAAACCCCTCAGTGATAAAGGCAGTCTGCTTGGACATGGGGTGGCACACTGATGGGGCAGGCTTGTGTTTAGCTTTGGACAGTTAACGGTTGATGTAATAGTGGTACCAATAAAAAAGAATCGTTAAAATTGTTTCAGAAATATAGCAAAAAATTCAGATGAATTTAAATTCCTGCTTCTTCTGGAAGTTTTACAAAAATTGTTCTTCTTAGTGGTTCGATTTCTTATGTAACTCTTAGGTTAAAATAAACATAGGGTTATATTTCAATCGATTGAAGTGACAACAAGCGCTGTCTGTTTGTCATGGGGTGCTATACAAAGCGAGGGTTCCCCTGGTGTTTGGGAACTAAATTGATCACGCAAACGTTGCGTCCGAAGAATTTTTTAAGCGAGGATAAAGGATCAGCTTTTCAATACAAGATTATAAAAATGGCAGCCATTTTGATTTATTCATTAGAATTTTTAAATTTTGAATATAAAAAATAATATCTATAGAAATAGAGACTCCACAGACGTCAAAATGGACTATTTTATTATTATTTTAGCCGTTAACTGTCCACTGCTGAACATAAGCCTTCCCCAAAAGAGGACTTTCGCCAGGCTTGGCAGGCCGGTTGGCAACCGCAGCTTGTCTTTTAGAGATGTTTTAAGATCCCTCTTAAAACATCTCTAAAAGACTCTTTCTGCTACCCATCTCTCGCCCTAAAATGGTCTCCTCTTACGACACCCACGGGAAAGGAAGGAGTGGCTTATTTTATGTCGGGGTACAAATGGACTATTAGGACGATTAAAAATATTTTTTATCTGATATACAAATGGGCAAGAGAGCATCCTGGATCAGTGGTATACCTATTACCTGAACTTATAGTCCATAAAGGTGATGTGTTCGAATCTGTCCGGTTGAATCTAGGCACGTCGAGTGTAACCATTTTAAAAACTGTCGATAAATGCGTCCTATATTTTTTTATTTTTACATAAGCATTATTTTTTGCCATTTCCGGGTTCAGAGGTTGCCCGGCTTGAAATGTAGTCTATACTATAAGTAAAGACACTTGAATTATCAGATTTCATTATATTAATAAACTGACTTTTGATTTATAATATTCATAAGGATATTTGACTTTATAGGAGAAAACGAATAAAAGAAAAAAATTGTTTAAAGTTTCGTAAGCATACATATTTTAATATAATAACTACCGTTTTAACTTACGTGTAATTAGATCGAGAAAGTTCCACTAGTTACAGTATCAATAAGTGATCCTTGAGTCATGAGCGGCTGTGACTCTAACACGAGCCAGCCTGCGTGCCTCGGCGCTTGCGGCATTGTAACAGATAGGAAGGACAGCGTTCTGAACTCTTCGGTTATCCGTCTTTCTTATCTGACTATATCACTAAGTATCATGACTAAGGATCACGAATTGATTTCGAAACTAGTCGAGCTTTTTCGATCTAAGTACACGTAAATTAAACCGATAGTTATTATATTAAAAAGAAAAAAAATGGTTTACTTTTGACATTCACTTTTTTACATGTTACATAGAATACACCCATAAAGGTTCTGAAGTTGGAACTCAAACCCTCAATAATAAATTCAAGTATAAATCGTTTAGTAGAAATTTTACTGGCAACTTTTATACTCATACACGAGTCGGAACCCTCGTAGCTCGGTACGTATTGTAGTCGCTTTATATGTTGTTGTTATCATAACTTACTTGTTGCAATAAATGGGGGGGGGAAGGTTATCGGAGCTCGTAGGTACCTTTCAATGAAAAACTTTTTTCTTTTTCACTGAAGGAAGTAAATTTTGTTTTATGGTTTTGTCGATGTTCATATAATTTGATTGTGTTAATTTTTTTATTTTGGAAGTATGTAATTCGTCCTGAGTTTAAAATTTTTTTTTAATGGTTGAAGTTGAAGTTAGAATTTTACCTACCTAACATACCTAGTAAAATAAACATAACCTACATAAAAGGAAAAGTTTATTTAGGTTCTTGGTTGTTTCATACAGCTTAAAGACATTTGAAATTAATTATAGAAATTCCTTTTAGGTATACATACATATGGTTTATATATTTACCCACTTATTCATAGTAATTAAAATATTCTGCAAATTCATTTTAACTCTTACACTTTTTTTCAGTATTTAAAAATTAAGAATGTAACTAGGAAGTAAACAGTTCAATAGCTGAAATAGATTTATAAGAGGTTTGACTTTTTTTATGAACATATATACGTGTATGAACTATGTATATAAATAATTGGTATATGAACATGATAATGAAATGAAGTATTTTTGAGAATTCACCCACTAAAAGATTTAAATAGGCGATGAATGTTTGCATGGAAGAATATTTATGAGAAATTATGGTACGATAGTGGAATCGAATCGTTAGGTAGTATATCTTCCAAATATACAATTACTAAAATGTATTATTGATTTACTTCAAGAAGATCTAAAGTCGAGATGTCTAAACTTGTGGAGTACAGATTATAATTAGATTACAGTATTAAATCAATTATTTTTACTAATCCTCGCTTATTTATTTATTTTATTTAATACTTTATTGTACACATTAGTTATAAAAATATGACAGAGGTAAACAAAAGTACAAAGGCGAGCTTAACTCTGATAGAGTTTTCTTCCAGCAAACTCAAAGTGGAAAGGAGCATCAATGTCAGCGGATACAGCAGTGTACAATTTTTAAATAGCCAAAATTAAATTAATTAGATTATATTATATAGCTTACAGGTAGGTATTATGTCGAACATTTTGTATTTACATTATATGATAATTACTGATAACATCAAGTTTATATTATACATCAAAATGTCACGATAAAATAGCATGGAGCATCGTAATGTAACCTACTTTATTTATTGCCTAATAAACTAAACCTCAAAATTAGAGCACACAGCCCTACAAAAATAACATGTAAGATATTCTAAATCAACCAAACAGAAACTCTATTATAAATTCTGTATGAGATAAAATTTCCTCTGACATCATAAATGTGAAATTGAACGGTATTAATAGAAGGCCCTGTGGCCGAGCATGCCGGTATAATAGCATCTGGTCATATAATGTTGGAGCCACTTTGGAAATGTAGACTTATGTTTCTAGGTATTGGTGGGCTGTGGGATGCTGGTGAAGTGGGTATGAATCACAGGTTTGTTGCACTGTAAATAGTTTATAGTGGCTGGAAATAAGTTCCCTTTCAAAGAGATCGTGTGAATGTATTATAGACTGAAATGAGCAGACATTTACAGAGGGTAGGATCTTCTATCCTATTAGCATTTTCTGCCGGCAAACAGCTCAGCTAGCATAGTTTAATAAGTAATAAAGAAAAAGGGCATAAAATCTATGGCTACGCAGGAGGGCTACCATGGGCGTCACAGTGTATTCTTTGATATATAAGGTGCTGTATGCCCATCAGGTGGACCATTAACATGTTAAATTTAAGTTATGTAAATAATTGAAATTTGGATTGAAAATAATAATTATTTTTCCAACAGAGGAGATGAATAACTTTTTTTTATCTTTGAACAGCCATCAGCATAACTCAACGACCGACGCTTTATAGATGAAGCCGCAGTATTAATATATGATTTTTATTCAACAATGCCAATAAGATCGGCATCCAGACTTTATTGCGTTGTGCTAGATAGAATTTTATTAGCTCGCACCCCGTTGTGTCATCCACTGTACGTGGATTTGCCTAGACATTCATAACCGTTTCCAGGCTATTTGTTAGAGATTGGCCTGTTATAAACTGGTACACGCATATATACATAGGTCTTCACTCATATATACATCATCCTTTATTAGTGTCTGCCAGCGTATACCGTTAGCATGGTCGGGGTTACCATTCCATTATCATCTATCAAAAAAAAAATATGTAAAGATTAAGCTAAGATTATTCTGTCTGTTATTAACCGATTTGGAAAATTCTTTTTTGTTACTGAAACGATATTTTTATATTTTAATGTAATAATTACCGGTTTAACTTACATAAACCAGATTCGGGACTAATTCGGGAGCCTTAATCATGAGCGGCTGCGCGCGCGAGCCAGAGAAACATGAAATGTTTTCCGAAATTTCGGAGCCGAACGAAACACAAATTTGATGTTAAAATTACATAATACTTACCGTTTAAAAACATTAAAAATTATAAAATATCATTCTTTTGGACTTTTATGGTAGGATTTATGACGAACGAAATGTTAAGCTCCATTTACTGGGACGATTAAGGTATGAATGAAAACACGAAATTGAGTCCGAAACTTCGGAATTTCGTTTCATGGTAGGCCTCCTGATTTTTCGCGCCTTGGCCTGCTAAGCGCTGAGACAGAGAGAGAGAGAGTAGACTTACAAATTGGTCCCATCGAATTTTTCACGTTTATAATATTAATAGCATAATCTGTATAAAAATGTAAACGGAAAAAGAAGCTGTTTACGTCTTAAAAAGGACTTCATAAAGTGAAGTTTATTGCAAAGAATATTATGCAATGAATAAGACCGTTTAACTTCCCTGAATCAAAAGCTGTATGTGCCGTATCTCTAATAGCTCCGCAACAATCATCCGGAATGTTTATCGTTTCAAATTTAACACCATTGGCCGCTCGTTGAGTGGTCTGAACTATGAATGACTTCATACATCGTCACCACTGCATCATCGTAAACCATGAGCGAAGGCCGACCCTTGATATCATCGCTCGTGCCAATCATGTTGCTATAGCATTAGTAATTGCTTTGCAACATTAATAGTTTATGAGCCTAGTCGTAATATAGATGAATATCAAATAGTTTTACAAAGTAATTGTATCACAGCATGAAACAGTGGTCCGAACAGCTGCGAAAAATTCGAAGGTTTTTTTTTATACAACTTAGAATGGCAAACAAGCTGACGGCCAACCTGATGTAAATGTTTTGTTTTTAGGTAACCGTCGCCTATAGACATGAGCAGTACCATGGATGTGATATAAACAGAGTATAATATTTCGCCCATGATACGAAAACGGCGCGCATGCGTTGCTATTCCTGAGGACTCAGGTGTTATTCCTCTGTACCCAGTAAATTCACGCCATATCGCACCCTTCAAACCGAAACACAGACATGCAACCACAACTGCTTCACGGTCGAAACACGAATGGGACAGAGGTACCATTGTTCTGTCTAGACTTGTACGTGGGACGACTTTTTTTTTTTTTATTTTTCTCCCGTAAGGAGCGCTTATCCCCGGATATCAAATTCCAGGTTGTATATCTATTTTCATTTATTCTGCAATGGTATTCGTTCATTCCTTTCCTTCCGTTCTCCTTCATTTCATTCATTCTCCATTCCGTCAATCATTCATTTACTTCTTTCTTATTGACCAGTTATGTTTTGTTTTTATTCGGTTTACTTAGCACGTTGGACGACTGGTGGAAGTGAGTTATTAAACTGTGATAATATAAGAAACGATTTCAGTGTAATATGAATATCGGAACTTACCCGATTGCACGATAACCGTGTGGTGATATAATTTCACATATAAAACAATAATATATGTAAAAAATGTTTAATAAAATCTCCATACCATATCGGCCGTTAACTGTTCACTATTGAACAAAGGCATCTCCTATAAGGAGGGTTTTACCAGTAAGTTTGTACCTTGATTGGATGTTGTATTTTATCAATCGATTTAAAAAAAACAGGAGGTTCCTAATTAGTTTGAATTTTTTTATCTTTCTTACCTCATAACTTCCTCAGTTGTAGACCGTTTTGGAAAATTCCCTTTTTATCTGAAAGCACACACTCACAGATTGGTTTCACAGAAATTTCATCTTTACCATTTCAATAGTTTAGTTTTTTTAAATCATAAACAACTGGTTTGCCACAATTCAAGTCATTCAAGAATAAAATACTAAATATTCTCCCATAATGCTACCATAATTTTTCCACAACTAATAATTTTAATTCTGTGTGCACTGTTTTAATAGTTCTATGTTCTAAGTATTCTTATGTTATCACTTGTATGTTTTTTATTGTTTTGTTGGTGTCAGTTTTGTTAATATGTAATCGATGACTTAAGAAAATGTTGTGCACATCTGTAATTGGTGTAAATGCAAGATGCAAGCCCTGTATATCAATTAAAATTAATGTCTGTATTTACACTGTTGATGTGCCTTTTAAAAATAAATTAATTAATTAAAATTCTTTTTTTACGTAGAATACATTGTCAACTGCAATTTACAGAGTTGTAGATAAGGGAACAATAGTTCCATAGTGGAGAGATAAAACGCTGTGAATCATACAATAACTACTGTAAGTTATTCATTGCAAGCTTACGTTTGTGTGTTGCGATAACCTAATGGTATTAATCTGTCCGTATTGTAAACACTAGCTGTTATTGATGATATCGTTTGTAGAATTAATCTGTTAACTTGAATCTGAAACTGCGCAGAGATGTTGCATCTCTGTGCATCTTCTACAGAATTTATCATAGGGAGTGCTCTGAGGAATTGTACTGATTGATACCTGCTGCTGATTTTCACCACCGTACAACCTATAAACTGAAATTTCATCCCAACCATCTGGACGAGTGGCGGTCCTCCACCGTGCGTTTTTCAAGGCACTTTCTTCCAAGCACAACCACTCTTTGGAATCAACTTCCTGCAGCAGTATTTCCGAACCGATACGCCAATATAACCTTTAAGAAAAGAGCATATTCTTTTTTAAAAGACCGGCAAGCACACCTGCAATGCCGTTAGTGTTGTGGGTGATCATGGGCGACAGTAGTCACTTACAATGAAGTGAGCCGTATGCTCGTTTGCCCAGTGTTGTAAAAAAAATGTATTATTGGACATTAAAGTGATGAAATTTAATGAAAAATATAGATAAATATAGTAATAAATAAGTAAAATATTACATAATATTTATTGATATTCTGTAGATGTCACGATGTATCACGATCTGTGATTTTTTTTTACGAAATTAGTGCCAAATTGAAACGTTCAGTCGATTTAACGATCTTTGTATTTTTATTATTGGACTAAATATGTGAGGTATAGGCCACATATATTATTTATAGCTTTATATAACTATTTACCAAATTTAAAATTGATACGCATCTCTATTATATAATAATAATATATTTATTTAAGTCTCCTAACAAACAACTTAAATTTACATATGACGTATTTAGGATAAAATAAAATTAAAATAATACGGAACTCTTCTGTGAGGAGCTGGTGTCTGGAATAGGTTAAAACCTACAGTACAGATCACCAGTAATACAACACTATTGTTACCTTTTCGCTTCCATTCACGGCCCTAGTGTTCTAAGTTCCTTTATTCAATATACGTATAATTCCAATTTCCTATCCTGGTTTTCTTTGTCGCCCGCATATCACACTGTTTTCCAACCGTACCTGCTTGTCGAACACCCTGTGTTTTGCACACAAAAGTATTTCTACACCAATATTATAAAGAGGAAAGATTTGTATTTTTGTGTGTATGTTTTTAATGAATAAACTCAAAAACTATTTTGCCAATTTCAAAAATTCTTTCACCATTAGAAAGCTACATTCACCCTGAGTAACATAGGCTATATTTATTGCTAGAAAAGATTATGGATCCTTACTAAAACTTTAGTAACGTAACTCAAGGTGTAAAAAATGCTATAAAATATCTTTCGGCGCGTGCGCTGCGGAAACTATTGGTGATAGAATAAAAGTATGTTTTACAATATTGAAGAAAATATCGATAACTACAAAAAACTTCGCGATACTATATGTCCAACTATTATCGTTATGTTACAATAACCACTTTTTTTATGTTGTAAAAATGTCCAACCGTGCGACGCCGGGACGGGCCGCTAGTCCTTTATAATTAGTAAATATGTAAACGCACTACAATTATTTTTGTTTCACCCTGTATATTAAGTGTTATCACATTATTTTTTTATAGCATATTTACTAGAAAGGAAGCTCCAACCTTTATCTCTAAGGTCATTGCTAGGTTATCACAACTGATAACAATAGTGGTGAATCTAATGTCCTATGTAGTAAGTAACGCTTAGTATGTGTCACCAGGTCTTGATAATAGGCCGTTGACCCCGATCACGAACTATCACTCCTTATGTACGGCTAGTGTTAGTGTGTTACATGCCTAATAAATCTATCGAACGGTTCCTAATTCGATATTAATTACAGTTAATTATTGGCATGTATTGATAGTATGTATTGTTTATTCAAGTCGCAGTCGATTATTTCATTGTAATGTATGAGGTTGAATGGGCGGTGAATAATTTACAAGGGATTAAGCTAAGTAGTTAAATAGATAGATAATTTATTTGCATTACTTACAGCACATAAATAACAATACAAACATACACATAATACAGACGTGCACAGTCAAAAGAGATAAAAGAATGAAAAAATTAATATATGAATATTTTTTTTAACCCCTGTGTGGATGTTGTCGCATATTTCTGTAAGTGACGACCATAAAAAATAAATTCTTTATAAAAAAAATAAAAAAGCAACAAAAACATTTCCTACTTTCATGCGTGTGCCAATAGTACTTAATCTGTTAGTGATATTTTAAATGAAATTGTTTTTTTTTTTCATATTTGTTGACAACCGACGGAGGTATGAGGTAAGAGACATAAAAACAAATACAATCGAATCGAAAACCTCGTGAAAATCTGTTGATAATGATTCTCGTTCACTTCGTGCTTCATGGCCCACGTAAAGCCATCGTCCGATAGGTCACGTCGGGGGCCTTCGTCATTTTTACCATGGCTTTGTTTCGTAAAACCATAGTCCGTTTTTACTATGGTAGCACTATTATTTAATTTGTTCCTTCGTGCGGAACGTAGGTAGAAACTGACACCAGATGGCGCCACCTTCACAAGATTAAGTAATTGGAATAGTTGTTAATAACGACGGTGATCTATAATATTATAAAATGGGCAAATTTGTTTGTTTTTTTTTTTACAACGGGCAAACGAGCATGCGGCTCACCTGATGGTAAGTGACTACCGCCGCCCATGATCACCCACAACACCAGCGGCATTGCAGGTGTGCTGCCGGCCTTTTAAAAAGGAATATACTCTTTTCTTGAAGGTTATGTTGACGTATCGGTTCGGAAATACTGCTGCTGGAAGTTGATTCCAAAGAATGGTTGTGCGTGTGTTTGTTTTCTTCCTGGAAATCAGATGAATTCGACATAATTAGTCAAATGATCTAGTTCATCTTCACCTGTCGTGACTTACTTGGTGCTCCGCCAGCGTATACCGATAGCGCAGGTGGGGTTACCATTCCATTTTTACCCATTGAAAAATAAAAACCGTAAAGCGTTGCCATTCGCGAGAACTATGGTGTTATGTCTCTGTATCCTGTAATTCCACTGAAATATTATTTATCTCAAAGTGATTTTTAATAACCAAATAGGCGACGTGCTATAGAAGGGCCAAATTAAAAGTACCTGTAACCGGCGAGCGTGTATGAAAAGATTGATGAATGTGGAGGAAGCGAAAGAGGTTCGTTTGAATCGAAGCATTTGGCGTTCCATTGTTTCTGCCTACCCTAATGGGAGACAGGCATGACAGATATGTATGTATGTATGTATGATTTTTAATACAAATAATAGTTTTGTATAAAACATTTCATTTTTAATAGACATCACTTTATAGATAATAGTGTTGACGATTAAATGATAACAGTGAAGTCGCTACTCGTATCGTGTGAGATAAAGGTTATTTTTATTATACACTAGCGACTGGCCCCGGCTTCGCACGGGTAGTATAGTAGATATATGCTTACATTATTTGGCATCAGCTTGTTGTCTGGAGTATGAATTAGAATTAACCATGATTTTTTTTTATACAACAGAATGGCAAACAATCGGCGATGGAAAGTGGTAACTGTCGCCTATAGACATGAGCAGTATATGGAGTAATAACATAGGAGGAAAGAGTATACTGTTTCGCCCATGGTAAAGGGATTGCCATTCCTGAGGACTCAGATGTTATTCCTCTGTACCCAGTAAATTCATTCAAACGAAATACAGCCATGCAAACACAGCTGCTTTACGGTTAAAACACGAATGGGACAGAGGTACCCAAGCAATCAACTTTTGTACAAAGTCTCCCTCTGGTAAATGTAACATGTCATCGCAGACTTTTTTGTAGACCTATAAAAAACAAACATTCCCAACATTTATTGTTTTGTTATATCTCAAAAGGATTTTAATGAATGGTAATGGAATGGTAACCCCGCCCGCGCTATCTGTATACACCGACGAGGCATTAGTGGAAGATGATAGGTGAGAATGAATGCAGGTCAGTTGGCCCACCACAAATGAATTTGACAAGAATTAACCATGATGGTTTCCAAGGGGAACCGCGTGGTAGTCGACCTGATTATTGCTAGCAATATACCCCAATATAGCAATGGTGCTATTAGACCTCATCATTGACAATTCCTTTCCCCTCTATCTCAAATGCATTAGACAGTGTTTTCTACTGAAAGCTCTCAGTCGATTTGATTTATTTATTTATTCATTAGTACAAATATGTGTACATGGCGGACTTAATGCTAAAAGCATTCTCTCCCAGTCGACCATAGGGAAGTGTCAGAATACTCGAATGCGATACTAGTAATTATTGATATACATACATACTAAAATTACATATATAAACGAATAAATATAAATAACAAATATACTTATACATATATGACATATACTATAATATATTATACACGAAATTGAGAATAATATAAAGCACTTACCGATATCTTCAGATATCTTAACAATTATCGTCATATTTCAACAAGTTAACACAAAATGGTATTAAACTATACGTATAAAGCTTCCTCTAATCTGAATTACTATATTTATTAAAACTACATTAAAATTCGTTGCATAGTTTAAAAGACCTAATCGTAAAAGTGTCGGGAAGCGACTTTGTTTAACAATATAGAGATTTCCCTATTTATTCATGATTGCTAATGACTTCATTATGAAGGTACATTGGACGTACTTTGGTGCCTTTACTACGTGGATAGTAAGTATTAATATATGTAGTATTCTTTAATGTTAATGTGTGAGTTTCATACATTTTGCTACGTTAAAGGTCATTCACTCCCCCTAGACAAGTTGCAAACAAAGCTATCGATAGATACTTTGTTACTATTCCTAAGCCGTTGTGCTTTCGTGGCTGTGTTTTCGTTTAAAGGGTAGGATATAGCAGCGAACTATATTAATATAAGATAATAACTTAGTTGTAAGGAATGGTAAGTTATGAGGGCCACCATGGACATCACAGTGTGCATGGTTATCATTTTCCATAAGACCCCCAGCTTGTTTGCTGTTTCATATGCATTTTTTTTATTTGAGAGTGGAGGGGATGGGTTTGTTTGTAACACGAGCTACCAGTCCCATTGCTAGCAATATACCCTGTCAAGTCGAACTCCACGTCGTCCCTCCTGGAGACCATCGTGCGGAATATCAGGTGTATTCATCACGATCTACCTGATCTACCTTTTCATTCTCACCTATCCACTGGAGTCCCGCCAGCGTATACCGCGCAGACGGGGTTACCATTGTATTATCAATAAAAAAAAAGAAGAGTGTAAGTGTAAGGCAGTAAGACGTATAAATTGTATGGGGGCAATATAAAACGTATCCGTTCGTAAACAAACCGGCGCGGGAGTAAACACCGGCCGCCATAGTTTACATTTCGCAACATCAGCTGAGAATAACGTTTTATTTCTGTAACGTCTCTGGTGTTAAGGTATTTTTAACGGTTAACGGGCCATTCGCAACTGTTTAATGTAATTGCTCGGTTTTGGTGTATGCGACTGTAGTTGCCGACTCTAATTTCGGCTAATGCCATTCTAGTATGCAGTCTAACAGGGAAAAAGAGATAGTAGGGTGTTAGTAATGGGGTCTAATGAACCCGTTGCTAGCAATGTTAGCAATGGGTTAATTAATCCATTGCTAGCAATAGCTTGTCAGATCGATCTCCACGCGGTCCCCCGGGAAACCATCGTGGTTAATCGTATTGGAATTCATCACTGTAGGGTAACTGAAATGCTTTCATCGTCACCTATCATCTTTAAATGGTGCCCCGCCAGTGTATACAGATAGCGCAGGCGGAGTTACCGTGCCATTTTCATTCATTAAAAAAAAGTATGCAGTCTTATCTATGATATATTTGTAACGTTCAATGTTTATAAATGTCTCCATTGCGATTGGTCGATGCTTAGCTTATTTTAATTCGTCATTGTTTATGTTCCAGGTAATAATTTCACTGCTAATACTCTAGAGTACCGGTGTATCGTAAGTAAATAAATACTAGTGGTCGCCCAGTGGTTGAATTTCAACCATTTGACATTCAGTAAACTATATGTAAAATATATTCATTAACTACAATATTGTAATACTGCGCTAACGAGATGCGCTGGCGGAGCATCAGTGAAGGGTAATCGATGAGAATGAAAATAGGCCAGTTAGCCCATTATGACGAATTCACAAGGAATTAACCATGATAGTTTCCAGGGAGAAATGCGAGAAGGTCGACCTGGCTAGGTATATTGTTAGCAATGTGATTTTTTGTCTCCATTACTAACAAACTCCCCCCAATTCTGATCATTAGTACTTGTGTGACGGTGTCGACCTCTTGTGTCAAGTGTTACCAGGCCGCCTTCGTCATACACGAAGGCCTCTAACGTGGCTTTATGGACCGGACCACAGCTTTGTTTATAATATAAACAGATTTCCACTTACGAGGCTCTGTTCTCTGTCGCGACAATCCGCCGACCTCCATTTTCTTTCTAAGGATGAGCCATTATTCCAAAATATCGACATTGGTATATAAAAATATCGATACCTACAGATATGATATTGTTTTAAACAGTTATTCTGCTTATTTGTTTTTATTCGTAAAAAAAAAAAAATATTATAACTTCCTCTCTAAATAAAATTTTACTTACACACAGCCACAAAATTTTGGCGTTTGATTCTAACCAGGACTGATTTCACGTAAGAGGGTTTCAGTTATTCTATAATTATGATAATTTTAACATCATTCCCCTATTCTGAGATCTTGGTATGTTGATATTTTGAAGATATACAGCTCCCTAGACAAATCACAAACGAATCCATCAAAAGAATACGATGGGTATGCGTTCGCATGAGTTCGCATCTTATTCTAACGATTTTTTCGATTGATATGTTTTGCCACTGGTTTAGGGGGTAGAAACAATATCAAAATATGTATCGATAAATTGTTCCTTGATATAGATATTTTAATAAACTTTATAGACGTTGCTTCTGAATGCAGCTTTCATTGAAATATCTCATGAGAAGTGTTCTGAGGAATTATCATACAACCCGCCACAAACTTATGTCTTTTTTTTATGCAACTTAGAATAGCAAACAAGCTGACGGTCCACTTGATGGAAAGTGTTAACCGTCACCTATAGACATGAGCAGTACCTTGGACATAACAGAGTATACAGTTTCGCCCATGATACCTCTCATGCGTTGCCATTCCTGAGGACTGAGGTGTTATTCCTCTGTACCCTTTAAATTCACTGTCATATTCCACCCTTCAAACCGAAACACAGCCATGCAAACTCAACTGCATCACGTTAGAAACATGAATGGGACGGATGCCCAAGCAAATATCTTTTGTACAAAATCTACCTCTGGTGAATTGTTCCATCCCAATCATCTGGATGGATGGTGGTCTCACCTGTGTTTTTCAAGGCACTTTCTACCACCCACAATGGCGCTTGAGAATAAATTTCTTGTAGTATATCTGAACTGATACGACGTTGTAACCTTCAAGAAAAGTGTATATACCTTTTTAAAAGGCCGGAGCACACCTGCAACTTCTTTGGTATTGCAGGTGTTTATGGGCGGGGGTAGTCACTTATCATCCGGTAAGCCGTATGCTTCTTTGTGTTATTAAAAAAATATTGTGATAATATCGATATGGCTCATCCCTATTTCTTTCCTATTTCCACCCACACAGGAGATTGTACGGGGCCCTAAGCAAACAGTACTTGCTTATTGTTCAGCACGGAGCGGTATTAAGTGAATTCAGACCGTATTTCTATAAGATTACGGCTCACAGATATTCAATTTGGACACTCCCCTGTTTTCATATTGCGAAATAGGCTTGCGGCTTGCTAAGCCCGCGTTGTTTTGTGTAATTTCCTTTGTTTACGTTTCGGTGAAGGATATTCCGTGAACATTGAATGGAAGATGCGAAATGAATGAAGGCATAATAAATAGAATATTATGGGTTTTTGTCGTAAGAGCATTGAAAATATCAACATTTACCTAATCTCCTTTATGTTGTATTTTTTTAAATTGTTGATGATAAACTGCTTTTAAAGTTGTAGGTATATGTGTTTGTTTTGTTTTGAAGAAATTACTTCAATGTTAAGAAATTAAGGACGTGAGAAAGTTAATTAAAAATATCTCTTCATATTTGTTGAACATTGTTTTTTATTGGGGTTCCTCAAACGGGGGATAAAGAGGTTTCTTCAGGCTCGGCAATCCGCGCGCAATACCCCTGGTATTGCAGGCGTTCATAGCCTACGGTAACCGCTTACCATCAAATGGGCCATATGCTTATTAGCCACCTTAAAGGTATAAAAAAAAAGATCGGACCGACAGCGACCTGAAACTGGTGTTATAGTGTGGGTCCGGCCTTAAGAAGCTGTTCCAGTTAGCAGTTTCTAAAAAAGTACAGACCAACGGAGAATCACCTTTATTTTGGATGTCGCTTGAAAATGTACAAGTTGCATACTAAAATAAGTTGCTAATTCAGCAGTTTGATAACAGATCAGGAATTACGGGGGGTTTGATCGATTGCGCGTGGCTGGGGGACGTCGCTCCATTGAACAAACAATCTCGCCTGGAGATCGCTCCAGAGAGTCGGTAGGGCGGGTGACGTCATCGCCGCCTCCCTTACTGCGTAGTTAGTACGTCCTAAGGGGTCGCGTAGGGCTGCCATCCCGGTTTTAACTTATAATGGTTTTTTTTCATGGCCACCTGATAGAAAGTGGTAACTGTCGCCTACGAGTATAGACATTGACAGAACTGTGATGTCTATGGTACTCTCATACGTTGCCATTGCATAGTTCTATTGCCATTCAAATCGAAATAAAGCCCTGCAGTCACAGCTATTCTACGGCTAAGGGTAGGTAAGACCTATGCAAATGTCTTCTGTAGGAAGTCCCTATTTGGTAAAATTGTTATTAAATACTTATTACCATTAGAAATGGCAGGAGCTGATGCTTTACTTAATAGATAGTGGTATTTGGACGTAGTTTAACAAAAAAATTTAATTGAGATAGATAGATACTCTTTATTGTTTCCTCCAAAAGATTACAATAGTAAACTTATAAATATAAACAATTACGAGAAATGATCACAGTGAGGAAACAATGGGGCGACCTTATTGCTAAAAGCGATCTCTTCCAGGCAACCTTTGGATGGAGAGGAGTAGTTGTAAACAGTTTAATCGGAGGCACGATGAAATTCTATTATTTTCTAATATAGAGATATGATATACGAGGTTTGTCCGGAAAGTACGTATAAAAGTTTTTTAAAAATTTTATTTTACAATTATTCAGGTAAATATTTTATCCCCTTCAAAGTATATAGGTTTCTCAGCTGCCCCGTCGTAGCTTTTTTTATCATTTATGTATATATACCAATTTGGTTTTTGGGAACAAGAAGAAGTCACACGGGGCCAAATCCGGCGAATAGGGGGGGTGTTCGGTCACCGTAATGGTATTTTTACTCAAAAACTCACGGACAACAAGAGAGGTGTATATATGATGAGCACATCGACGTAGAATTTTCCATCAACTGTCTGGCCTGGAGGGACGAATTCTTATGGACAATCCCCCAAACATCGAAAAAAACAATCAACATTGTCTTGACATTTGAGCGGGATTTTCTTATATATATTCTTATAGAGAAATATATGCTCTTATATATACACACATGACAAGCCACATACGGCGGTCAGACCAGAACTGAAGCATTGTTAGGGACATAAGGAATATGCGCTTACCTAGAACACTTTTATACGAACTTTCCGGACAGACCTCGTATGTAATAATGTAAAATATATATCCCTACTCATTATATATACTATTATATATATACACACATACATATACATACATACATACATGCATGCATATAAACATCTACACAGATACATAAAAATATATAAATACTGCTTACATATATACATAAAACACTAGGTTATAAAATTTTTAGATATCTGAAGAAATAACTATGCTAACCAGACAAATAAACAAATTAAGAAGATGAAAACTCGCTCAAGATAATGATATGTTACCAATGATATAGGAAGTACTTACAACATTATGGTATTAATGTGTTATTTTTCAAAATTATGTGGATTGTGGCCTTTTTACTGAACTCTCAACTAAATGAGGACTCATGTCTCCTTTACTAGCAAATACCCTTTGATATATTTGTGACCTTACGCGGTCCCCCAGCAAAAAGCTTGTCATTTTACAACTCGTGCAGCATCCCTTTGATTAAATTATGTGTCACCCTTCATCTTAATTTAATCATAAATTATATTGCATCTGGTAACCCTAAGTTACGTCGACCTATTTCACCGACATAATAAAGTGTCATATAATTTATTTGGATTATTATTATATTGAACTTTTTTGGGGTCGTCATGTGCGCTGTTCTACTGAT
This sequence comes from Galleria mellonella, assembly GCF_026898425.1. Taxonomy (NCBI): domain Eukaryota; kingdom Metazoa; phylum Arthropoda; class Insecta; order Lepidoptera; family Pyralidae; genus Galleria; species Galleria mellonella. The sequence goes on from NW_026442129.1 coordinate 714,520, forward strand.
GAGCGACTGAAATAAATTCTTTCGTTGAAGTGTAGCATGAAAATCAAATTTTAAGCTGCTTCCGAAACAAGTATCTGTGGTGTTGGTTTTATATTAAATTTGTGATTAGATGGAAGCTCCTTGATTTTCTTAACGGCGCTTATCTTAATAACTACTCGTGTCCAAACAATGTCCAGGTAACTAACGTCAATATCGATATAACTCAAGTAAATTATCATAGTTTACCTAAGTAAGTTACGGGGGGGGGGGGGAAGGGATTGTTAGTAATGGAGACTGAGAATTCCATTGCTAGCAATATACCCAACCAGGTCGACCGCCTCGCGGTTCCCCTTGGAAACTATCATGGTTAATTCTTGATAAATTCATCATGATGGGCTAACTGGCCTGTTTTCATTCTCATCTATCACCCTTCACTGGTGCTCCGCCAGCGTATCCCATTAGTGCAAGTAGGGTTACCATACCATTTTCACCCAGCAAAAAAAAAAAAAGAAGTAAGTTACGTTAGTTTAAATTCTAAAATTTTATAAAATGTAGATACTATACTCAGGTATTATTTATTTTAAGTTTAAAGTATGATGGTGCTGATATATGCTTATAGAATAAAAGCCTCTAAATAGAAAAGATAAAAAAAAAACAATGTAAAATTATTACCTAACTGCATTTAGTGTACCGTGTATCGATAACAAAATATTAACTTTGACATGAACAAAGTGACAAAGATAACCGAAAATAATGTGGTTGTGAAACATTTCCTCTACTATCAGTCGTCGGTACCGCTTTCTGTCCACGTGGTGAGACTGTAGGTCAGATGTACTCCGAACTTGGCGTGCATTTGACCTGTTTTGAGGTCGCGCTCGCTCGACCCAGGTCCTGGCCGCTCGATACAGCACTAGACATCTGTGCGGATTTTAATTTCAGTGCAAATGATTTATGATATGCATTACAACTAGGTAATATGGGGAGGGGGAAGGGATTGTTAGTAATGGAGACTAAGAATCCCATTGCTAGCAATATACCTAATCACGTCGACCTCCACGCGGTTTCCCCTGGAAACTATCATGATTAATTCTTCATGATGAATTCATCATGATAGGCTAATTGGCCTGTTTTCATTCTCATCTATCTGCCTTCACTGGTGCTCCGCCAGCGTATACTTTTAGCGCAGACGGGGTTTACCATACTATTTTCATCCATAAAAAAAAAACTAGGTAATAATATATGAATGTCCAAAGGAACTCATGAATACTGATCTGATATCAGTATTCTTGAGTTCCTTTGGACATTGATGGTAGAAAAAAGGTCAACCACCCATTCCGATATCGGCCATTACGGTCGGATATCTATTGTCAAACATGTTAAAGTCTGTTATCTAATATTTTTTCTTTTGGATAATAGACTTTAACGTATTCGTTATTAGATTTGTATATAGATATTGTAACTACAATATATAGCTATTGCTATATATTATCCACCCCTAAATTTAACATTAACAGTTGACGTCTGGGGAAAAGGTGTAATTTTTTTGTACTACTCGGAAACAACAAGCTGACCTAATAATAATATTTTAGCCTCAAGATTTCAATGCATAAGGGCGTAGTGCATTTTTCGATGTTAATGGTGCAGTCGTTATTTTTTTTATGCAATTTACAATGGCAAAGATATATCCGAGTTGCATTAAAAAAAAAATAAAGAATTATTATAGATCCTACTTGGCCGTGTGGTCTCGGCTTAGAATAAGGCATCCCTTCCTTTCCCGTGGGTGTCATACGAGCCTACTAAGGGAGGGCGAGGTATAGGCAGCAACGTCCCTCTTAAAACATCTCTAAAACCTGACCGCGGTTGCCAATCCGCGTGTCAAACGTATCAACCACTGACAAAACCCCCCAAGGGGGATGTTTATGTTCAACAGTGGACAGTTAAAGGCTATGATGATGATGATGAATAGATCCTACTAATATTTTAGATGTGAAAGCTTATAGATGTTTGTTACTTAAACATGCTTAAACGGCTGAACGATTTTAAATGAAATTAGATACTCCCATAGTTTATATCCCAACCTAATATATAGGATACGCTACATACTGATTCAAGAGGCCAAAGCCGCGGGAAACAGTTAATTGTGTTATAAAGCTTATTATGTTGTTACACTGAGCCTGTTACAATGTCATATCAGCTGAGCGGCTCCAAGCGATGAAGTCGTTTCAGAATAATTATGCCTAGAAGCCCATTAACGGGTCATTAGGCGTGCGATGGGCACGCTAGCGTGAACGACGCCGTCTACGTGCCCCGACATAACATTTCTAGTACAAGACAGGTAGAGGGGGCGGAGTACCAAGGGACTTTCTTTTGAATTTAAATATTATCTTTTACTTCGTACATTTTCATAATTTGACTCATGCAGATGTATAGAGACTTAGAGAAAAGAATTTGCTTCTATTTTTAAGAGAATTACTACTATTGTTTCCTATACATCTGTATTAGGTTACCAGAAGGAGACTTTGTACAAAAGTCGATTGCTTGGGTACCTCTGTCTTATTCGTGTTTCTACCGTGAAGCAGTTGTGTTTGCATGGCTGTGTTTCGGTTTGAAGGGTGGGATATGGCGTGAATTTACAGGGTACAGAGAAATAATATCTAAGTCCTCAGGAATGGCAACGCATGGGAGGTATCATGGGCGAAACAGTATAATCTGTTATGTCCATGGTACTGCTCATGTCTATAGGCGACGGTTACCACTTTCCATCAGGTGGGCCGTCAGTTTGTTTGCCATTCTAAGTTGTATAAAAAAAACTGAAAGAGACCTTTTTCGGCTATAAGTTTACTTTGGCTCATGTTGTCCCTAATTATAAGACCATAAGCAAGTGTAACGTGTGGCCCTGACATAGAATGGGCCACCCCTTCCTTTCTCGTGGGTGTCGTAAGAGGAGACGTGAGGGAATTTAATGGTCGAGGAAAATAGGTAGTAGTGTCCCTCTTAAAATTTTATTAAAGTCGTTAGTGTTTAACGCAATTAGCGTTTGCCAACTCGCCTGCTAAGTGTCGCAACTATTGGCAAAACCCCCCAAAGGGGAGGCCTATGTTCAGCAGTGGCAAGTTAACAGCTGATCTTCTTTTCATTTAAGAGTTTCCTCTCGTCGGTGCAACTAATTCATGCATCTTCTTCCAGCCAGCTCTATCCCAGGCCATATTCTTGACCTCCCTATACGACATGACACCTAGTGTTTCTTTTATCTGTCCCATGTAGTTATTTCTCGGTATGATGATGAAAATGATGATAAAGCAAGTGTATTTAGACAATAGACACCTACCGATGATTCTTCAGGTAAACTGCGAAACTACAAGTTTAAGTATTGCATAACATTACGTAATGAATTAATAAGTATTTATTACGGTATTTCTGAATGCAATTAAGAATATATAAAAATTGCAAAACATAAGGAGAAAGAATCACTAGACGATTAATACAGACGTCGCATAATACAGAAGCATGTTTAAAAGAAAATAGAAATAATGTCTCTGTATGAAGTCTGTTGGAAAAAACAAATGAATGTGTGAATTAGACGATACTGTAACGTAAATAGTAGTTGCATAGAACTTGACCGCACTCGCGTCTAGGTCATTCCGGTCGTCCGATTCGTATTACCGAATTGTTATTGTAGAATGACAAAAAATATCCAGACAAAAATAGATACATTACATACCTTTGTAGAAATAAAACGAAAACTGTTTTAGACAAAACACCAGGTAGATAAAGTGCTGTTGAACTCGTGTAATTGATTCGGATCTGGCTACCTGCCAGGCGCCCCCGCCCCTACCAGTGGTTATGATACGATAGATAAAATAGACTATGTGAGTAATTTATAGATTCTCTTGCATGAGAATACTGAATTGCTGTTATTTTTTTTTTAATGGGTGATAATGAAATGGTTACCCCGCCTGCGCTATCGGTATACACTGGTGGGACGTCAATGAGAGATGATATGTGAGAATGAAGCAGCTCAGTTAGCCCATCGTAACGAATTCAACAAGAATTCTTCACGATGGTTTCCAAGGGGAACTGCGTAGAGGTCGACCTGATAGGGTATATCGCTAGCAATAGGGCTGTTAAACTCCATTGCTAACAATGTCTTTCTTCTTTCTGTGATTACAGTTAGTGATTTTATTTTAATAATACATCTGGAATCAACAGCTTATATCTAGAATAATTAAAAATATTATCTGTTGGCTACTCCATACATTAGCCAATTACAGATTCCCAATTTGTATACCAGACAATATTATGCTTATTTTTTACGAGGTTCTGGGTTGGATTCTCGGTTGGGACAATTTTGGAATAGAACTTTCTAAACTGGTTCCGTCTGGGTTTTCAATTTATGCATGCAATATATTTCATTATGGCGATAAATCTTTAAATTTGTAAGTTTCCGACTAAACCAGGTTATATATAGTTTGGCCTATGATCGTGTATTGGTCATTTCTTTAAGATTTGAGATTTTGTAGAAGATATAAACAAAGATGTGAATATGTAACGCAATGCAACAATAGTAATAGTTCAGATTCACTTTCGAATTCATGATTAGGTAGGTTTTTGCGTTCTCCAGTTGGTGATGTGACGTGAGATCTAAGCGAGTTCTATGCTCGAGAACTCGTAGTGAAGCGTAAAGTAATGTTATTATTGCCCACAGTCTTGTCACTTGTCGCAGTAATACTGAGGCGATCATAGACATATCGCGACAAACACAAGGCTAGTAAAATGGTCTTGATCGTAGTAGGTGTTGTTTTTATTGCGAAATAAATTTTTTTAAGTAATTCACACGGGGGAGGTTTTATTCATGTATTTTTCATATATTAGATAATTTGGTGATTAATTTTGAATTTGATTGTTCTTTTTTTGCAATTGATATGACTTATTGCCTAGTTGGTTTTATATTAAGCATGTGACTATTAATCGACGAACATCTTGCTCGCAGCGTAAAAAAATGTACTTGTATGCAATTGTAGGATTTTTTTTTTCATTTTACGAATTTATGAAACGTCATTTATTGTAGTCGCTGTTTGTTTTTTTTTTTTCTACTGAGAAAAAGATTGTATTTTTTTTTTATAAAACTTGTAATGATAAATAAGCTTACAGAAGGCTAACATTCACCTGATGGAAAGCAGTAACTCAGAATACTCTGTGATGTTCGTGGTACCCCTCAAGCATATGCTATTATTAAGTGTTATGCTTCTGTATCTTGTAATACAAACATACTACTGCCTAAAACATAGTATAGAATTCTGCAAATAATTCGGCTAAATACCGCGCCAAGGAAAGTTTCATTGAACGTTGAAGCGAGCTATTGTGAGCTGCCATTGTGTGCTAATGCCGGTGAAATCACATAGTCGAAACTCTTCGTTCGTGCCCGTTACAGAACGAACGCGGCACGGCGCGGCGCGAGCGCGAGCGTAGGATGGCTTATAATAAGCGCTGTACACCGCATGTGGTTTCATGTGAGCAAATTACACAAATTAAATTAAAAGCTTTAAAACGCTTAATATAGCGGATTTCATAATAACTACGAAGAATTGGTAAAATTGGTTTATCTGTTTTAGAGTTATTACGCCGTAAATAACCGTGTAGGTCTCGGCATGGAAAAGGCCCCGTGCGTGTCTTAAGAGGCGACTAAGAGAGCGTATTGTGGGAGAGATAGGCAGTAGCGTCTCTTTTAAATCTACACTAAAAACTAAATTGCGGTCGCCAACCTGATTGCCAAGCGTGGCTGTTACTGGCAAAATCCTCCTTATGGAAGCTATGGGGGGGGGGGAAGCTATGTTCAGCAGTAGACTGTTAATGACTGATACATCAGCAATAACATGCCGTAGATACACAGTCAAAGGATTTTAATTTATAGCACAACTTGCAAGGATACCTCAAGATTAAGAAGTAATTCAGCATCCATATTCTTATTGGCAGATTTATATTACTTTTATTTGATTGATTGTGAGACCAATGAACTCGGTAGATTTTTTTATGTGAATTTTACTATACATTGCATTAAATCGTCAGGGCGTTGGGCCTGTTTCATTTACCATAGTTATTAATTGTCTTGTTTTTTTTTCCCCTATATTGTATAATGCAAATAAAGTATCCTCATTCATTTTTTTGACATTTTTTTGATATTTTTGACAATCACTACAATAAAATTAGCAATGCAAAAAGACATACTTAGAAATTGATTGAAGAGATTGCTAGCTTGGCACCTATTTAATGGATACTTTTTAATATTAAGATAATCTCGTTGCGTTAAATATGAAACAGACTTTATCAGACCAAACCCGAGATTGTGTTGTGGTTATTTAATGATACAGTATTACGATAATTTTCTGCAACGAGACATACTTGTATTGTGAGGTTTATTCTTCATTGCTTTCTCTCAATCAGTAACCATATATCCCACGTATTGGATAGGTTTTTTTTTAATGGATGATAATGGAATGGTAACCCCACCCGCGCTATCGGTATACACCGGCGGGGCGCCAGTGAAGGATGATAGGTGAGGATGAAGCAGGTCAGTTAGCCCATCGTGACGAATTCAACGAGAATTGTTCACGATTGTTTCCAGGGGGAACCACGTGAAGGTCGATCTAATAAGGCATATTGCTAGCAATGGGGCTGTCAAACCCCATTGCTAACAATCCCTTTCCCCCCGTATTGGATAGGTTGAAAATCACTATAGTCGTTTTGAGTGTTGTTCCGGAGAATACATTCTATTTATACATAGGTGCAAACGGTGTTAAGTTCATGATCCTGAAGTAAGGAATGATACAGTGAAATCAGTACTGACGATTCTTATTCATTGCAGTATTGTTACGGGTATGTAGCAGTTAACTTTTTTTTTGTAATTTGTGGCAAGTTAGTTGATGGTCCACTCGAAGTGGTAATCTATAGTGGTAAGTAGTAGTGGTATACCTCCATGGCGACAGACACACAAGTGGTACAGATGCACTCATGCAAATGACTCGTGTACAAAGTCTACTTCTGAGAAGAACTACGAGTGACAGCTGTTTACTTTGAATAACTTATGAATGAATGAAATTGGAACGATATGTCATCTGTTAACAAAAAAGCAATATAGTAAGAAGTTACAATTAGCTTTGGCTTATAAGAAGAATTAGGAAGTTACAATTGAATCTTTGACTGTTAAGTTGGTTACACAGGTTACACTCTGGGTTTGTTGCACGCGTCCGTGTAGCCTAACTTCAGGCTGCAGCTGAAAATCAGTGCTTTGCTTTTAAGCAAAACCATCACTGAGCTGTAGCCTATTTGGGTCATTGCGACACACATATCAATAAAAGATAAAATATTTTCATATTTTATCTTTTATTGTATATTTTAAAAAGTGTATATAATTTGATTGTATAAACTCATTTGTAAATTTACGTGTGTCATAAATGGCTCAAATAAAAAGTTTATCTATCTATCTAAATTTATGAGCCTTATTTTTCGAGACTAGAGGCTGCCTTAGATTTATTAAAAAAAAAACCTGTGCTACAATAAATATGTGTAAGTTCTAGAAAGTTTGATAAAAAAGCGTACAATGCTTTCATTCACCATAAATTATCAGAGCCGTCTATAACCGAACCAAAGTGTAAGCGTACCATAAACAATTATCACCTGAACACGGGGGCCACGGCCGACCCCATGCAATTAGCGAGGCGCGTGCACGAAAAAAGTTTGGCCGCGAACAAAGGCACCTGGTTATATGGCAATGCCATAGACTACCATAGACTATTAATATACAGCAGACGTGACTATAATAGAGCATGATTTTGGTAATACATCTGTTATATAGTTTTAAGTTCTGTTAACAAGTGGAAACTTATTAAACGGCGTCATACGATTGTTTCGGTATTTGGTGGCATTATATAGGCGTCATAACGTATGAAAAGATTGATTGGAAGAAGCGAAAGAGGTTTGTTTGATATTTATGTATGTATGTTATATATATATAGATATAGGTGTACATTTTTAAACACTTGATTTTCATGTTGACTAAGTTACCCATTGAACTACATTGACTAAAAACTTGTCAAATTCTATCTTTTATTTTTTTTTATTTGTCATTCTAAGTTGAATAAAAAGTACATTTCGGAACATAGATTAAGTAACTCTAAGTTTATCGTGAACGCAGGGCAAATTATAATGGGCATATTATTTATTACATATTGTAACATATACTGCCTGTGCCAGCGACCTGATTTGGTTTATTTAACTGGAACAGTATGATTAATCAGTATAAAAAGGAGCTTATGCCATTTTAAATCTCTTAAATTAAATTAAAATTGTCTCTTAAGACAATGAATGACTCAAGGACCTTAACCAATGACTCTCTTAATGACTTAAGGACCTTAGTCCTTAAGTCATAAATAACCACAAGACAATATCACGTTTATAATGTTAATAAGGATATATTAATTTTATTGATGTGGATGAATTTTGCATGATTTGCATAAATCCTAAAGGCATCGTCATTTTCATCAACCGACAATGTCACAAAATGTATGTTCTTGAAGAAACCAATTTTTGATAGTATTTAAATATAACAGAAATACAGTTTCATACTGACACTTGTATCTGTATTTACAATATGATAAAGTAACGTCGAACCTGAAATATAAAATATCATGACGTCTCCAGACATACAGTAAAAATGTCGTAATAACCAGTAGTGAAATCTTCCGCCCGTCTTTGACCAGTTTCTAGCCATATTATTGATTGTCCGCTTGGATACAAGCCATAAAAATAGTACTATATAGAAGCAAGTCTGCAGTAATACAAGGAGTACAGTTCGGGTTCCTAAGAGGCTTAAAATAACCTATTGATTATGTTCTGTCCAGACCTGAACACAATATGTAGGTACTAATTTCCGGGCTCAGTATTCAAAGTGAGTTTTCAGCGTTCTAAGTCCTTAAAGGAATTCTAATGAAAATTTTGAAGCATACCATAAATTCCTCGCGAACGAAGGTGCAGGAAATACGATTTCGGATCAAATCAAAGTCTCTTTATGCGCGTCAATGTGGATTATAATGGGATGATAAGCCCGTCTGTAATATTGGTTATTGATTTGTGCTGGCGGGTACCAGTGATGGATGAGTGATGAATCATCTTCATCTAAGTAAACGTGAAGTTAGTTCATTTGACCAATGAAGACGCTGAGATTAACGGTGATATTTTTCACAAGGATCGCGCGAAGTTTAACCTGACAAAGTATATTGCTAACAATGGGTTTTGCTGTTTATTCAAATATAATGGGGCCCCTATTTCTCGTTGCTCACAATTTTCTCCCTGAAACAGACTGTCTGGCGCATGAGAACGGGAACCCCATACAAATGGTAAGAATTTACTGGGTACACAGAAATAACACCTGAGTCCTCAGGAATGGCAACGCATGGGGGGTAACATGGGCGAAACAGTATATTCTGTTATGTCCATGGTACTGCTCATGTCTATAGGCGACGGTTATCACTTTCCATCAGGTGCTTGTTTGCCATTCTAAGTTGTTTAAAAAAAAACGGTAAGAGGCAAATATGAAGATCAAGTCTCTTAAACTAGGCTACACTTTACATACAGAATATACTTGCACACGAGTACACACGAAAAACTTTACTTTCCAGTTTTTGGTAATCAGACAAAAACTATCATTAACTAGGTTAATAACTCCCATAAAGGATACTTCCGTACAATTGGCGCCTCTGTTGCGTAAGCACCGTCTGCTCTATGCCGGTGTCGTTGACCCCGGGCTGACGTCAGCTAACTGTCTCAGGGTCCGGCCGCCGCGCCAGGAGGCCAGGACTGTCTCGAGTGGTGCGTTGGAGAGGAAACAGTTGTAAAGGACTTGCTCGTTCAAGTTGTGTCCACTTTTGTACTAATCAAGAATGCGGAAGTAGGCATTTATTAGATTGGTTTTTTAAAAAGATTATTTTGACTGTGACAAAAATTATATAGAATCGACACGAAATGAACTCTGTAACGTGACAAAAGAATTATTAAAATCGGTTCAGAATTGGTTCAAATATCGCGTTACAAAAACATAAGACTATTCCTTATACATAGTTAACTTAAATAGGTGTGTATTGACAGCTTCTTTTGAAGTCAGTTAATAAGAATAAAGATCATAAAACAAAATACAGAATAATAGATACGGATAGGCTTTTAATAGTACCATAGACGTCACAGAATACACTGTAACGCCAACAGTATCATGACTCAAACTCAAACTTGACCATCATGTTTCTATACTATAGTAATTTAACTGGCATCCTTCTAACCGAAACACGGCTTTGCAACCGCAGTTGTTTGGCGACAGAAACACGTATGAGGCTATACAAAGTTTCTCTTTCGACAAATCCAGGTCGGATTTTCCGAAATTCACACGCCAGCGGAAGATTACCGGTTCTGTCCAAATAAAGACGAGAAAAACAACCGTCGAGTGTGTTTGAAACAACTACCTAAATGTTTTTATGTCGTCTGATTTATATAGTGACTGTTTTAGGCGATTAACGTTGCCAATTTTAAATTAATAATAATATTTTTTTACAAACAATACTGCCTATAACCCTGATGGTTAAATTTTGTGAGATTGTCGCTTTTCTTTTTGGACTACAAATGTTTCGAATCAAAATACGCGTTTTTAAATTTAGAACGCGGAATATTAACAATATAGGGCTTGTACGAAATATTTCGTACCAGCTTTTATGTATTTTTTTTTTTATTATTTCTCTTATCTCGCCTCTTATGTATATCTGTATCTGTTATAATTTGTGTGCTGTAAGTAATGCAAATAAATTATCTATTTATTTATATTTTACTTCCGATTTCGTCTGTGTGACTGGTATTCATTGAGCGGGATAAAAGTAGCCTTCTTTACTCCAATATCTGTATATATAACAAAATTCATACCGATTGGTTCAACCGTTGAGGCGTTAAGAGATAACAAACAAAGTCACTTATATATTTATAATATTCGTTTTAGAAGGGATGTATGTGTGCTATCTTCGAAATATCACATCGTTTATGTGTGTGTATGTGTATGTGTCTGTATACGCGTGCGTGCGTGCATGCGTGCGTGAGTGCGTGCGTGCGTGAGTGCGTGCGTGTATGTGTGTTTGCATGTGTTTAGGACTAAAGTCGCTTTTTTACGGCGCAATGTGTACTTGTAAAAGCGGCCATATAAAACATTGGGAACATTGGTATTTCCATAATGCAAGCCTTAATGCGCCAATTTTCGCCATGCAAAACCCATTACACGCAACTGAACAATGCTCAGTATTTGTGTCCCTAGGATTCCACGCTGAGTGGATTGAAATTACGAGTATAATAAAATATACATTCGTGCCTATTATATATTGAATTGTACATTTTGTAAATAAATAAATACATTCTTTAATAAAGTTAACTATGAGCCACACAATTTTTGCACAATATTCCTTCAAGGTTCTTCCCATTATTTTACACGATATGTTTCTAAATTGTTATAATTTTGTAAGTAAACACAGATAAGATATCGTAAATTTTAAAAAGAGCATATTTGTTTTTAAAAGGCCGAAAGCACGCCTGTAATTTCTCTGACGTTGTTCAGGTGATCATGGGCGACGGTAGTTACCGTCAGGTGTGCCGAATGCTCGTTTGCCTCATGATTTATGAAGAAGAAAGTATAGTTGAAGAGCAAGTTAAAATGATACGAGATTTCGAGAGCACATACCGACGAATGAGAAATTTTGTAGATACATTTATTTATTTACCTCTTTATTGCATTAGAAATATAAAAATATACAATGACAATTGAACTATTCAAGTGAAATACAGGAGCATAAAGTACAGATTGAAATATATACATAAAGGTTTTTGCACCTTATCACTATCTTATCACTAGGGCAATCTCTTACAGACAATCTTTGGTTAAAGAAGAACAGATAGAAATGGGTATTTATATATATATATATATATATATATATATATATATATATATATATATATATATATATATATGTATATTTTTTTTTTTTAATATGTATAGATCTTCTCTGAATACGTCTAAAGAAAGGAACTGCTGATTATAATAATTGCAGGCCCTTAAAAGAGAAGTGTTACTTATGTAATTCGTGAGTGAAAAAGATAGATAGATAGATAGATAGATACTCTTTATTGTTTCCTCCAAAAGATTACAATAGTAAACTTATTATAAATATAAACAATTAGAAAGGTATACTGAATAACTTACTATGTTATGTACATTGTTTATTGAAAATATTCGAATTTTGAATACGACAACGTGTTTACAAGTAGATTTTGCTTCACAAACAAAATTGGACGAAATTGATACCTACAATCGTCATGAAATTAATATGGGGCCAATAAGGGAGAAAACCGTATCGATTGCAAAAAAAAAAAAAGAAATATGATCACACGACGATGGCGCCGTAATGTAGTCGCAAAAAACTCGCTAAAAAGTTAAAATCGATCAGTTGTTAGTTGGAGTCACGCATTTTTTCGCAAGTATAATATTAAATCTCGTATTTATTCCATACTAGAGAATCGCTCCGGCTTCGAATGGTTTGTGAAAATAAAATAAGTACAGCCTATATTGCTGACAATGCGGCTTTCTACACGTGTATAATTTTTTCTACTGCTGAACATAGCCTCCTCCATAAGGGGGGGGGGGGGGGATTTTGACAGTATTTGCTTGCAGACAGTTGGCAACCGTTGTTTGGTGGATGAAAATGGAATGTAACCCCGCCTGCGCTAATGGGATACGCTGGCGGAGCACCAGTGAAGGGTGATAGATGAGAATGAAAATAGGCCAGTTGGCCTATGAATGAGAATGAAAATAGGCCATCATGATGAATTCATCAGGAATTAACCATGATAGTTTCCAGGGGGAACCACGAGGAGGTCGACCTGGTTGGGTATATTGCTAGCAATGGGATTTTTAGTCTCCATTACTAACAATCCCTTTCCCCCCTTTTGGTGATGTTTTAAGAGGGACGCTGCTGTCCATCCCCCCAACATAAACTCCCTTAGCCGCCTCTTACGATACCCATGGAAAGAAACAGTGGCTATTCTAAGCCGGAACCTATACGGTGACTGAATCAGGTTTAATTTTATGACGATGGAAGCTAGACTTTTGTTTTGTTTGTAATGGTTGTATTCCGCAGTTTTTTAACACCATTGTTGAGTTGAGTTCGCTGGAGCCGCTACTTACTTACCTGGACACGTTCATAGTACGCAATCCGCCGTTATTTCACACGGCTCACCACAGTGAAAGTTATAATATGAACTCGATGTAATATGTATTCGTATTGTAGTAGGTACGGTATTTTTTACACGACTGCCCAAAATAGAGTGCATTGTTACCGCTCGTTGCGACTGACTGGCAAACGGTTCGGCGAATTTGAATAAACTATGTACAGTCTCATAATTAGGTACAATTGTTTGTTTTATCTAAATTATTATGAATATAACAATGGAGAATTAACATTTAATACATTTTTTTTATCCGACTTAGAATGGCAAACAAGCTGACGGCCCACCTGATGGAAAGTGGTAACCGTCGCCTACAGACATGAGCAGTCCCATGGACATAACAGAGTATACTGTTTCGCCCATGATACCACCTATACAATGCCATTCCTAAGGATTAAGGTGTTATAAGTTTCGATATTATTTAAGTGAAAAGTTTGTTTAGTGTATTTGTAATTGAAATAAATAAAGAAATAAATATTTATTAAAAAAAATAACACAGTTATGTTAGTGTTATCCATTGTTTATTTTTGACAATGGTTTCGTTTGCTCATCTTCTAAGATTTGAGCTGCCGACTCTGTTATCCATCAAAATTGTATATTTACAATCATAATTTTGGAAAATGTCTGTGTTTGAAAGGTTTCCTTTCATTTATAGATTTACCAGACGCTGTTTTGTATACGTCTAGGATGCATTTTCGTTAACTATTCGCTGGTTGTTATATTTGTTTACTTTTTCTTTTTTTTTTTTTTATAGCGTTTTAAATAGCAAACCACTGTTAGTCAATCCGATGGAAAGTGGTGATCATCTATTAATTATTATTATTACATCAACTTCATCATGTCAGTCTTTAACTGTCCACTGCTGAACATAAGCCCTAGGGGAGTTTTGCCCATAGTTGCCACGCTTGGCAGGCGGTTTAGCAACCGCAGTCAAGCTTTAGAGATGTTTTAAGAGGGGCACTGCTGCCCATCCCTCGCCCTCCCTTAGTCGTCTCTTACGACACCCACGGGAAAGAAGTGGCCTATTATATGCCGGACCGCTATGGGAAATTATTATTACATTAGTACTATTAATACCATATTATTCTTTTTTTTTTTTTTACAAAATTCTCTTCTCCTCTCTTAAGGAAGAGAGAAGGCAAACTGATCCCATGCAGAAGCACACCCGGTTGGGGTTAAGGGCACCAGGAAGACAAACCGGTGTACTATCGGGTACTAGTTTGCATCCTATTAAATCAGAGTTTTGTGAGGGGTGATGATGGAATGGTAACCACGCCTGCTATCGGTATACGCTGGTGGGGGCCACCAGTGAGGGATGATAGGTGAGGATGAAGGCAGATCAGTTAGCCCATTGTGACAATTTCCACTAGAAATTAATCAAGATGGTTTCCAGGGGGGACCACGTGGAGGTCGACCTGGTTGGCTATATTACTAGCAATGGAACCCTTAGTTTCCATTATTATAACAATCCTACCGGTACCGAGTTCGCAACCTTCCAGGTCCGTGTTTTACTTATCGAGATAAGTAATTGGGGCAAATAATACTCTCATTTACAATATTTATTTAAAATCTGTTGCGGTTTCGGAGATTAGCGTAAACAAACATCGTGACGTGCGACTTTTATATATTAAAATGTAGAATAACATAAGAAAACCACAAGTATGTTTATATTCGGATACGTCAAGGGACAATAATATGTAAATATTATTGTTCCATAACTATTATTTATACATTATATTATATCCGTTATATATTATTATATCATATTATTTTGACATTGACATTGTTTTATTGATAATATCGACTATTTACCTTCCTTGTATAAATATATGTATAATTTATTGATAATAAATAACACACACTCGTGCATTAAGCGAGTAAATTTTTGAATACGCTACTGATTGTGCGCCACAAATTTTTAGGTAAAGAAAAAGATAAAAATAGCTTTTTTGTTTATACAACTTAGAATGGTAAACAAGCTGACGGCTCACCTGATGGAAAGTGGTAACCGTCGCCTATAGACATGAGCAGTACCATGTACGTAACAGAGTATACTGTTTCGCCCATGGCACCCCCCATGCGTTGCTATTCCTGAGGACTCAGGTGTTATTCCTCTGTACACAGTAAATTCACGCCATATCTCACCCTTCAAACCGAAACACAGCCATGCAAACACAACTGCTTCACAGTAGAAACACGAATAGGACAGAAGTACCCAAGCAATCGACTTTTGTGCAAAGTCTCCCTCTGGTCTTAGAACAAATGATTAAGTGCTATCTAGTGCCAATGCAAACAGGTATTGTATTTCGAATACGTTTTTTTTAATTGTTAAAAATGGAATGGTAACCCCGCCTGCGCTGTCGGTATACACCGACGAGGCACCAGTGGAAGATGATAGGTGAGAATGAATGCGGATCAGTTGGCCCATCGTAATGAATTCGACAAGAATTAACCATTATGGTTTCCAGGTGGAACCGCGTGGAGGTCGACCTGAGAGAGTATGTTGCTAAAAATGGGGGTATTAGACCTCATTACTAATAATCCCTTTTCTCCCTATTTCGGATACTTGGATACTTAAATATATTTAACCTACACAGGGTAGGAGGTATGGATGGGATGACACCAGTCCTCCATTATTGACAGTAATGGTGGTCTCACTGCTAATAATATTTCCTGTAAGGTAGGGAGGGGTCTACGAGATTCCCCTTGGAAATCGTGTCTCGGTCAATTTCAGGGAATTCGTCTGGAACTAGGTTTTAAGCTTGTTTCTTCCTCAATCAATGCCCCCGCAATTGTATATCGTTAGTGTAGGTGGATGGACACATTTCATTTCATCCATTAAACCGAGGACATACAGGGGATTGTTAATAATGGACACTAGCATTGTCGATTAAAGTCCATTCGGTTTCCTTTGGTAATCATTGTAATCAATTTTTGGTGAATTTGTCACTAAATAGTGGATGGTTTTAACCCGATTGACCTTGTTTCATCTTCGCCTGTCATCCCTTGATCCAGATATGCATATATCCACACGAAATACATTATCCTTTTTCCGCAGTTGGTTAATTAAAACTACAATTCAACAAGTCATCTGTATTCTAAAATGTTACGGTAGTTATGTGTATTGATAAGCTAAGCTAGCCTTCAAAACCAGGGCAGGGGTGCGGCCAAATGTCAGGGTGCGCCATCACACCATCGCACCACCACACTTTATGTCAAAACCCAAATTAATTACTTAGCGACTGTGACATATTGTTATGGAAAACAAACTTCGTGCAAATAATATTGAGACACTTCAGATGGATGTCCGTTAATAATTTGCCAAGTTAAAGCTGCGTCCAGACCTGTGTGTAATGTATGTAGTTCAGGAAAGACTGGATTATAAAGGTGTAACATTATAGTCCATGTTCTTGTATGTATAGTGTATATTATTTGGTATGTTTTATGAAATATTTATACTAGTGTTATACCTACCTTCCCAGTCGATTCCGACTACGGCGTCTGATAGAACATTATGAAGGACTGTGGCGATTTGTCGTATTATGTGCTCTTATTACTCATACAGTTGCCAAGCTTATGAGTAAACGTTCGCAAAAATAAGCGACACTTTAGGATACCATTGGCGTAATTACTATTATTATTATATTAATTTTCTATATTAGTACTTAATATAAAAAGCTAGTTTGTTGTTTGAACGCGCTAGTCTTTGGAATTACTGATCGGATTTCAAAAGTTCTTTTTGTATTTGATAGCTCATTTCTTGAGGAAGGCACATCATAATACGACCATGGTCCAAACATAGTATTTTATATCACATGTTAGTATAGTATGATTCTTCTATATGACTTTTAAATGAAAGTGGCAAATATATAGTTTTAGATAAAAATTCTCCCACGAACGCTCAGGCTGTAGAATGAGTTCTCTGTCTAGGTTTTTTCTATAGAGACTGCAGTATGGGGTCCTTCAAAAAGAGCATATTAAGCTTTCTACAGGATCGGCAATGCGCACGTGACTCTCCAGGTATCGCAGGCGTCCATAGGCTACAGTGACCGTTTACCATCAGACAACTTGTATACTTGTTTGTACCTTTGTGGTATAAAAAAAATACGAATATGGATATTTACAAATGTTCGGTACATTACATTACGTATATATTACACACACGTCTGGACCCGGCTTAATCGTTTCATGCTACGAAAGTTCCGATAGAAAAGCACCTCGTGTCGGGTCTTATTATTGGTAAAAAGCCTTCGATCAGCGCCATTCCGGCCACTGACCACAATCCACGAATATTCACTAAGTCCTCATTATCTTGGAAGTAATGATCTTGAAATTGTATGTTTCTTCGATGAAAGTACTGGATGGAGGTTAATGTTGTAATAATGAGAATAAGTTTATTGCTACAAAAACACTTAGCATATAATAAATGTATCATAAAATCTTTTCCTTACTAATATTAAAAATGTGAAAGTGTGTATGTTACTTGTTAGCTTAGCAATCACTAGCGGCCCGTCCCGGCTTCGCACTGGTGGACATTTTTACAACATTTTAAAAAGTGTTTATTGTGACATAACGATAATAGTTGGACATATAGTATCGCGAAGTTGTTTGTAGTTATTGATATTTTCTTCAATATTGTAGAACATACTTTTGTTCTATCACCAATAGTTTCCGCAGTACATGCGACGAAATATATTTTATAGCATTTTTTACACCTCGAATTACATTGCTAAAGTTTTAGTAAGGATCCCTAATCTTTTCTAGCATATACCTGGGGGCCTACCATGAAATAAAATTCCTAAGTTAGGTGTGTTCCGAACTTAATTTCATTTTTTCGTTCATACCTAATACGGCCCAGTAAATGGAGCTTAACATTTCGTTCGACATAAATCCTACCATAAGAGTCTAAAAGAATAATATTGTAATGTTTTTAAACGGTAAGTATTATGTAAACATCAAATTTGTGTTTCGTTCGGCTACGAAATTTCGGAAAACGTTTCATGGTCGGCCCTTTTATGTTGTTTTTAAGCGATTCAAGGAAGAGGAGTTTCCTCAATTCATTAATTTTTTTTTGTATTCGTTACGCAATATCTTCGATATCCGATGCCGGTAACGATTTTATTTTGATATTGTTAATTCTTTTAAAAATTAATGGGGTTTACTCCCGTGTTAGTCCCATGTTAGTATCGTCACGCATAAGTCTATGAAATGTAATGTAACCTACATATAAAAACTGGAACGTTTTACAAACTTATTTTAACTATAACACTGCTTTGTCACTGTCCTTCAAGTTAGGAATGTAACACAAAAGAAAGAAACAAAACAGTTCAATAGCTAAAATAGGTTTATGTGAGGTTTGATTTTTTTTTTTTATACACCTTAGAATGGCAATCAAGCTGACGTCCACCTGATGGAAAGTGGTAACCGTCGCCTATAGACATGAGCAGTACCATGGACATAACAGAATATACTGTTTCGCTCATGATACCCCCATATGTTGCCATTCCTGAGGACTCAGGTGTTATTCCTCTGTACTCAGTAAAATCACTGCCATATCCCACCCTTCAAACCGAAACACAGCTATGCAAACACAGGTGTTTCACGGTTGAAACACGAATGTGACAGAGGTACCCAAGCAATCATCGATTGTACCTCTGATGAATGAATGATGACGATTGATGTGGTTAACTTTTAAACTATTAGGGGGGAAGGGATTGTTAGTAATGGGGTCTAATTTGCCCATTACTAGCAATATATCAGGTCGACCTCCACGCGGTTTCTCCTGGAAACTCGTCGTGAATTCTAGTGGAGTTCGTCACGATGGGCTAACGGACCTGCTTTTATCGTCACCTATTACCCTTCACTGGTGCCGTACCAGTGTCTACTGATAGCGTAGGCGGGGTTACCATTCCATCATCACCTATTAAAAAAACTTAAACTATTGGTTAACCAATAAATAAACTAGCAGCACAGTGTAAGTTAAGTAGTGCCTTATACTGTGTTAACAGTCCGTATCAATGGGCAATCCCCTCTAAAAGTTATGTCTTCAATAAATATATAAATAAGCCCTCTGAACGCCAAATAAAGATTTCTCTGGCAACAAACATCAATGTATCAAAGCTCATTTGGCCTTAGATCATGTTACATGACCATGTACGGACCAATGTGTCCATTCATGGGCTTCATAATTTATTGATCAACTGCATCGGACGTGCTGAAGTGGTCGCACCATTAGAGGTTTATTAAGTACTGTTTAAAACACCACAGATACCGTTAATATCGTTACTTGATCAGTAATAGATATTTGTCTTAGTATCGTGATTTTTAATCGAAATAATAATAAAAAAAAATATGTTTAACCTCTTCTAGAGAATTTCAGTTGATATTTTCGGTTATCATACAGTAACAACAGGGGGGAAAAGGATTGTTAGTAATGGAGATTGAGAATCCCATTGCTAGCAATATACCCAACCAGGTCGACCTCCTTGCGGTTCCCCCTGGAAACTATCATGGTTAATTCCTGATGAATTCATCATGATGGGCTAACCGGCCTGTTTTCATTCTCATCTATCACCTTTCACTGGTGCTCCGCCAGCGTATCCCGTTAGCGCAGGCGGGGTTTCCATACCATTTTCACCCATCAAAACATACAGTAACAACAAGTGGCACTATCAGGATATATGTATACCATACATTGTAGAAACACAACAACGTAAATCAATGCTATCGCCCATTGAGACCAGATTGCGGTGTGTTACTGTCTGCTTGTGATTTATAACCATTCAGAAGCAGACGGCGGCTCATCGACTATGTACAGTCGATACATAATGGATCGATAGATAACATTGTTTTATTGCAACTTAACAACAAAGAAGCTGACGGCCCACCTTATGGGAAGCGGTGACCGTAATCGCAATGCGTGATGTATGCATTTTGTTTTATTTAAATTTCATTATTTCATTTAAAAATTATTAGATTTTTGAAATCTTTTTTTTTTTTATTTAAGAGTTTCCTCTTGTCGGTGCAATTAATTCATGCATCTTCTTCCAGCCAGTTCTATCCCAGATTTTTAAATGAAATAATAAAATTTAAATTAATTAGAATAATTATGAATCCAGTAGTTAGAAACTGTAATGGTAGTATAGTTGTAGGCGTAGATTATAGTGACCATTTACCATCAGACGGGCTGTATGCTTGTTTACCACCTTTGTGGTATAAAAGAAACACAGTAGTAAACACTATCGACTGCAGAAACTATTTTCAAAATCGTTTTTTTTAATGGATGATAATGGAATGGTAACCCTGCCTGCGCTAACAGTATAAACTGGCTGGATACCAGTGGGAGATTATAGGGTGAGGATCAAAGGGCAGGTCGGTTAGCCCATCGTGATGAATGCACCTGGAATTCAGCACGATAATTTCTAGCAGGACTACGGGAAAGTCGACCTAATACGGTATAATGTTTGGAGTGGCACTGGTAGTCCCCAACAATCCTTTCCCTTCTTAAAAGAAAATTGCCGGTAAGATGGACTGTCCCATCCTAAAATATTGGGTGGGACAGGTTATCCAAGAGTGTCATAACCGTTCATTTACTAACATCTTCTTTTCTTTTCATTTAAGAGTTCCCTCTTGTCGGTGCAACCAATCCATGCATCTTCCTCCAGCCAGCTCTATCCCAGGCCATATCCTTTATCTCCCTATACGACATGACACCTAGTGTTTCCTTTATTTGTCCCATGTAGTTATTCCTCGGTCTTCCTCTTCCTCTTTTTTTTTTTACTAACATAAGTAAATTTATAACTAACAAAATGGGTCTTATGTTGTCTAAATAAATAATTATTATGGTTAAAATCGGTTTAGAATTAGCGAATGTATAGCATAACTCTTGTTCTCAACTAAATTACATTATTATGTCCAGCTGTTAAGTTAGCATGGAGGTTTGAAAATTTTTCGTCGTTTTTGATTTATTTTTGTTTTATAAAAAGTTACAGGTTCATTAGTACAACACCTCTTGGGAGGTGTAGGCGACGCACTACGATTTAGTTTATATTATTATTATTTGTACTTTTTTACACCTATTTTTGTATACCTATATAAATGTACTTACTTATAGTTTTATTATTAATACAGTCCATTATAAATAAAAATTAAAAATACTGAGGGTACGCACTATACTTATAAATATAGAATTACCTTTTTCCTTGATTTAGTGCGTGCTCTGACAGTGCTTAGGCAACATCTAAGAAAATTGGTTTTTTTATTTCGCATCCTTTACAGGAGGAAAGGAATGGTTACATTTTCACCACGTGTAAATAATAGATTACTTCCCTTCGTCTTCAAGTCGTTAAAAAAATACGCGCTTAAAATCGATCGACTGCGAATCGACATTGCCGTATTGAATAATTACGTATTTAAAATTCTCGTGCCAATTGATTTATTTTGTTTATGCTCGTTTAAAGTACGCATGTTTATTTGTGTGTACGGCGTACATACCGACCGATGCTGTTCGCGTCGATTCATGCATTGACTCATCGACGTTTGATCTTTGACGTTCATAAGCGGCTAAAATGTCCTACATGAATAAATGATTTTTGAATTTGAATTTTGAATTTGAATTTGAATCCTTCCTCGCAGACGCATGCAAAAAGTTTCTATTTTGTCCCTCTTCTAATTCGCCAACGGTGCGTTTATATTTGGCGGTGATTTTTTTTGCATATATGTACCCATATTAAGTTTATTAACCTCGCAACAAGTTTTTATCATAATGTGTCTGATTAGCGTTTTGTTCTTTGTCTTTTAAAAAAACATAGTCATAGCTTGAGTAACTAAACGGAAACCATAAGGAGGAGGTTCTTGAAAGGCGGCCCCGTGGGGTCATTCATATTGCGGAACTTTTTTTTTTACAACACAGTGGGCAAACGAGCACCCTGGGCTCACCTGGTGGTGAGTGACTACCGCCGCCCATGATCACCCTAAACGCATTGCAGGTGTGTTTGAAAGGTGGGATTTGGCAGTCCAATTTACTTTATTCACTAGATTACAATGGGTACCATCGGGCATCACAGTATATGATGTCCGTGGTGCTCTTCTTATCTGTAGACAAGAGTTACCACTTGCTATCAGATGGGCCGTCAATTTGTTTGTCATTATAATAATTAAACATTGAGTCCCACAAAAAAAAACCGACTTCGAGTTTTTTTTTATTTTAAAACTATAAACGACTACATAGATTTCGATAAAGTTTATGGGATCGATTTGTAAGTATATTCTTTCGGTTAAAAAAAGAATTTTCCAAATCGGTTTAGAACTTTATTTTTATGCAACTTAGAATGGAACATAGAACTGACAGAGTTAAGAGGTAAAAATCATAACAAAAAAAACTCGTCCTTCTATTTAAAGTGGGCTGAAAAACTCATTTTACTAATTTTGTATATAAATGTAATACTATAGGTAGGTACTGTTCAAAATGTACCTTTTTACATACGTTGATAGATGTAGTTTTTATTTTTATTTTTTTTATAAAAAAGAAAATTGATAAACAAATTTAGAACAACATATAAAATATATTACATGAAGTCAACTTTTACTTTATCTCTCTTCAGTCGTACACTCTTGACAGAGTGGTCGTGGTTTTCACAATGACAGTGGCTCGTCGATGAGGCCCTCCTTCGCGATTGAGGTCCTCGCAATATATCTCCATCTACTTCTGTTCGCCGCCGAGCGAGAGCATTCCACAATGGACTGCTGTGTGGCCGTTTTGATGAGGTCAGTCCATCGCGTTGGTGATCTACCCCGAGAACGTTTGCCTTGTACCGCTCCGTTTACTTTATACACAATGTTAATTGTGTAATAAATGTAACACAATTTTTACTTACAATTAAATATAATTAATAAATAATAGTATATACAATAGGAACCAGCATATTTTATAAACAGGTACATTATAACAAAAGTGGATATATTTTTTGTTACCACCCATTCGTACGGAATGATTGGCATTTGGCACTCGTGCAAAGTGTGTTGTTTACATAACGGCGCCCATAAATATAGTCTATTATTACATGGCGCACGTTATGTAACGTCATTTATAAATCTCTTTAATGTGTGAGAGATTAATTGCCAGATTTATTTTAATCTCGTTTAAGCCTACGGATGATTTTAAGAATCATGTTTGGACGAAAAATCCGTTTATTTTGTTTAATATTTGCTGATTACCTACATAATGGTATACATTTTTTTTTCATACAACTTAGAATGGCAAATAAGCTGACGGCCCACCTGATGGGAAGTCGCATATTTTTTAATGTGGACATTTAGTGCCGTTACTGTCATGTTTATGATTAAAACATTTATTTTATTTTATTTTTTAAAACTTAGATTAGACTGATGGAAAGTGGTAACCGTCGCCAGTACAGTAGCATGGACATAACAGAGTATACTGTTTCGCCCATGATACCCCCATACGTTGCCATTCCTGAGGACTCAGGTGTTATTCCTTTGTTTTAATGCTGAAAATAAAATTGTTACTCCGTACTCGTTACTTGTATGTGCTGATGGGATACCAGTAAGGGATGATAGGTGATGAAAGAGTCCAGTGAGTCTATCGTGACGAATTCAAAACCAATTTTGAATTTTTTTTTTACTGAAAGGTTATACTTACAGATTGGTCCTATGGAAATTTTATCCAGATCGGTTCATTTGTCTTCTATACTTATAATAAATCTGTAGAGAGGTCAATTCTGTACATGAAATATATTTCCAACATAACTATCAGGCGGTGATTAGTGATCGATACTGATGCTAAAAATGCAGTCAGTAAAATTTTTGTCTGTCTGTATGTTCGTTATAGAAACAAAAACTACTCGGCGAATTTTAACGAAACTTGGCACTTCTTTTTATTATTATTATTTATATTTCTGGGCAGGTTATAGTATACTTTTCATCACGCTACGATGGATAGGAGTAGAGCAGTGAAGGGAAATGTTGGGAAAACGGGAGAAGTTACTCCATTTTTAAGCTTCCGTCGCGTGTGCAGCCTTAATGGCCACTTTTTAAAATGTATAAATGTCCACCCGTGCGACGCCGGGACGTTTTGAAATAAAAATAACTGATTTTGTAACATTTGAAGTTGTATTTTTTATGTATATTCTTTATTGCACTTAAACAATATATGCGACGATTAGTTTAACAACTTGTTAGCAAGGGAGGACTTATCTCTGAAAGAAGTCTCTTCCAGCCAACCCAGTGTAGTTAGAGAGAAAATAATTTAATTTGGGTAATCCAGTGCAGGAAAGGTAGCGGTGAAAATAATGTAAATACAACAAACACAAATTGTGAATAAATATATAAATAAATAAATACGTAATATATTTATCTATTTACTTATATAGATAAATATATATACATATGTATCAGTGTATAGAATTATCATGTACAATTGATTAAAAGATGTGATTTCAGTCTTCTCTTGAAGGAAGTAATGGAAGGACTAACCCGTATTATGTATTAGTAATAATCGTATTATGAATAAGGGGTATGTGTTCAAATATTATATTTGATTCTTTTTCATCTAAATTTTAATTAATACAAGTTTGAAGTAAAAACTTTGAAGTGTTTGAAAGTAAGTCTCTCACTAAAGATAAGCCGCTTTAGACGAAGCGACGAGGAAAGGACATTTATGAAACAAATGGTTTGGAACTCTGCAAACAGACGACTTTCCCCTCAATTGAATGCGATGTAATCTTCATTTAGATACTTTAATTGTACATTTTGAAAATATAACTTGAAGGTAAGGGCTCATTCATTAAATTGAATTACCTTTTAATTAATGAATCCGACTAATTCAGGAAACGGACTTGTCTAAATTGGTTGGATTTTGGGTAATCTAGATTGTGTCTCTAGTTATTTGTTGTAGTGTTTGTTATTTTTTCTTTTATGTGTGAAAATGAAATGGTAACCCCGTCTGCGCTAGCGGGATACGTTTGTGGGGCACCAGTGAAGGGTGATCTATGAGAATGAAAACAGGTCAATTAGCCCATCATGATGAATCCATCAGGAATTAACCATGATAGTTTCTAGGGGGAACTGCATGGAGGTCGACCTGGTTGGGTATGTTGCTAGCAATGAGATCTCAGTCTCCATTACTAACAATCCCTTTCCCCCAAAGTGTTTGTTATTATATAGTACAGAAATCCTACATTGAGGACTAATATATCTTGAAACATTTTGTATAAATTGTCATCATCATCATCATCATCATCATCTTAGCCATTATCAGTCCACTGCTGAATATAGGCCTCCCCCATATACTGCCATTGCGAAGAAATCATTTGAAAAATCTGTAGTACAGTGGAGGACATAATGCTTTATAGCACTGTATAATACACTTAAATTGCAATAACCTATAAAAAATATATAATAAATATATAAACCGATGCATTGTCGTAGATGAATCTCAAGAAATGTTATTTACATAGATTTAAAAAAAATAATAAACTCATAGGTGACATTGGACGCTATTCGATTACACGTACAAATCTCAATGATCCTGGCACAATGATTGACGTCGACGGTATTACACCGAGATGGCTGACGGCCATATCGACATTGGCATGATGTCATGCCCGACACCGGCGGCCCAGGAATCCATTGTGTCTATTCAGTGTTCAGATGTGGTGTGCCTTTTGTTCGCCATATTTGTAATGGAGGTATTTAGGCGCCCATTACTGATGCTACTTGCGTGATTATACAGTTTTGTTGATGATTCTCGTATTTTGATTTTCAATCGACTACCAGAAGGTTTACAATTTCATTTTTGAACTTATATATTTATGTATAGGATACAAACAGTTATGCATACTTTAAATTATATAGTTACTATCAGACCTTGCAGCATCTTAATAGAAAAAGTAGCTATAAATTTGTTTAAATAACTATCCATCTATCTATCCTATTTAAGTGCTGCGCTCTTGTCGGTGGAGCTCTTGCCACTCGCTACGATTTTCAGCGAGTTTCTTCACCTCTTGATACGACACGACACCAACTCCTTCCTTGATCTGCCTGATGTAACTATGTCTCGATCTCCCTCTCCCCCTCCTTCCTTCCTTCCTTTCCTTCTTCTCCCCTTCTTCCAATAATTATAAGCCATTTAAAATAACAAATTACTGATCTTTATTATGATATCATCTTTAACTGTCCGCTACTGAACATAAGTCTCCCCCTTGGGTGGTTTTGTCTGTAGTTGCCACGCTTGACGAAGTGGCAACCGCAGTTAGGCTTTGGAGATGTTTTAAGAGTGACGCTACTGCCTATCCCTCGCTCGCCCTTAGTCGCCTCTTACGAAATCCACGGGAAAGGAAGCGGTGGCCTATTCTATGCCGGGACCACACGGTTAAATACTGATAATCTAATACTAATTATAAAGCTCACACTGTAGTTTTGCAGCCTTGGCTTTGAAAGCTGTTAAGCAATATAAAAATACGTATTATATTTTTGGATGAACGATACGGTACAGAGAAAAATTTCAAAACTCGTTTGGCTTATAATGATTTTGCCAAAACTTATCTGAAGTCCATTTGTTTTTTGTGAAATTATGTTGTAAATTATTATTGATCATTTATAAGTAAAAATTGTGGTAATATTATTTGGTGAAACCAAGACTCGAGAAAAGATTGATGGGTTGTGTGAAGGATGATGATGGAAGAGGGGCTTATATTTGGGATATCGTGTCGACTAAGAATAATGGGATGAGGACTAGGTCAAACAAGTTGTCACAGGAAAAAAGTTATCTGTTATTATTAATGTTTAGCAGTTTTCTACCATATGTATAATATCATATATTATACATATGTTGTTTGCTCAATTTTGACATATTAGAATCGTCAAAATATAACGGTTTAAGAAATTCGGCAATGTATAAAGTTTCATGCACATATTTTTACTAAAATATTCTTTTATTTAGTTCATTGCAGTAGTGCAGACTCATTTTTAGCATTTTATTGTTTTTAAGTCAGGTTTTGTTTCGGTGGTTCAAGTTTCTCTTTATAATATGTTTCTCTTTTGGCATTTATTTCAAATATTCGTAAAATAACAGAATGTTGTAAACATTCTTATATACTGAATGAATCATAATGTTATTCGATATTCAAAAACAAAAAAAGACTCAAGAAACGTTTTTATTAATACAAAGATTGTAGTTTCTGAGACTCACAATTGTAGCAACGATGTAGAAGTTTCTTGACCTGTACCAATTGATATTTCACGGAAAAGAGAAAATAACATCGCCATATTTCACATTCGTTAAAACAACAAAGTAACGTCGCATGACTCAAATAGTATCCTGCACGTTTAATGGAATATCAAATTAGAACTAGGGCTCCAGTAATAAAACCATCGAACATTGAAACATCTCTATAATATTTCCCAGTAAAATATGACATAAACTTATGATTCAGTATTTGGCCACCGTCCAACAGATGAATCGAGTGTACGTTCAGTGTTTATTGTGTAATGTCAGATTATCTTGTTTTGATGATTCGTATGCATCGATTAAGTGATCCACTGCATCGATTAAAATTTTTATAGTAATAATATATATATTTTTAAATAAACAGTCGGGACTTGACGCGATGAAAAAGCTTTCACTGGTAAATAGTACATACAACATACCTGCTTCTTTATTGCCAACGTTTTACGTTAAGTCCCGATTGTGTATTTAAAAATATGTGTAAACACCGCGAAAAGTTTGAAATTAACTATTGTAATAATATATGTTTCTAAAAATAAGTTACATTTGATAATATGTTACTGTAATAAAGTGTCAGCTCTCTTTTTCATCAGGTGGTCACTTTTATCTAGATAGAGTATTCTTGCCCAGTGATTTTGTTAATAAATTTTTAAGCAAATTCCAAAAAGAAGAGTTTTTCAATTTATCTTTATTTTTTTTTATTGATTTTAAATAGAATTTAATTACATTGATGAAATTGGAATTGAATTATTTAATTATGGAATCTTTACGAAAATTTAGGGATCGACGCCCTCCCCGCTTCTAATTGCTGCGCCCTACAGGGTCTACAATGTACTACATCAATTACTAACATCTTTTAATAATATTGTAGAATGCAATAAATAAATTGAATTGAATTGAATAGTCCCGTAGAGGCCCTATTTTAATTTTGTTACGAAGAATGATTGAAGCAGTCGTTTGTTTTTTTTTTCGAAAAAAAAAACCCGGTTGTTTCAAGGCAAAATCTACTTATAGATGCACGATTTCCAATTCGAAATTCAAATATTTTCAGTCTAATGTGTCTATAAAACCTTTCATTGGTTTTTGATGTTTTGTCCGATGGATGTTACTGTTTTAATTTGAGATGCAAAATATATTTATTTAATTAATAAACTTATATTAATTATAATCAATCATCCGGATTCAAGGATTAGACATATCCTTTCAAAAATTCCTCAGTGCTAAAACACGATTCATGTAGTTCTTATACCTTGTTAATATATGATTCAGTTACTGACCATGACAGTTGTTTCGTACTCACAGCATTTACTTGTATTAGATCATTCCTTATGTTTCTTGACCTTGTTTCTTTGCTCTTTCAAGTGAATATATTATGAGGTCGAAGATCTTACTACTATGCCAATATTTGAATAAATTTACTAGATTTGTTAAAAGTCGCTTAATATGCAAATGTGCTTGTTGAATAGTTATATCTGTATTGTGTATTATGTAATTTTAAGATCTAGTTCCACAAAAATTAACTTCAATTTGATCAATACCAATTAAGTGAACATTTCGATTAATTAAAAGTCTTAGATTGGTAAAATGAAGATATCGTGTAACTTCCACATATTGAGAAGATTCTATTTGAAGTATTGGAGGATTTGAAAGAAAAGCTGATTTATTCATTAATTGATATATCAAGTACACGAAATTACTATGGCTAGAAATATGAAATGTTGACCAAAATAAGTAGATGCAATGAAAAATGCATTTCTGTAACACAACATGTTACAGAAATAAATTTAGATACGTAATCGTAACTAACGAACCCGGCAAAACGAACAAGCGTGCCCCAATAAAAATATAATAAGGGTCAGTTATCGAGATAAAGCTATCCCTAAAGTTTTCTTTCAAATTGGACTAAACAGTACACATTTACAAAATATTGTTAAAATAGAATGGTTTCAGATAACGTATCGACGTATCGTAAACGTACATCGTGACACGTGATGGTTATATATTAATATAAACAGGAATGAAAAGGATGATAAAATTATTCGTGGCGCGCGACACATGTCCATTTTTATCCGCTGGATCCTTGTGACAATTGGTCGAATTAGGGACACAGGCCACGCCGAGGTCATGTAGTCATCAATCACAGATCGGGATGAGGTTGTGGGCGGCAAATGATAAATGCATGGTCAATGTTGTAATTGAATTAGTCTATAATAAAAGGAATGGCCAGTCACAGAAATGTATGCTCATCATGGATCCAAACGTAGAGGTTTTTGAATGAAAATGTAGTAAGACCGCACGTGAAATTGATATAGTCTAGCGAGATGATGATAAGTGAGGATGTAGTTGATCCATTTTGTCGATTTCATCAGGAATTATTGACAACGGTTTTCATTGAAATCGTCCGGAAGTTGATCTGCCAGAGTTTTTTGCTAACATTGTTGTTGCCAGAGTAACAATTTGTCAAATTATGCTTGTCTGGTACTGAACGTTTTAGATAAATAACACGTTTCTTATGTGATGGTTTTAAAGGGTTGTCATTTGGTCTTTAATCCTTTAAGCAAAGCCAGCGTTCCAACATTGGTGCTTAAAATTCGGCACGTAATCCTGCTCGTAGTCTCCTAACGTGCACAAGTCGAACACCAGGAAGCTTCCATATTTCTAAACCGTGCTTGGTGGAATGCGAACAGCGAAAATCCATGCTAGCAATTTTTATAAGTTGTTTTAATGAATGGAATATAATTCTTCGTCAAAATATAAGCCTTTAGTAAATTTAAGTCACTTGATAACATAGTATATGACTTTAAATTTATTGATAGTTTTTCTTTGTTGTTGGTTATAATACCGGGCTTGTTTATTTTTTCTGTAGTCCTGAGTTTCTCAAGCAGTTTTTCATATGTGGTGTGTTAGGCAATCTAAAGCAATTTTTAGCAATCAAATTCTCATTTAGTAATTGTCTCAATGTCGTTGCAATTAATTCGTGCACCAGAGATGTAATGTGTTTATTTGTCTGTGTGGTGTAAGCGTGTGACACACATGAAGCAATTATGAATGGAACAATGTAATAACTACTCGTACGTACCAGTCTTTTATTGGGCACATTTTTGTTCGAGAACTTTTGATTTAGCACTGTTCTTCAGCTAAATTTTAAAAAACTATAATATGACTTATAAAATACAGCGAGCATTCGTGAATTACTCTTTAGTACAAACGCTTATATTTTAAACAATTTATTAGTTTATAGTTTTTGTTTTTATATCATCATTTCAGTCGTTAGTTGTCTATTGTAGAAGATCTGCCTCTGGTGTTGCGAGTGATCATGGGCGGCGGTAATCACTTACCGAAGTGAACCTAATGCTCGTTTGTCCCCTGTGTTATAAAAAAGATGTTAAACATAGGTATTTTTTATACATCACCATAAGTAACATTCCGTTTGGTTTCATTAACTCCATTGTTGTTGTTTCAACCAGTGGGGAGATTTCTACATTTAATTTGCCTGTACGGGCTCGTCCCTTGCAAAACCTTTGTTAATGTAACTCTTTGAAAATTACTTACGATCTCGCTCATAGTGTGAAAATCGTAACTAATTTTCGATACTCTATAATTTTTGCAATTGTAGCACAGGTGCAGTTTTATTTAAGCAATCTCGTTTCTAATCCTGAGGTGAATTATCCATGGAGTTTTACAGAATAGCAACTTGTTTATTGTCAATGTGCAGTGCAACAGATAAAAACTAAATACTGTGATCTATTCTAGACGCGCGACAATAGTCACATTGGTAGTTGCATTCGGTTCCCACGGCTGTTGATTTATACTTCCATTGTGATCTGTCTACATAACCTTCAAACGGATGGAACTGCATACGGCATTATTCTCCAAATTCAGGCAAAAACTAACGGCGCTGGCTTAGTCGAAGAACGCTTTAAGGGCTCAAGATCGTATCGCAGTCTAAACATTTCAAAATTATGGGCACTTGCTCAGTACTTTGAGAGACAACGTAAAACCACGCCAGATGCTTTGTGTTTGGAGGAAATCTAGGAAAACTTGACACGAGGGCACCACCATGATATGAACCTACAGTATGGTAATTGCCTGACAAAAACTGCACAGATGATGGGGTTAATGCATTAATGAGATTATGTTATAAAGGTCAAAAAGATTTTATTGTGAGCGATGCCAATAAATTTGAATGTGACATAATTTTACGAATAATTCATTCGCTTTTCGTAGTATAAGCTTGTTTATAAAAAGATAATGATAATGATCTTTTCAGGATATAAGATAAAAAAAAAAACAATTGATTTCGCAAATTTCTTGTCTCTAATTGTAAGAAAAGTAAACAATCACACATATTTATTTTTTCATTTTACGATCAATTGCGTACTTAAAAATGGAAAATAAACTACATTTTCTCTTATTCCAGGTGTAGAAGGTCGGCAAAATGCCGGAGGGTGTGGCCAAAGAGGCCAAGGACGAGGCCAAAAGCAAGCCTAAGGAGGAGAAGCGGCCGCATCCCGGCAACATCGCCAAGGTCAAGGTCGAACTGCTCGATGGGTCCACCTTAAACTTCGATGTGGACGTAAGTTGAAATTTTTTGTTTTTTTTAGCAAGTAAGATGACAACCCATCTTCCATTCCATCTGAGACCGTGAACATTTTCAACACCAGATGTCAAATAGGTGAAACGTTTGTAAATGATTTATGTATAAAGTCGGATAAATAAAAGTCCCTTGTGAAAATAATCAAGTCAGAAAATTTATAGTAAATCTTTTTTTTTATACAGCTTAGAATGGCAAACAAGCTGACGGCCCACCTGATGGAAAGTGGTAACCGTCGCTTATAGACATGAGCAGTACCATGGACATAACAGATTATACTGTTTCGCTCATGATACCCCCCATGCGTTGCCATTCCTGAGGACTCAGGTGTTATTCCTCTGTACCCAGTAAATTCACGCCATATCCCACCCTTCAAACCGAAACACAGCCATGCAAACACAACTGCTTCACGGTTAAAACATGAATGGGACAGAGGTACCCAAGCAATCGACTTTTGTACAAAGCTAAAGCTACAGAAGATTCGGTGATAAAAAATATATATTCACTGTGTCTTTATGGAATAGGTACAATGAACCGAATACCAAAGCTGTCTATCCGTATATAGACGTCTCTTATATCATCATTGTATATAATTATTATGTTGTAAGCATAAGTTATGGAAATACATAGATACGAGTTGATTCTTCTTCAGAGTGTATACGATCTATCTGATATGTATATAATAATCTCGTTATCGATATCTTTCCACTTTCACAAGTTTAAAAAAGAATTACTATATATCTATACTCATGTCAAGTCAGGCAGCGAGAAAGAAATGCCACTTGCATAATTCGTCTTGCACGCATGCCAATTCCGAAGATGTTTGAATCTTTCTTCGAATAGAACACGGACTAATATAGGTCTAAAATAGAATACTGACAATATAACATAATTTGTGGTGTCCATGATCTTTTTCCTGTCTATAGATGACTCCTAGGTTTCATCAGGTGGGCCATCAGCTTGTTTGCTTTTTTTATACCACAGAGGTAATAAACAAGCATACAGCCCACATGGTGGTAAACGTTTACTATATAGCCTATGAACGTCTTCATTACCTGGGGCATTACGTGCGCGTTTCTGGTCCTGAAGAAACTTCTTTATCTCTTTTTTCAAGAATCCCATTCTTTTATCTATTGGAAAAACCTTGATAGGGAACTCATTCCATAACCTGAACGTTCGTGGGAAGAAACATTTCTAAAATCGCTCTATTCACGACCATCTAAGCTCTTTTCATTCTGAGAACTCTAATACAACTAACTGTCACTCGGTTTACAGAAAAAGATCCGCGGCTACGACCTCCTGAACACGGTGTGCGACAAATTGAACCTGGTTGAGAAGGACTACTTCGGGCTGCTGTACGAGGACCGTGGCGATCCGCGCGTTTGGATCGACCTCGACAAGCGGGTGTCGAAACTGCTGAAACGTAAGCGTACTGTATCAGGATCCATTATGTTCTCTCAGTGGTGGTGTCACTAACAACTGGCTGGTAAACCTGGTTTGAATACTGATCTTACTACTGATGCCATGAAAATGGAATGTTGACATCGCCTTCGCTATCCGGTATACGCTGGTGGGTACCTGTAAGGGATGACAAGGATATAGGCAGGTCAGTTGGCTTGTCTTGTTGAATTTATCAGGTATTGACGATGATGCCGCCGGTGATTTGGACGACTGCAAATCGCGAGCCCCAGTCATCGGCACACGGCGCTGAGAGGAATACCGAGGTGGTTTTTAGTGGTAAAAATCCCACAGTACCCACCGTCACACCGCTGGCGGTGGGTCTCTTTATGGAGATTTTCCCCTCGGTAAAAAAAAAAAGGTATTGACGATGATGGTTTCCATCTTGTGTATAAGTGAACTTATCAGGGTGCATTTTTAGTAAAAGAGATGCTAGTTCCTGCCAACTAACAATCCCTTCACCTTATTGTTTTTTAGTGTTCTGACGAGTACCTATTAACTTGGGAGAAAGCATTTTTATTACCTAAAGGAGTATTGGCCGTGTGGTCCCGGCATAGAATAGGCCATCCCTTCCTTTCCCGTGCGTGTTATAAGACGCGACTAAGGGAACTTAATGGTCGAGGGAAGGACAGCAGCATACCTCTTAAAACATCTCTAAAGCCTAACTGCGGTTGCCAATCCCCCTGCCAAGTGTGGCAACTACTGGTAAAACCCCACAAGGGAGAGGCTCATGTTCAGCAGTTGGCAGTTAAAGTCTAATAGGACAACGATGATGGAAGGAATCTAGCACCCCTATTGCTAGTAGTTATTTCTTTCTTAAAGAAGGTATCCCTAACTCATAGATATTCTCGCGGCCCCCGTAAGAAACAATCGTGATTAATTCTTAGTAAATTCGCCACAATAAGCTAATTATCTTCCTCTTGACCTATCGTCTCTTACTAGTACAACGCCAGGGTATACCGATAGCTCAGGTAAAGTTACTATTACATTTTAAAAATATACTAATTATTTACTAACTAAAGACTAACATTTGCAAGTCGGATAAGATAGAATTTTGATTATATTGATGGTTTTTTTTAAGGGTGAAAATGGTATGGTAGCCCCGCCTGCGCTAACGGGATGCGCTGGCGGAGCACCAGTGAAGGGTGATAGATGAGAATGAAAACAGGCCAGTTAGCCCATCATGATGAATTCATCAGGAATTAACCATGGTAGTTTCCAGGGAGAACCGCGAGGAGGTCGACCTGGTTGGGTATATTGCTAGCAATGGGATTCTCAGTCTCCATTACTAACAATCTCTTTCCCCCCGATGTACTGTAGGATTTTGGGGTATAGCTACAGTAATGCGTGCGTACTGGTAGTGAATGTAATATCTGACAGAAGAGGCATAGAGAGTGCAACGCATGATGGGTATCATGGGTAAGCACAGTATACCTCATCATCTAATGGTTACAGGTTCAATCTCTGCATAGTATAAATAATTGTTTTCTAACTTAAACCGTTACACCGTCAAGAGTTTTAGATACAGCGGGTTATTTTAATGAGTCGTCCGATTCTACGTTTGCTTTTACATTAGACAGCCACTCTGGAACATTTCTTTTCCTTTGCTATTTATCACTTTGGAAATAAAATATAATATTAATAGAATGTTATGTTTTATAGGGGAGCCATGGGAAGTGAGGTTTGCAGTGAAATTCTACCCCCCTGAGCCAGCGCAGTTGCAGGAGGAGCTGACACGGTACCAGCTTGTTCTGGCCGTCAGGAAGGATTTGCTTGAAGGTAAATTTGATTACTGAACTTTTGACATCATATTACAAACTAGATATGCCCGCCCAGCTGGTCATGTCATCCTGTTTTAAAGAAAGTACCCCCCATATGTTGCCATTCCTGAGGACTCAGGTGTTATTCCGCTGTACTCTATAAATTCACGCCCAATTATACCACCCTTCAAACCGAAACAGCCATGAAAACACAATTGCTTTACGGTCGAAACACGAATGGGGCAGAGGTATCCAAGCAAACGACTTTTGTACAAAGTCTTCCTCTGGTGATATTTATAAAATTAGTGAAGTCGTTTACTATTTAGAGGTTCATATGATTGCCAGGTCGACTGCCATGTTCGACCGTCACGCACGCGCTGCTCGCCAGCTACCTGCTGCAGTCCGAGCTTGGAGACTACGAGGAATCGGAAGCGGCCGCGGGACACTGCAAGCAGTTGAAACTGGTCCCGCCGTCCGCCTGCACGCCGGAACTCGAGGAGAAGGTCGCAGAGTTGCACAAGACACACAGGTGGGCAAATGGGAACCGTTGGTGTATTGTCTTTTGCGAATGACTTTTAGAAAGTGGGAGGTTGTCGTTTGGAATCGTTTTTGTTCGTCAGTCTTGCGGTTTTTTAGGAAGAAGAGTTTACGTTATAGTTGATCTTACGTCTATTTTCTCAAGGTTAAAAGTTACTCTTTTATGTAACCAAATTTTAAATTATATATTACATGGAACGCAAACGAACATATGTGATCTGCTTAATTTTTTTTTCTATAACATGATATATAGATTAACACTTTGAGTTATTTATGACACGTAGATTAATAAATGAATCCATACAATCGAATTACATTTTTTTACATACATACATACATATCTGTCACGCCTGTTTCCCATTAGAGTAGACAGAAACAATGGAACGCCAAATGCTTCGATTCAAACAAACCTCTTTCGCTTCTTCCACATTCATAAATCTTTTCATACACGCTCGCCGGTTACGGGTACTTTTAATTTGGCCCTTCTTCAGCACGTCGTCTATTTGGTCAACATACGTCCGTCTAGGTCGGCCCCTACCGACATCTCCATTCATTCTTGCTCCATAAATCTCTTTCGTAATTCTTCTTTCATCCATCCTTTCCAAATGACCAAACCAACGCAACATTTCTTTTTCGATTTTTTTTTTAATATAAAACTAAAGATAAAGTACAAAAATATGTTTTCACCATGTGTGTCGCAGTGACCCAAATAGGCTACAGCTCAGTGATAGTTTTGTTTAAAAGCAAAACACTGATTTTCGGCTTGAAGTTCGGCTACATGGAATGGCCAATAAGCTGACAGTCCATAGAAAATAGTAACCATTGCCTATAGCTAAGAACAACAGCATCTACTTATGCGTTGCAATTTCTGAGAACTAAGATGTTATTAATGCCTCCGTATCCTGTAACTTCACTGCTATATTCCACCTTTCAAATAGAAACAGTCGAGTAAACACAACTACTTAGCGGTAGAGACAAGAGTGGGATAAAGGTACCCACCCAAGGTGACGCATTTAATACCAAGTCTGTTTCTAGTAAAAATATTAAGTGGCCTAGTAACACTGGAGACAGAGATATTTATTTATTTAACTCTTTATTGCACCAATGACATATAAACAATTCATGTGAAATACAGTAGCTTAAAGTACAGATTAAAATATATCATTACAGTTCTTCTTACGTTACTAACTCGTATGACGTGATGTTCTTGAGACACTACCTAAAACTGTCACTTTTCGAATAAATGAATGCTAGATTGTCCCTCTATTGTATTAATAAACAAAAAATATTACTCACTAGGCAGGGGCTAAAGTACTTGAAATTTACAATTCATAAATAATTGACAGAGGCCAAACACCAGCGGAAGCGGAGCTGAATTACCTGGAGAACGCCAAGAAACTGGCCATGTACGGTGTGGACCTCCACCCGGCCAAGGACTCCGAGAATGTGGACATCACGCTCGGTGTCTGCTCCTCCGGTTTACTGGTGCACAGAGAGAAGTAAGTGTAAGGCTTTAGCCTAGAGCTCTTATCTACAACTGACCTTGACAAATTACGAATGGCAGTATTGCCATATTTTCTCAGTATACTGATCATAAATTGTTTATTTAATTCTTATTGTAGTGAGGATTTAATTACGTCAGTTGGTGATAAAGTCACCAGGAATTAAATAAAGTGCTTTACAGGGGATCGCATGGAGATCAGCCGGATAGATAAAATTATTGGCAATGTGCATGACTACATTATTAACAATCCTCACCAGGAGATTGGCTAATCTTTATAGATGAGAGAGACAGAGAGATGCATCGGGTCTTAAAACAATTTTTCTGAAATTAGAGTATAAGAATGTTATTTACAAAGTTTATATATATATTTCTTGACATATATTTTGTCCTAAATCCTCAATGACAAACTAATGGCCGAAGTACAGTTAGCTGGAGTTTAAAGCCCCAGGTAGAAAAACCAGCGAACTGTACAAGTAGTGTCAAGGAGCTTCGCCTTCTGCATCTTTCTCTTAAGAGAGTTTCCCCAGAATCTCAATAGTCTGAAGTGTTGCTCCAAACAGTTCGTATTATATCTTGTTATACGTTTAGATTACGCATCAACCGCTTCGCGTGGCCGAAGATCCTGAAGATCAGCTACAAGCGGCACAACTTCTACGTGAAACTCCGACCAGGCGAGTTCGAGCAGTTCGAGTCGACGGTCGGCTTCAAGCTGGCCAACCACCGCGCCGCCAAAAAGCTGTGGAAGACTTGCGTCGAACACCACACCTTCTTCAGGTATAGTTATTGGCATCTATCGAAGTTGATCTGGGAAAGTTCGTAACAGTTTTACTCGATGGTTGTGTTTAAAATAGCGTAGAAGCTGTTTTGGATTTCTCATAGCATGATAGATATAGTTAGTAAGGTTTTGAGTTTTGCTTAGGTAAATTTGAACAAAAATTTTGTAGATTATGACGACCACATAAATTTTAATCACGATCTATGATTGCGTTGAATACCACACGTTCTTTGGGAACAGTCGATCGGGTTCTACAGAAGAACATTCGCCACTCAGTGTTTTTGAAGAATGTTCTCTTCTCCTTCGGAGTTTGGCGTTAAGAGTTAGTTGGGGAACGAGTCTGGTTAAGATCAATGTAAGGGCTATTTTTTAAATCGATTATAACGAAGTTTGTTGCAGTTATATGTAAATTTTCAAAAATAATTGCATATTATTATAATATTGTTTCTGATTAATTATTTAAAAAGCGTTCTGCTAGCGAACTGTTGGGAATTGTTTTTGACACATCATTGTGACGTTGGCTTGTTTTGGGAAGCAGAAGTTTTTTTAGTAGGTGACGATGGAAAGGTTACTTCGTCTGCATTATCGGTATACGCTGGTGGGACACCAGTAAGAGATAATAGGTGAGAATGACAGCAAATCACTAGTCCATCGTGATAAATTCAAGAATTTTTCAAGAAATAGACATGGGAATTAGGATATCGATTTGATATCTACATATTGGGTTGCTCTGGGTATTGATGGCGGAAAATGGATCATCGTCCATTTTGATATTACATTTACTGATCGATAATCTTTCGAATATGTTAAAAGTCTGTTATCCAATATTATTTATGGATAATAGACTTAACATATTTGTTATTGGATTAGTACATAGATATTTTAATTAAAATGGTATAGATATTGTTTATATATTACTCACTCCTACTATACAATTTTCCGGGGCGAATCGCATCAAGGACGACTTGATTGTTAGCAATGACGATGCTAGACTCCATTTCTTGTTAATAATGGGGAAAGAATTTTTTTTATATATGATAATCTATTACCACTCCAGGTAATAGAGGACCTTTTAGGTGGCCGTATACGCTGGCGAAGCATCAGAGAGAGATAATAGATGAGAATGAAAAGGCAAGTCAGTTAGCCCATCGTGATGAATACACCTGGGATTCAGCAACAAAGCAAACACCTGAATTCAATGTGACTGGTAGTTTGCATTTTTTTTAATAAGTGATAATGGTATAGTAACTCAGCCCACGCTATTGGTATACGCTGGTGGGTCACCAGTGAGGGATGATAAGTGACGATGAAAGCAGGTTTCCAGGGGGAACTGCGTGCAGGTCGACCTGCCAGTGTGTATTGTTAGCAGTGGTTCAGTTAGATCCCATTGCTGACAATCTCTTGCGCCCCGGTGGTGTGTATTGCTGACGTTTCCTTCCCCCGGTGTGTTCGCTGGCATGACATGTGTGGTGGTGATGCGGGCGGTGTGTCGGCAGGCTGACGTCGCCGGAGCCGGCGGCGCGCGGCGCGCTGTTCCCGCGGCTGGGCTCGCGGTTCCGGTACAGCGGCCGCACGCACTACGAGTCACGCGCCGCGCCGCCGCAGCGCGCGCCGCCGCACTTCGCGCGCACGCTCTCGCACAGGAAGATCTCCTCGCGCAGCATGGACGGTAACGCGCGCACACGCACGCACGCACGCACACGCGCGCGCACGTCAACACACGCACACACCAACATACGCACACACACGAACATGCATGTACACGCACATACACACACGCACTCACGCACACACACTCACGCACACGCGCGCGCCCACACACACACGCACACACGCACACACACGCGCGCGCACACACACACACACGAACATGCACACACACGATACACACACGCACATACACACACACACTCACGCACACACACACACAAACACGCACGCACACACACGCACGCACACAGACACACAAGCGCGACCACGCACATCTACGTACAATATATCTAACCACAAAACTGTGCTCCGACTAACCACAACAGGCCATCTAGACAAGTGACAAACGAATTCAATACTATACAGATGTTAATTGCTTCTGTAGTTGTGAGAGGCGTAGATTGCGACATTTTTGTATGAGATGTCACAGGTGTGTTAATATTATAAATGTGAAAGTGAGTTTTCTTTGTTTGTTACCTTATAGCGCCTTAACAGCTTAATCGATCACTGTAAAGTTTGCTATATACGTACTAAATAGGATGTAGAAGAAACTACTTGAAATTTAGTTTAAAAATTTTCATGTACGAGTACAACGTTACTGTATCACCATGTAACTTGGTGACTCTACCTATAATATACATACAAGGCATTTTTCAATATTCACAACTTACTATTATTTACTTGTTTACTATCCAATTGGCTAAAATCTCTTTCTATATTAAGATACATACAGTGAGTGTAGAAAGTATTCGTACACCTAGGGTTGTAATAAAAAAAATACGAATTTGATAGACTTTCTTTTATTTATCTAATTTAAATCAATACTATTAAATATTTTAACATTCCCGCACTTTGTTTATGATATTTTTTGTTTTTTAATAAAAAAAATTATACAACATAAAAATATTTTTACGTTAACTAAGTAAATAATGACAAACAAAAAGTATTCGTACACTTATAAAATTTGTAAGTAAATGAATATTAAAAAAATATTAATACTTTGTTGGACCACCGTTAGCATTGATGATAGATTGGAGTCTCTGCGGCATCGAATCAACTAGTTTGAAAATATAAGAAGACGGTATCAATGCCCATTCTTCGCGAAGCGCAATTTTTAGTGTTTCTTTACTCGAAATTGGTCGATTTCGAATTTTTTTATCGAGATAATCCCACACATGCTCTATAATATTAATATCAGGTGATTGAGGAGGAATCTCTAGGTATTTTGGAGCGTTAAACAGGATCCATGCTTTAGTATTCCATGCTTTATGTTTAGGGTCATTATCTTGTAAAAATATCCAATTATTGTTAAAACCCATTTGAGCTGCACTAGAGAGACGATTCTCTTTTAAAATATTAATATACGCTTTGTGATCCCTAATTCCATCAATAAATGCAAGTTTTCCCACCCCAAAAACACTCATGCAACCCCATACAAATACTGACCCACCACCGTGTTTTACCGTTGGACATAAATTTTCTTTCTTATATTCCATATTAGGTTTTCTCCATACCATATGATGTCCATCCGATTTGAAAATATTATATTTCGATTCATCTGAGTAAATAACAGTTTGCCAAAAATGATTTTTTTCATTAATATATTTTTTTGCGAATTCTAATCTTTTTTTCTATTAATATCATTTACCCAATACTTTTTACGCGCAGTTCTTCCATGATAATCGTTACTACGTAATACGTTCCGAACGGTACTGACAGAAATATGGCAATCATTGATATTATTAATTTCTTGTAACACTCGAGGGGCACTAATTTTTGGATTTTTTTTTACACAATTTAAAATTTTCCGATCCAATCGAGGCGTGATTTTTGATGGACGCCCCACCTCTGGGTTTGTTTTTTAGTGTTTTAGTAATAGAAAACCGATCAATTACAGTCTGTACGGTTGAACGTGGTCTATTGACAAATTTTGCAATTTCACATAATGATTTGCATTGATTATGCAAATTAATAATTATTTTTCTCTCCTCTTCACTCGTTTCTTTTGCTTTACGACCCATTTTTGTAACTAAACACGTCTATACTTGTCACGAGTGCAACTAAAACGTCTAATATCTATACCTACGTATTAAAAAAGACCTTGGCATTGTAGGCATATGAAAAATTCGATTGAATAAATGATTTATACAGAATTTCATTTAAAAAAAAATGAATGTACGAATACTTTTTGTTTGTCATTATTTGCTTAGTTAACGTAAAAATATTATTATGTTGTATAATTTTTTTTTTAAAAACAAAAATTATCATAAACAAAGTGCGGGAATGTTAAACTATTTAACAGTATTGATTTAAATTAAATAAATAGAGGACAGTCTATCAAATTCGTATTTTTTTTATTATAACCCTAGGTGTACGAATACTTTTTACACTCACTGTAGTTTATTTTAAAGCGGTCATTTGACCGCTCATGGTGGGATTTTTTTTAATGGGTGATAGTGGAATGGTAACCCCACCCGCGCTATCAGTATACGCCGGCGGGGCACCAGTGAAGAATGATAGTTGAGGATGAAGCAGGTCAGTTAACCCATCGTGACGAATTCAACAAGAATTATTCAAGATGGTTTCAGGGGGAACCGCGTGGAGGTCGACCTAATAGGGCATTTGCTATCAATGGGGCTGTCAAACTCCATTGCTAACAATCCCTTTCTCTCTGGGCTCATGGTGAGATTAGGTATATATGAAATGTCGGTAGATTTAGTGTTAAACTTTAATGCACAATAATATTCTATGTACATTTGGCGGACTTAACACCGGACGGTATTCTCTACCAGTCAACCATTGGGCGAACAGAGAAATATGTAGGCGGTGCATTATTGAATAGAGGGAAAATAAAGCAATACTTGATATATTCATATATCTATCTATACTTATAATAAATCTCTAGAGAGGTCAACTCTGTACATGAAATATATTTCCAAAATAACTATCAGCGGGTGATTAGTGATCGATACTGATGCCAAAAATGCAATCAGTAAAATTTTTGTCTTTCTGTCTGTATGTTCGTTAGAAACAAAAACTATTAGACGGATTTTAACGAAACTTGGTACAATTATTCTTCATACTCCTGGCCAGGTTATAGTATACTTTTCATCACGCCACGATCGATAGGAGCGGAGCAGTGAAGGGAAATGTTGGGTAAACGGGAGAAGTTACTCCATTTTTAAGCTTCCGTCGCGTGTGCAGCCTTAATGGCCACTTTTTAAAATGTAAAAATGTCCACCCGCGCGACGCCGGGACGTGCCGCTAGTATACTATAAAGATATAATTAGACAAATATAAACATATAATATATTATCATAATATCTGTAGTAGCAACACCGCGTACCAAGTATGACTAATATGTTTCAATGTATGCGCTTATTTACTTTAAATATGATCAGTTATTTTCTCAGTACGCGTTACGCATATGTTTGTATGAAGTCATCGATATTCATACTGTAACCAAGGATAGATAGATAGATACTCTTTATTGTTTCCTTCAAAAGATTACAATAGTAAACTTATTATAAATACCAACAATTATAAGGAATGATCACAGTGAGGAAACAATGGGCGACCTTATCGCTAAGAGCGATCTCT
Organism: Galleria mellonella; assembly: GCF_026898425.1. Lineage (NCBI taxonomy): Eukaryota > Metazoa > Arthropoda > Insecta > Lepidoptera > Pyralidae > Galleria > Galleria mellonella. Next base: position 757,984 of record NW_026442129.1, read on the forward strand.
TGCAGGCAACATTTGGATGGAGAGGAGTAATTATAAACAATTACATACATTTAGTACAGTATGTAATTATATATCTACTAGTCGTGTACCGTGGATTTGTCTGTGTGAAGTCGAATAAATAGTAGCCTATATGTTGAACTTATGGTCGAGGGATGGGCCCTTACTGTGCTTGCCAATCCGTCTGCCAAGCGTGGTAACTGCTAGCAAACCTCCCCGATTATGGAGGAGACTTATGTTCAGCCAATTAATGGCCGATATGGTATGTTAATTTGTGATCTATTAATGTACCAAATAAACAATCGGGATCTTCATTCAGTCATTGGGGTCTAATCTGAGGCGTTATTTCTCTAACCCTGTCTCTATTATTAGTTTCAATTTGATTGAGTTGTTAAACCTTATTACTAATAATTCCTCTCCCCTCCCCCCACCCCCCACGCGCACCACTTAGCTCGTCACACAAGTTTTTTATATCAGTTCAGATTAGAACTCATGACCTTTGCGGTCTGTAAGTCGATTGGAATACCACTGGACCGACTCTATTTAAAAATGCAGTGAACGCTCCATATACAAGCAACTCATTTGAACCATTTTCAATAAAAAAGTTTCTTATTGGGAAAAGTTGCTTATATGGGAAAAAGGAGTATAAAAATAGGTACTTACCGTCTGGAAAATATTTTTACTTATTTCTTTTACTAAGCTGAGTAGAATATCTCACCAGAGGGAGACTTTGTACAAAAGTCGATTGCTTAGATACCTCTGTTCCATTCGTGTTTCTACCGTGAAGCAGTTGTGTTTGCATGGCTGTGTTTCGGTTTGAAGGGTGGGATATGGCATGAATTTACTGGGTACAGAGGAATAACACCTGAGTCCTTGGGAATGGCAACGCATTGGGGGGTATCATGGGCGAAACAGTATACTCTGTTATGTCCACGGTCCTACTCATGTCTATAGGCGACGGTTACCACTTTCCATCAGGTGGGCCGGTCAGTTTGTTTGCCATTCTAAGTTGTATAAAAAAAAAAAGAATAAATAAAATATAAAAAATGAAGCTTGAAGGTTGTTTTTATAGAGCGTTCATTGTAATAATCATGCTACGGTAGAAAAGTAAAATTTATCAGAAATAATCAAACAAATCACCTCTGCGAATAGACAGTCGCGTCAAGGTGATAAAGATGTGTTTCCAAGAACAAATTACCGCGGCTCGGTTGAAAGAGTCGTCCGTTGCATGACACGGTGTTTATAGCTTGCAATCAGCTGATCACACTCACACGTGCACTATAAATATACGTGACGTTTGTGTGAGACTCTTGTGACGTGTCGCGTCTTGTTTTTTTTAATGAGTGATAATGGAATGGTAACCCCGCCTGCGCTATCGGTATACGTTGGCGGGGTACCAGTGAGAGGTGATAGGTGAGGATGAAAAAGCAGGTCAGTTAGCCCATCGTGACGAATTCAGCGATAAATTATATATCAGGGGGAACTTTAGCAATGGGACTGGACTAACACTCCCTTTCCCCTCATACGAGTGGTAATAATATTAACGCTAGACCAAATAATTGATTTTTAGCAAATCATGAAAATATACCGCCTTGTGGTCCCGGCATAGTATGGACCACGCCTTTCTATCCCGTGAGTGTCGTAAGAGGCGACAAGGCAACTTAATCTTCGATGGATGATCAGCAACGTCCCTCTTAAAACATCTCCATCCAAAGGTGGGAACTACTGGAAAGAGATCGGGTTGGCTTTATCTATATTCAGCAGTAGGTATATAGCGGCTGATGAGGTGGTATAGTGATGAACAGAGGGAGACTTTGTACAAAAGTCGATTGTTTGTCTCATTCAGTGATTATTTTGTTTGCATGGCTGTGTTTCGATTTGAACGGTGGGATATGGCGTGAATTTACTGGGTACAGAGGAATAACATCTGAGTCCTCAGGAATGGCAACGCATGGGGGTATCATAGGCGAAACAGTATACTCTGTTATGGTCATGGTACTGCTCATGTCTATAGGCGACGGTTACCACTTTCCATCAGGTGGGCCGTCAGCTTGTTTGCCATTCTAAGTTGTATAAAAAAAAAATAGTGATGACTACGAGCTAGACGTTCCACAATCAACGCTGACATCACCACATCCGGATCTAGAAACGAGATTGTTCCGAACTTGATATTGCTTATGTCTGGTATTCGTAAAGCTATGCACGCCTGTGTCGACCATTGTACTGTATTGTTTATAAATTGTACCTAATCTTATAAATTTCACCTGAATTTTGAATACTTTGTAACTAAGTGTGCGAGTGTGGTCCCGACATTGTATAGGTCACCCCTTCCTTTCCCGTGGGTGTCGTATCCAACTTTTTTTTTTATACAACTTAAAATAGCAAACAAGCTGACGGCCCACCTGATGGAAAGTGGTAACCGTCGCCTATAGACATGAGCAGTACCATCTACATAACAGAGTATACTGTTTCGCCCATGATACCCCGCCATGCGTTGCCATTCCTGAGGACTCAGGTGTTATTCCTCTGTACCTACTAAATTCACGCAACTAAGAGAGGGCGAGTGATGGGCAGCAAACTCCCTCTTAAAACATCTCCAAAGCCTAACTGCGGTTGTCAACCGGCCTGCCAAGCGTGGCAACTACTGGCAACTACTTCTACGCCTTTATATTTTGTTTTCTTTTTTACAAACGTTTTGATTGTTTCTTGTAATTGTTTATATTTATAATAAGTTTACTATTGTAATCTTTTGGTGGAAGTTATAAAGAGTATCTATCTATCTATTTATTTCTTGTTGTCTGGCCTTTTAATATAAATGCAATTTAAAGGAATAGGTTACCATTAACTGCTCAATTAATAATAATTTTATTCTAATATCTAAAAGCTGGCGTACAGCGCTCTGCGTGTTCAATATAATAATGTTTTCAGGGTGTTGTTGCGGTTGCCATAATGATTTTATTCTAATATCTAAAAGCGAATGCATTATGTAATAAATACGATAGTTGATCCTCTCATTGTGTCAAAATTATTATAGGGGCCATAAAGTGAATTTTGTATTTTTTTTTTTCTCTACTAACATAGTTTAAGTCAATTGTTACTAACAAAAATTTTTATTAAATAAAGAATTATTATTATTATTATTATTTACATCGAAATATTATAATTATGTCTTAGTAATTCCGTGTTTCTACAGTTTACATATAAATTATGTTTTGTTTTGTAATACATCGTTGGTTCACACGCGAATCGTAGCCGTAATGGAAAAACACTTTTTTCTTTGTCATAGATAGTATCTATATAGATAAAAATATATGTGCAATCTTCATATTATTCTGTACAAGTGTCTGTCTGTGTGTAATTATTTATATCTTGAAAAATTTACCTTCGGACGGCTCGACTCGATGAAATTCGAATTCACATCTTGGCTATCAAAAACATTCGCGAAATTTGCAGCATTATATAAGCTATATTTTTATAAATTATTTATTTAAATCATTCTTGTCATGTATCTGTCACGTTATTAAGTACTGCTTCTTTGATCCATAGCTTTTTAAATGGGATACCATAAGATAGTGTAGGCCATATGTATAATTATTTGAATCTCGCGGTTTTTCCTGTGGCTAACGATTTAGAATGGCGAACAAGCTGACGGCCCACCTGATGGAAAGTGGTAACCGTCGCCTATAGACATGAGCAGTACCATGGACATAACATGTATATAGGTATCTAATACTATGCCCTGTGGCAGGGAATGCAGATAATTTGGTAACACCTTATGTATAAAGTTAAAATGAGTATATAACGTACATATATGAGTATACAACATATATGACTTCACTTTCTGTTTTATATTATATAACTGTATACAAATTACATTCAAATACATCAAACATGTTCCTCCCATTTTTGACACAACCGTGTATGTATGACAACGACTTGTTAACAGTCCAGTTCTGTAGTTAGCATGCAAAAAACAATCGCACGGCGACCTTGTCAGCGCGCGTAATGGCTGAATTTTGCACTGACTCATACGCCCAATTGTCACTATGCCAGGCTGCAATTTGCATGTATTTTTTTTTTTTGCATAATTAACACGTTAATACTTATATGCACACACAATTAATTTTTTTTAAATACTTTCAAATATAGTCAACAGGAATAATAATAATAATAATATAATTTATCAGGTTTTTTTGATTGGTGAAAATGGTATGGTAACCCCATGCGCCTGCGCTAACGGGATACGCTGGTAGAGCACCAGTGAAGGGTGATAGATGAGAATGAAAACAGGCCAGTTAGCCCATCATGATGAATTCATCAGGAATTAACCATGATAGTTTCCAGGGAGAACCGCAAGGACGTCGATCTGGTTGGGTATATTGCTAGCAATGGGATTCTCAGTCTCCATTACTAACAATCCCTTTCCCCCAAATTTAAGTTAGCCCATCGCTGTTTTTTTTAATGGGTGATAATGGTATGGTAACCCCGTCTGCGCTGTCGGTATACACTGACGGGGCATTAGTGGTAGATGACTGATGAAGATGAATGAAAGCAGGTCAGTTAGCCTATCCTGACGAATTCAACTAGAATTAGCCACCATAGTCTCCAGGGGGGGAACCACGTGGAGGTCGACCTGACAGGGTATATAGCTGGTAATGGGTCTATTTGACCCCATTACTAACAATCCCTTTCCCCCCAGCCCATCGCTGTTAGTCGTGATAAGTACACCTGGAATATAGCATGATATTTCCTACGGCATAGTAGGGTAATAGGGTAGTCTGCATTACTAGCACACCCCCCCCCCCCACGCCCCGTATATTAGGCTAATGCAATGCAAGGCTAGCAATATACCCAACCAGGTCGACCTCCTCGCGGTTCCCCCTGGAAACTTAATTCCTGATGAATTCATCATGATGGGCTAACTGGCCTGTTTTCATTCTCATCTATCACCCTTCACTGGTGCTCCGCCAGCGTATCCCATTAGCGCAGGCGGGGTTACCATACCATTTTTACCCATCAAAAAAGAAATGCAAATATACATACATGAATTTTGATTGGGCATAACGAAATGCTTCATCGCTGCATCACACCGTCCTATCAGAACACGTAATGGCGTTCGTGAAGTAGTCACTATTAATATATTGTTTACTCACAAAGCACCAGACGGGCCGCCATACACTCCCATGCGCGGCGGAGTCGTATCAGTGTACCGAGACACGTAGATGAGAACGCGGGACAGTATTTCCATTTGAATTGCTATCTATCGGAATTTATTTTTTGTTTTTTTTTTATCGTAATATATTTTTTTTTTATGAAAAAAATATTCCACGTTTTAATTTTTTTTTTAAACGATTTCGTGTTCGGTAAATTAGTGAAAATTGTGACTAGTATAAAGTTGATATTTTTTTTTTATGTGTGTGATTTTTGGGTTGTACAGTAACGATGGTGTTTAAAGACTGTTGGACACCTAATTGTGCGTCCAGTGAGTATTTTTTTTTTTTTATAACTGATTTCGTAAAAAAATAAATTAGTTTTATTAGTAGATGATTTGTAAATAAAATTAGATTGTCCTCTAGTGCGAATGTTTGTTTGTACAGACGACTAGATCAATATTAGTGGTTATGTAAGTACTATTATAGGTTTTTTTATACAACTTAGCTGGCGGAGTCCACCTGATGAAGGGTGATAGATGAGAATGAAAACAGAGCCAGTTTCGCCCATCATGACGAATTGCCATCTAAGGATTTAATTAACCAGTAAATTAATAGTTTCCCCTTCAAACCGAAACACAGCCATGCAAACACAACTGATTTACGGTAGAAACACGAATGGGATTCTGTCTCCATTAGCAATCGACTTTTTTACAAAGTCCCCCAATTAGTTTTATTAGTAAAAAATAGATGATTTGTAAAATAAATAAATAAAAGATTGTCCTCTAATTCAAATATTTTTTCATTAGTAGATCAATATTTTTTCATTAATAGTTTTTTCTCGTAAATACCTTTTTCACTATTGATTTTTTTTTTATACAACTTAGAATGTTTTTAAACAAACAATGTTACGGCCCACCTGATGGAAAGTGGATCAATTGATCGCCTATAGACAGATGAGCAGTACCGTGGACACAAGTAAATATTTATTTTTATTCTATTTATTCATTAGTACAAATATGTGTACATGGCGGACTTAATGCTGTCATTCCTCTCTGTCGACCATAGGGAAGTGTCAGAATACTCGAATGCGAAAATATTCGGGTACAAACCCTGTGTGACCTTATGATTTTGTTTAAATACAGCCATGCAAACAGTTGAAACAACTGCTTACATACGAGGGTAGAAACACAAAAAGGACAAAATTTTATTTTACAATTAATCGACTTTTGTACAAAGTCTCCCTTCTGGTGGTTTTAAGTTAAGTAAAAAATGCGCTTGAAAGTTGTTTAAAATAAATAAATAAAATTTTTAGAACACTGTTCCCAATTCAAATATTTTTTTTATTAATAGAATTTTTTTTTCATTAATAGTTTTTTCTCGAAAGTACCTTTTTCACAGTAGGTGATTTTTTTTTTTTTACAAAAGTAATTAATGTTTTTATAAAAAAACAATGTTATCCTAACAATAAAGAAAATTGGTAGATCAATTGATTAGAGCGCTTGCCCCGGTGTGCAGATGCGCAGGTGTGGAACAAGTAAATATTTATTTTTATTTTATTTATTCATTAGTACAAATATGTGTACATGGCGGACTTAATGCTAAAATCATTCTCTCCCAGTCAACCATAGGCAAGAGTCAGAATACTCGAATGCGAAAATATGTCCGGGTACAATTCCTGTGTGACCTTATGATTTTGTTTAAATATTTGTTACTCAATCTTGCTTAAACAGTTGAAAAAATTGCAATAAGATTTGGTACATAGATAGACTATTAAAGACTATTTATGTAAATTAATTAAATTAGCAGCGAGCTTTAAAAAAAGGCGAGCACAAAAGATCATAGAAAGGTAGTACGTAGTGTTACAGCTTTTCCTGCCTAAAAAAAAGTTCGTTTTTCAATTATAATAATAATAATACATAGTATAAAACAAAGTCACTCCGCTGTGGGGTTTTTTTTTATTGGATGATAATGGAATGGTAACCCCGCCCGCGCTATCGGTATACATCGGCAGGGCACCAGTGAAGGATGATAGGTGAGGATAAGGTAGGTCAGTTAGCCCATCGTGACGAATTCAACAAGAATTGTTCACGATGGTTTCCAGGGGGAGCCACGTGGAGGTCGACCTAATAGGGCATAGATAGATAGATAGATAGATAGATAGATAGATAGATAGATACTCTTTATTGTTTCCTCCAAAAGATTACAATAGTAAACTTATTATAAATATAAACAATTACAAGAAATAATCACAATGAGAAAACAATGGGCGACCTTATCGCTAAGAGCGATCTCTTCCAGGCAACCTTTGGATGGCATATTGCTAGTAATGGGGCTGTCAAACTCCATTGCTAACAATCCCTTTCCCTCCTTCCGCTGCGGGTTATCACCGTTGTGCTTAAATTTATATAATCAATATTTTTTTTATATACATGTTATGACAAAAATATGGACGTTAGATGTGATAAACAAGTGACGGCCCACCTGATAGAAAGTTCTAATGTCGCCTACAGACAGTAAACAACTTAGATATTGAGCAATGTATTTATTATGTTTTAGTTTGGAGGTAAAGTGATAAACAAGTTTGGTTTACTTTGTTTTTTTTATATTAATTAAAATTATTCATTATAGATGACGTATGATGGACTCTTGCCGCTCTATCTATCTATCCATTTAAGAGCTGCGCTCTTGTCGGTGGAGCTCTTGCCACTCACTACGATTTTCAGCGAGTCTCTTCACCTCTTGATACGACACGACACCAACTCCTTCCTTGATCTGCCTGATGTAACTATGTCTCGGTCTCCCTCTCCCCCTCCTTCCTTCTATCTTACCTTCTATTATAATGTTCATAAGTTCGTCGTGTCGTATCAAGTGTCCTAACATTTTTCCTCTTCTGTCCTCTTGCCGCTCTATGTAATACAAAATTTTTGTCGCCACTTTTTAACGATCAGCCGCCCTATTTTTGGAATCTAATATTTAAAATATATATTATAATATATATAAGAATAATATATACATAAATAATAATAATCATCATCATTTTATACCACTGTGGTGGCAAGCAAGCATACGGCCCACCTGATAGTAAGCGGTTACCGTAGCCTAACGCGCGTTGCCGACCCTGAAGAAATCTCTTTAGCCCCTTTTGAAGAACCCCATGCTGTAGTCTCTTGGGAAAACCTCGGCAGGGATATATATTATGTTATCATATTATGTTATTTATGTATATATTATTTTTTATATAGGTATACATTATTAGTTGTTATTTTCTTTACCTATTTCAATAATGAAGTATCGCATTCGTGATTCACTGTTCATACCAAAGGTTGGCTGGTAGAGAATGCTACTAGCATTGGACCGCCTTTTGTACTATTTTTTTGTCAATAAAGGTTTTTAAATAAATTATAAATATAATATATATATATATATATATATATATATATATATATATATATATATATATATATATATATATATATATATATATCATTACGTAGTTAATATTGTAATATTTGTTACAAGTATGCAAACACATCTTGGCATCTGATAAATTTTCTATTCCATGTTTATGACTCACGGAGGGCGGAAGGTCATTTATTTATTTATTTATAAATTACTCACGTCATTTTTTTAAATGAAAGATAATGGTATGGTAACCCCGCCTGCGCTATCAGTATACGCTGGCGGAGTACCAGTGAGGGATGATAGGTGAGGATGAGAAGGCAGGTCAGTTAACCCATCGTGATGAATACAATATAGTAAGAGTTAATATACTTTTTAGTTAATTTAGTTTAAAACTTAACCGTGTTCCATATTTCATTCAAATTTGTGTAAGTATGATTAAGTGATAAACTTTTTTTTTATACAACTTAGAATGGCAAACAAGCTGATAGCCCACCTGATGGAAAGTGGTAGCCGTCGCCTATAGACATGAGCAGTACCATGGACATAACAGAGTATACTGTTTCGTCGATGATACCCCTCATGCGTTGCCATTCCTGAGGACTCAGGTGTTATTCCTCTGTACCCAGTAAATTCGCGCCATATCCCACCCTTCAAACCGAAACACAGCCACGCAAACACAGCTGCTTCACGGTTGAGACACGAATGGGACAGAGGTACCCAAGCAATTGACTTTTGTACAAAGTTTCCCTCTGGTATACTAATCATCAACATCATATCATCCTTTAACTATCCACTGCTGAACATTGGCCTCCCCTTGGGTATTGCCAGAAGTTGCCACGCTTGGCAAACGGATTGGCAACCGTAGTTAGGCTATGGAGATGTTTTAAAAGGGACGCTGCTGGTCATCCCTCGCCCTCTCTTAATTGATTCTTACGACACCCACGCGAAAGGAATGGGTGGCCCATTCTATGCCGGGACCACATGGATTTCGATCATTCTTGTTACAATAGATAGAGTTGACTCCCATATTATTTAATTTTGTGACTGGAAATAAATTAATTTTAATAGACTTTTTTCATCATAAATTCTCATATGACTCGCTTCTTTATAAAGACACAAGTTTGTTTCTCACAAATAGTACAAGGAAAATGGAAGTTTAAATAAATGGACGATGTAGCAGTGATAGCCCACATACGGAACCAAAACAGTAAATCCATTAGTCGTCGGAAAACGCCATGTGTTATGTTACCAAATAGGAATAACATGGGATTGGAGCGTTCTATTATTGCGCTTATAGCGTTCTATTATTTTATTAGGAGCCGTATTTTTTTTATACCACTGAGGTGGCGAACAAGCATACGGCCCACCTGATGGTAAGCGGTTACCGTAGCCTATGAACGCCTGCAATATCAGGGAGATTACAGCGAAGCAGTTGTGTTGTGACGGTGAATTTACAGGGTACAAAGGAATAACACTTGAGTCCTCAGGAATGGCAACGCATGGGCGAAACAGTATACTCTGTTATGTTCATGGTACTGCTCATGTCTATAGGCGACGGTTACCACTTTCGATCAGGTGGGCCGTCAGCTTGTTTGCCATTCTAAGTTGTATAAAAAAAATTGTACATGAAAGTACATACACACACTGAGGAAACAATGGGTGTCCTTATCGGTAAAAGCGATCTTTTCCAGGCCCCTTTTTTTAATGGAGAGAAGTAATTATGAACAGTTTGATCGGAGGCACGATGAAATTTGAAAATTTTGTTATTTTAATTACATATAGAGATGAAATATATGCAGTAATATAAATGTATATATATATATATATATATATATAGAATATAATAAATATAGAATAGAAGTGAACGGCGTGTTCTGGCAGCCCGCACAGTTTTTTTGGCGGATTGGCAAACGCAGTTAGGCTTTAACATTGTCCGCATAGCTGGGATATATTCATTGATCTGGGTGTATAGTTGTCGATGCCCTGCCCCATCTCAAATGTTTCGTGTATACCATATTTCATGACGTTCTGCTAAGCCATCAAGATGTAACAAACAAACACTTTCACATTTACAATATTAGTAAGGATTTACATGTAATAATAAACTCTTTATTATAATAGTACCGCCAACGGCGCCAAAAGAGATTAAGACAAGCAGTATTTATACAGAATGTGCATATACAAAAGGCTGCCTTATCGCTAGAAGTAATCTCTTACAGGCAACCTGGCGTAAATAGTAGATAAGTACAGAGAGAAAGGTAGATGGCGCTAGTGAGACACAGTAAATAGAAAAAGTAATCAAATAAAATGTAAATTATTCTGTAATATATTCTTAATTATTATACGTATATTTCAGGTCTGGCAGCCGCCGACAAGGATGAGCTGATGCCGCCCGAGGCTGCCAAGCGGCACACCATGCCGCCGCAGCCGGCGCCGCGACCCGCTGGTATCAAAGACAAGGTAACCCATCCCATACTGTAGGCAAGCGATATTTACCGATATTATTAATGTATCGATGCCAAAACCCATACGATGCTATGAGTGAGCGATATTTACCGATATTATCGTAGTATCGATGTCAATAAATATAATATCGATACTGTCGATATCTTAGGACAAGCAACGATATTCCAGATCAGAGATATAGTTGTGTTGAATGATTGGTGAGGTGGTACCCATACAGGTGTGGTTAGAACGTGGGTTTTCTTGGCACCAAATATCTTAGTGTTTAAGTGATATCGATATTATTGTTACGGTAATATTGGAATATCGATGTTAAGCTATCGGTATAAATATCGATATTGCTCATTCCTAAACAATATAATCTTATAATACTTAGTGTACACAGATATTGCATACAATAGCCAGCATGACTAGTTCATAATGTTTCAACTCTGTCATGTAAATTTATATGTAAAGCAGCGGTAATTTTTACGTATCATTTAACCTCCTGCGGCCCGGTTTCAAAGTGGGTACATCCAAGGAAGACCCAGTGTCCTAATATTAGAACAAATTAATTAAGTCCTAAACGCCCAGACCAAAAATTGTTCATATCTTGGTAACCACAACAGATAAAGGTGTAATATTTTAGGGATACTTTAATATTGATTTAGGCTTGCCCGACAGAAAAAAAAGATTCCAAAATATTTTGTTCTATATTTATCACATTGGGATGCTACATATAACCTGAAGTCCCATAGAAAATGGAAATTTAAACACCTGATAGAACAAATAATTAAATTCCCAATAAGTACATCCTTATTACTGGTTATTCAATACATGCCATAATCAAGAACAAGCTTATGAAAACTTTTAACTCGCCATTTGTTATTAACAGACTCTTTCCTGTTTTATAAACGGCTGTTTGATTCGTTTTATCTACGATCATATCTATTAGCTCATCATCAAAGTATTGAGTAAAATAGTCTAATTTTGAAAAATTTGTTCTGTCTTGTATCGAGTACGATGGCTCAGAAAGCATAGGAAGGTTTTTTGTGAAATTCTTTACAGCCCATGTAAACTGATTATCTGAACTGCTGCTACCGCGAGCACTAGTAAATTGCGGAGTGCGCTCACATCTTCTGCTGTAATGTGCATGACTACGGGCTCGCATGCGCGATCGATCTCGTCCTCGACTACTTTTCAGAATTGGTGGTGGACTCTTAGACTCTGATTCTGAGCTAGTACTGGTTTCACTTGCATCATTCCTATCTGGAACGAACTCATTGCCAGTATCCTCTCCTGTAAAAGGATCTCCCTCGTCGTCTTCGAAATCTAATTGATGTAGTATCTCTAATATTTGACTATCTGTGAAAGGGAAAACTGTCAGCACAATGGCGTAGACTAACTAGAAGGAAAATAATTAAAGGTATAAATGCCCGCCGTACTAGTATTAACATGAAATAAAATCACTAAAAAACCATATAAACGCTTATAGTGCTAGTATTAGTACAAAAAAATAATCACTAAAAAAGCATATTGATATTGACAAAATTACGATAAAATAATAGTGTTTATATAAACTGCATCCCTTTGTCCAGATAAAAAAACAAAATGTCGTAAATATAACACAAAGATTTAAAAGATATAAATTAATTAAACAAACCTTTTATCGTTGTACTTGCCATCGCTTCGACTTAGAATGACAGAAGAACGAAAAAAAAATTCCCTGTCCATTGAAAGCAGTGCACTGCCACAATACCAAATATATTTACAAACTAAACGACATTGAATACACAACGTGGCACGTAATTCAAACGCGGCAGATGACGGAAAATATTTTGTTCTAGTATTAGTACAGAGGGTGTTGACTCCAAATTGCTATTTTAAAAATTGGGCGTTTACAACAATGTGATTTTGTTCTAGTATTAGGACTTCAGACCTCAGGAGGTTAAATGCTCCCTTAGACAAGTGGCAAACGGATCTATCGATAGAATCGTATCAGTTAGCGCTCGCATTAAAACAAGACGCTATCTAACTGCAGGACTGGCTAGTGATAACAATTCTATCGAGATATTAGTTTGCTACTTGTCCAATAGGACTGGTCGTTTATGTAGTAGTCTGCCAAAGATGTTAGAAGCGGCTCAGAAATATCTGAAGTCGGATTTAATACCCTTAATATAATTTTGTATGTAAATACTTGGGTTTTAACAGTCATAATAATTATTTTAATGAATAAATAAATGAATGAAAATGTGTATAGGCCAACTGACAAGTGAATAGATAAAATATAAATAGACATGTCGATGGTCGCAAATAGACGAATGTAGATAAGACTTGTTGCTGACCGCAGTTAGGGTTTTATAGAGTTAATAAGGCCATAGAACGCTCTGTGTTATTTTATTTTTTTATAGTGAGGTATAACTGGCGATTTTTGGATTCTACTAATTACTAATAGTGGGAATATCCAGCAAAGTATCTCTCTGGTAAACAGAGGTCTGTTTACCAGAGAGATACTTTGCACAAAAGTCATTTGATTAGGCACCTCTGTCCCATGCAAGTTTCTACCGTGAAGCAGTTGTGTTTATATGGCTGTGTTTCGGTTTGAAGGGTGGGATATGGTAGTGAATTTACAGTGTACAGAGGAATAACACCTAAGTCCTCAGGAATGGCAATGCATGGGGGGTATCATGGGCGAAACGGTATACTCTATTATGTCCATATACTGCTCATGTCTATAGGCGACGGTTACCACTTTCCATCAGGTGGGCCGTCAGCTTGTTTGCACTTCTATATTGTATAAAAAAAATACTATCATGGATTTCTTATTATTGATTTTATATAATGTATTCATACATCCCATGTTTTAATGTATTGTAGCCAATCATTTTCATTTGCATGAGTTTATTTCGTTTCTTAGTTGAATAACAATGACAATGAGTGAATGAACTTTATATCGATGATATAAGGTTTAATTTGGACAAACATTTCCCTATAGTAAAAGTAAAGGTGTATATTGGAGCTGATAGTAAATCTAGCTGTGTCACCTGCGTATGCTTCTAAAAATGAGGACTCGGCCATAATTGAAGTGCATGATATATCAATCTTTTTATACTTCATTTAATTAAAACGTAAAGTCTAGAGCAATAAAACAATCTCGTATAGTTTTAACATAATTGTCACTTTTAGAATTTTAGACATTTTAGATCATATATTAATATTATGGTCTCCGTAGATGATCAAGTGGTTTGAGTCAAACATGTGCGCTTGTATAACAAATACGTGTAACTTCGACGTTTGTCGTATAAGCAGTAATAGATAAATGCTCGAGTCAAACTGCTTGATCATTTACGTAGCCTCTCTAGATGATTGGTGTTGTATTGTGTACTACTCACATGTACTCACATGCATGTGTATTGTATTGGCTTACTTCATTTTAATTTACTGAGCCTTCGGAGAAACAGTGAACTTGTGACGGCAGTTTGCATAGGGGCTTATTACATGTCAAATATATAAAATTATATCTTGTTATAATAAAATGGCTGATTTTTAATACCCAATGAATTACTATTGAGAGTTAACTTTCGTAGTATTTTTATAAGCCACTACATATCTTCCCGTTCTATAATCCAACTGGTAATCCAATGGTGAGCGATTAAACAAGCTTGAGCATCTTCAAAATTTATGTATGGTCTTAACAAATATGATCACATTTCTCAATTTCATATTCAAGTGATTTCCCTATCTATTTTTGTCGTCATTCATGTCAAATATCTATATGTCGAGTCAATATTATTATTTTTATTTAAGCATATGTATAAAGTATATTTCTTTTATATAATATGATATAATTAATGAATAATTGTTATGAAACTGTAATAAGCCCCAAGAAAATCTGTAACGATAATTATACATTCGTCTGAGCAGTACATACATGTTTTGCTCAGATATTGTTGTGTTCTCTGATCGCTCCAATTAACATTGCGTTCCTCGCACGCTGCTCGGAAGCTGCGACGTCGCTCCGGCGGCACCGTGAGCGCGTCGTCCGCTAGCTCGCTCGAGGGGGAGTACCTCGCCGGCGACAAGGTGCTCGAGCTCAATGTTGAGCTTAACGTGCGGCTCAGGCCTGAGGATTGAGTGCTAACTTGAACGGTGTCAAATTAACATTGAATTTTCTATCTAAATATAGATTTATTTTTGATATTTTGCACTCAATCCCACAAGATTCGCATGGTTATTTAAATCTAATAATTTTAGTCAGTCAGGGTTTAGCTTCTTATTCTAATAATGATAACTAAGATTTTAGTTGTATTGTATGAATTTGAAATATAACTGGCTAAATCCTTTGAATATTTCTTTTTGTTTTTATAAAGGTAATATTGTAGTAAATTTGTTGTACAAATTAACCACTAAGGCATAATTTTTTTTATTATATTAATATTGTGGTTTAATATATAATATTTTAAAGTATAATGTACGTACGAGAAATGCACTGTTTCATAGTAGTTCACTACTTCATTAGTATTAGTTTTATTTTATATAAATAGTTTTATTAAATCTAATAAACATTTTCAAATTAATCTATCATACATTAATTTATAAATAATATTTTTCAAGTATTTTTTTTTATTTATCTTACAATAGAAAATATACACATGTTATGCTCAACTTTAAATTTATACACCGTCAATTATTTTCCATTGGGAGGAATTATTTTTTCCAAAGACAAATGTGATTATATTACAATTATAAAATTATCTATTTGATTTTGTATCCACAGAAACCTCCACCCGGCGCTGTGAAAGTGATGCCTACAGGTCCCCTGGACAAGAAGGAAGATAAGAAACTCGCCGAACAGAGAAAGCCTGCAGAAAATGGTAAGAATAAACTGAAAAAGAATATATGGAACATAAAACATACTAGATGGAGTGATGACCTGAAATGTATTGCAGAGACTCAGTGGATGTGGGTAGCTCAGGACTGTACTTTATGGCAGTCTATGGGGAAGGCTTATGTCCAGCAGTGGACGGATAATGGCTGAAATGATGATGGAAACATACTAGAACGTATAACAGGCGAAAGACTTCGTATAAAAAGGAATAAAAAGACGTAACATTTAAATTATATAAGTGATGAAAAATTTCTTTATTATACATTATTTCGTTAATTTCTTTAAACTTGAACATGAGTACAAAACTATGACTAATATATGCGATGCTATAATTTCAGGAACTGATACATCGAGCGATCCAGGCATCACAAATAACGTTGAAACCACACCCAAGAAGGGCAAGGTAAGTGCATTTCCCTTTACAATTTGTTTATTCAATTTGTCCATATATGCAAGAATGGTAGAAACAACCTGGCATTTTTCTGATAAAATAATAATTGAACGCAATACTGTGATGTTTAAAGGAAGTAGACATTAGTGTATTATACATTTTTTGTAAATATAAATGTTAGAATATGCAACTAGAGCAAGGCATGCATATGCATTATGCATTTTCATATTAATTTTGCACCGTTTATTGTTGTATGAGTTTCAATGTTCATTATATTTTGAATAAATGAACATTAAACTTGTACTACGCGTTGACGTCTTTTAATTATTTTATTTGTAATTATTTTTTATTTTTGTTTTCCCTTCTATCCTAATCCCACCCAACAGGGAGGTTTTGGACTATTCGGTGGTAAAAAAGAAAAATCTCCTAAAGAAGAGAAGTCCCCGAAGATTAAAACAAAATCACCCAAAGATAAAGATAAGAAAATTAAAGATCCGAAAGCAAAGGCTGTGCTCGACTCATCCGCAAACAGCTCTAATCTGGATACATCACCTGATACAAGTCCCGTTAAATCTGAACAAGAAAAACCAGGTTTTACTAAGCCTTACGAATATACAGATACAGAAAAGAGTCCAACACGTACTAAACCATTTATCCAAGGTGCGTTTAGTTACGAAAAGGAACCCATTACAGAAGAGAAACAAAGAGAACTTGATGCTCAAAGTCCTACCACAAGGAAAGCTGGTCTTGCTTTTAATTACGCGCCGGGTGAAGAAAAGAAGGTAGCAGAAAGCGCCGAGAAACGAAAAACGCCTGATGATCTAAGTGCATTGAAAACCCCTGGCATTGACTATGTACAATCTGCAGCTTTGAAAGAACAAGCCAAAGCTCCTAAGAATCTTATAGACCCAACTCTTGCATTATTGGATTCTGAAAGGGCTCATCATGAGGCTCCATTGGCTGCTGTAGTCGCTGTGCCTATTGCTGCTAAACCTGAAAACGAAGTGCAAGTCGTTATAATAACTGGTAGATACAACCCTAAGACCAAAAAGTTAGATGATGCTAATGGTACTGTCCTTGTTACAAAAGGAACTTTAAATAAATCTAATGGCAAGATTCAGACAGAAAAAGAATTAATAAATACTAAATCGGGACAGGTTAGCTATACTGACCCTGTAACAGGAAAACAGGAGATTAAAAATGGTCACGTAGATTCTAAATCAGGTCATATACTTTTTACTTCTGGAGTAATAGATCCCAAAACTGGAAAATTAGATCCAACACTGGCACAACAATATTGTTTCGTCGAGAAAGCTACCGATAAAGTGGGAGCGAAGCCGGGTAGGGAGGTGGATTTGGTAGTTATTACTGGAAAATATGATGGCAAGCACAAGAAATTAGACGCGTCCCATGGTCATGTTGATGTATCAAGGGCGGTTGTTGGGTCTGATGGTGTAGTCAGTTCCAATTACGGCACCATTAATCCTAAAACTGGAAAGATTGACTACATTGATCCAAAGACTGGAAAACAAGATCCTAAGCAAGCTTATGTTGACAATAAAACTGGGAATCTTCTTGTTACTACTGGCGTTCTCGATCCTAAGTCTGGTAAAGTAGATTCGTCATTAGGCCAACAGTTCAGCATAATTGAGAAAGATGCTACTAAAGCAAACAGAGAAGTTCGCCTTGTTGTTGTTACAAGCAAGTATGATTTAAAGAACAAGAAACTGGATCCGTCATTTGCTCATGTAGATTCAGTTAAAGGAGTACTAAGTGGGTCTGATGGTAAAATTTACACAGAATATGGTATCATTGACCCTAGAACTGGCGAAATACAGGTCACTGATCCTAAGACTGGAAAACAGGAAATTAAACAAGCTCAAGTAGATCCTAAAACTGGAAATATTTTACTCCTATCTGGTGTTATTGATCCAAGAACAGACCAGTTGGATACGTCTATGGGTCAACAGTACAGTATTGTAGATAAGCCTGTCGATACATTCGCTTCACTGCCAGGAAAAGAAGTTCAATTGGTGGCTATTACAGCTAAATATGATTCAAAGAACAAAAAACTAGAAAATACTAATGGATTCGTTGAGACTTCGCGTGCTATAATCAGTGACAAAGATGGTACAGTACACACGAATTTTGGAGTTTTGGATCCTAATTCTGGTAAAGTTTACTTTACTGATCCTAAATCCGGTAAACGAGATTCAAAACAAGCTACAATAGATGCAAAGACAGGAAGCTTTTTACTTACATCTGGTGTTATTGACCCTAAGTCTGGCAAGACCGATTCTTCTCTTGCTCAACAGTTGACTGTAGTCGATAAAGATGCTCCAAAAGGCATTCCGGAAAGATACGTTAATCTAGTTATAGTTACATCCAAATATGATCCTAAGAATAAGAAATTGGATCTTTCGAACGCCGTTGTCGATTCTATTCCTGGAAAAATTGATGCTGATGATAAAGTTCACTCAGATTTCGGTGTAATCGATCCTAGCACTGGTGAAATAATTGTCACAGATCCCTTGACTGGTAAACAAGATGTAAAGAAAGCTTCTGTGGACCCGAAGACTGGTAACTTATTGTTAACGTCTGGCGTAGTTGACCCGCATACAGGACAAGTGGATTCAAGCTTTGGCCAACAAATAACAGTTGTAAACAAACCAAAAGACAAATTTGCCTCTGTCCCAGGAAAAGAAGTACAGCTCGTTGTAATAACAGGTAAATATGATTCTAAAAATAGAAGGTTAGACAATCCAAATGGCCATGTAGAAACATCGCGTGGTATCATTGCTGTTGATGGCAAAGTCCACACTAACTTTGGAGTTATTGATCCAAAAACTGGAAAGATTGAACATGTGGATCCGAAATCAGGAAAGCAGGAAATCAAACAAGCGATAGCTGATCCCAAAACTGGATGCTTGTTACTTGCCACAGGCGTAGTAGATCCGAAAACAGGAAAAACAGATTCTTCTCTTGCTCAACAATACGCAATAGTAGACAAGGATGCCCGAAGAAGCATTCCAGAAAAATCTGTGAATTTAGTTATTATTACATCTAAATATGATCCTAAGCATAAGAAATTAGATCCGTCTAACGTACACGTGGACACATTACCTGGTAAAATTGAAAACGATAGTAAGATACATACAGAGTTTGGCGTTGTAGATCCACGCACTGGTGATATAATTGTGACAGATTCTGCTACTGGTAGACAAGAAGTTAAGAAAGCTGTAGTAGATCCTAAAACTGGTAATTTACTACTTACATCTGGCGTTATGGATCCTGCTACGCGGCAAATCGATCCCTCTCTTGGTCAACAGATAAGTGTAGTACAAGAGCCTAAAGAAAAATTCGCAACAGTACAAGGGAAACCGGTACAATTGGTAATAATTACAAGTAAATATGATCCTAAAACTAAGAAATTGGATAATCCTAATGGCCATATTGAGACGTCTCGGGGAATCATTGCTGCCGATGGTAAAATTCATACAAACATCGGTGTTATTGATCCAAAGACAGGAAAAATTGAGCAAGTTGATCCTAAAACAGGTAAAACTGAGATCAAACAAGCTATTACGGATCCCAAAACTGGATCTTTGTATGTAACAACGGGTGTTATTGACCCGAAAACTGGTAAGCCTGATTCATCTTTAGCTCAGCAATTAAATGTTGTAGATAAAACTTCTCGGCCGGGTATTCCTGAACGTCACGTAAATTTAGTCATTGTAACATACAAATACGATCCAAAAACCAAAAAAATGGATCTGTCTAATGCTCATGTTGATTCGATTCCGGCTAGAATTGGAAATGATGAGAAAGTGTATACTGAATTCGGTGTTGTGGATCCATACACAGGAGACATCGTCATCACAGATTCAGTTACTGGGAAACAAGAAATTAAGAAATCTACAGTTGATCCCAAAACTGGGAACCTATTCCTTACGTCAGGAGTCGTTGATCCACAAACTGGACAAGTTGATCCTACATTAGCACAACAAATAAGTGTTGTAGAGAATCCGTTAGATACATTTACTTCCGTACCAGGGAAAGAAGTACAATTGGTTGTAATCACAAGTAAATATGATTCTAAAAATAAGAGATTGGATAATCCTAATGGACGTGTAGAAACATCAAGAGGTATTGTTGCATCGGATGGTCGAGTTTATACTAACTTTGGAATTATTGATCCGAAAACCGGTAGAATTGAGCAGATTGATCCCAAGACTGCTAAACCAGAGATAAAACAAGCCATCACAGACCCTAAGACAGGTCATTTGATTCTAAGTGGTGTATACGATTCAAAGACTGGAAAACCTGATTCATCACTCGCCCAACAATTTAGTATTATTGAAAGGGATACTAAACCAGTACAAAGGGAGATTCATCTTGTTATTATAACTACTAAATACGACCCAAGGACGAAGAAACTCGATCTGACTCAAGGACATGTAGATACCGTTACTGGTACTCTTGGTCCAGATGGTAAAATCCGTACTGCAGTTGGCATTGTTGATCCTGCCTCTGGCGAGATTGTTGTTACAGATCCAAAGACTGGAAGACAAGAGGTTAAGAAAGCTCAGCTCGATCCTTCTACGGGCCATATGATTGTTAGTCATCAAGTGGTCGATCCTAAGACTGGAAAAGTAGATCCTACTTTAGTACAGCAATACAATATCGTAAATAAGCCCGTCGTACCGCATACCAAACCAATTTCAAAGGGCGAAGTGCGTTTAGTAATTGTCACAAGCAGATATGATCCATACACAAAGACAGTAGATGCTGCATCTGGAACAATAGACGCGTCCAAAGGTTATGTTAGCGCTGAAGATGGCAAAATACATACAGATTTCGGTATAATTGATCCGAGATCTGGTCAAATTTTGTATAGGGACCCTGTAACCGGAAAGCAAGAATTGAAACAAGCAGAAATCGATCCAAAAACTGGTAATTTGATTGTGACTTCTGCAATAGTTGATCCCAAGACAGGCAAGGTCGATCCTACATATGCTCAACAGTTGATAATAGTTGATAAACAAAATGTGTTATCAAGCGTTGCACCAGTAGGGCAGAGAGTCAGTATCTCACCTGTAAGACAAATTCCATCGCCTGTAAAGACTCCCACCCACACACCCGTTCAGACACCACTGCAATCACCAGTGCGGACATCTTCGCCTATTATCTCAAGTCTCGGTCAAAAAGCTTCACCTATTACTACAGTCCAACGAGCAAGTCCTGTTAAGCCAACATCAGCGCCTCCTGAACCTCCTAAGAGAAAGATCGTCAAAATCATGGTCATCTTTACTAAAGTCGATCCAAAAACTAAGAAACCAGATCTGAATACAGCTGAAGTAGAACATTTAACCGGAATCTTAGATCCGAACGGTCTCATTGAAACTAAGTACGGTGTTATAGATTCAAATAAAGGACACATCGTAATAACTGACACTGCAGGACAAAAAGTAACTAAAGATGGAACTGTTTTGCCTGAAACTGGACAAATATTCATTCCATCTGGTGCTGTTGACCCGAAAACAGGAAAAGTCGACTCTAATTTAGGTATGATCTTGAGTGTTGCTAAACAAGATGATCCAGTTGTTGAGATTACAACAATAACAGGACCCATTGATCCGAGAACAGGCAAAGTTGACATTGAAGTAGGTACAGTTGAACATACAAAAGGCAAGGTGGATGCTGAAACAGGACATATTTCTACAAAATATGGTGTTATTGATCCATCAAATGGAGTTATATTTGTGACTGATACATCAGGAGCCCAAGACACAAAACCGGCTAACATTGATGAAAACAATGGACAAATTACAATTACTGGAGTGGTAGACCCCAAAACTGGCAGGTTGGATCCTAAACTTGGTCAAGTTATTATTGTCGGTACACATATTGATCCAGTAGTTGAAGTAACGACTTTCGTCGGTAAAGTCGATTCTAAGAAGGGTATTATTGAACCTAAACATTCTGTAATCGAAAGTTCTACTGGCCAATTTAATCCTGATAATAACAAAATTGATACTAAATATGGTCAAATTGATCTCGTCAAAGGCACTGTGACCTACAATGATCCTAAGACTGGTAAATTTGAAAGCAAAGAACTGAAAGTAGACCCTATTACTGGACAGTTCTTACTTCGAAGTGGACAAATTAATCCTAAATCCGGCAAACCAGATAAAGATGTTGGTAGACTTATTTGTTTAAGAATAATTCAGAATAAAGTTGATCCTGTCTCTGGAAAACAAATTGTTTCTAATGATCCTAAGAATGTTAAAGTCGATCCCAAGACTAACCAAATTTGGATCGCTGGTCCTAAAGACCCACACACTAACGAAGTTTTATATACAGCTGGTCAAGTTGATCCCATAACAGGCTACATTATCACAATCTATGGTCGTTTAGATCCTAAAACAGGCACCATTGTTAGAACTACAGATATCGACAAGTCTCTTATCAAAGTTGATCCAGTTAATGGACAAATTTACACTGCAACTGGCGAAGTTGATGAAAATAATCAGCCTCTATATTCTGCTTCACAAGTCGATCCTGGTACTGGAGAGATTTACACCAAAATTGGTAAAATCGATCCGAGAACCGGAAGGTTAGTTATTATTAAAATTTATGTGATCACTCAGAAGGACGATAAAGGACGCGTTAAAGAAGTAGATCCTAAAGAATGCACAATAGATGAAACAACAGGCAGAATAATTACTACAAAGACAGTATACTTGTATCAGATCGTTGATCCAATAACTGGGGAAACTATTGACGTGGATCCAGATGATCCAAGACTGAAAGGCGCCCGGACAACGGTTACTCAAACGATGACATTATCTGGCAAAATCGATCCGGTCACCGGCAGGATAAAAACAGAATACGGAGACATAGATCCGGATACAGGTGATATAGACCCGAGCACAGCCGTCAGGGATCCTGTCACGGGACAGTTAATATTACATTATTCACAAATCGATCCATCTCACTTCGAAGATAAGAGTGGGAACTACACAATCGAGAAAGAGACGCAAGATCTGCCTGCGAACATTGACATCCAGACAGTAAACACTCATAAGTTTTCGACGTTTGGAAAGGACGAGAGTCCCGCCCGCGGCGATGAGCCCAAGAGCTTCACCGAGTACACGACAAGCGAGCACATAAAACACCAGGGATACGTATCTTCCACTCCTCTGTCCTCAAAGATCCCGATTTCGCAGCGAAGCAAGAAAACACCCACACCCCCAGTGGTGGTGAAGACCACGACCAAGCAGCTGCTAACGAAGAACGACGAGGGTGTCACCCATAACGTTGAGCAGGAGGTCGAGAACCTCGGCACCGGGGAGGTGACGTTCTCCACTCACACGAATAAGGTTCGTTCCTGTACAGTTTTAATTAACAGGCAAACGAGACGCCACTTCAATTTAAATGTTGTTTTCCATTTTTTATTTTGTACAGTGTGTGGCCTATTTTTGATTTTATTTTACTTAATTATCAAAGCTTCCATGCTTTCGTAGTCAATGTTAGTTAGTTTTTTAGTTGTCACTTCTATGTGTATAGTAAGCATGCCAGTCTAACCTTACTGTAGGCGGAAAGCTTAGAGCCGATGGAAGGCAAGAGTCCGTACGTGACGGCCAGGGCTGTCACCACGCGGACGGCGACCACGCACCACGACCTCGACACCAAGGCGAAGACACAGCAAATGGAGGAGAAAACTGTGGCGCACACGCTAACGTCGTCCGCGACAAGGCAGGAGCAGCGGGTTCTGACTCAGCAAGTCAAAACTATGGTTACGACCGGCGATCAGGTAATAGCACTCTCCACATACATTCACAAACTCCATGATCATGTAGTAAGTGAGGCATCAAGTTTTTATTTTGGGTATCCCCGTTTTCTTTTTTGTTTGAACGACAGCTCTTTCTGCACGGCATAGGGCTGCTACACGAGCGTCTATTTGCATTCAATTCAATGCCATATGTTGCGAGTATCGAGCTTGCAATTTGAACTGCACTTTGAGCAATATTATGACGCATGCTATCGAATCTTGTCACAAATGCTTTTTTTTTTAAAATACAACTTACAATATGAAATGTTTGTCTTGACGTTTTATTCGCCTGTTTAAGGACATACCTATAATTAATCTATGTGCTAATTTCATTAAAGTCTGTACAAATATTTAAACATCGTATAACAAACAACTTTACAGACTTATATATTAATAAAGGTCGATTCCAATATGCACATTGAGATAATTCTTAGGATAAATTGCGTTTTACAAACTGCATGGCATGTAATTGATATATTACGTTGTTTATTTGATGGACTATATGCTGTTTGGGTCAAACGCAGGTTTCAGTTTTGATTACAAAGGGATTTCAATTGAAAAATATTTGACAATTTATAATGTATATTCAAACAGTAGTGTGAGGTACATATCTTATTTCTATTCCGATGAGTACTAAATTTAAGAAAGAAATTTTCAAATTGCCGGAAAGGGCTGTCAGTCGCATGTACGATTTGTTTTCTAATTTATTTCTTTTTTTTTTGTCCCCCCTCCTCCAATCACGAAATGGAAATATGGATGAACGCTGCTTGTAACGCTTCGGATACGGCATGAAACTAAACCGAAAACGGTCCATTATGGCGAAACCTTACCTTTTAATTTTCCTCATCATAAATTTACCTATTTCTCACTTAACCTCATCGTCCTTACATGTTAACGTTTGTGATAACTTACACTCAATGTGTTACTTACATCCCACCACTATGTGATAATCTCCCATCACCTCGTCATCCCATCGTCCATGTACCCCAATGGTGACCATATGGCATGCACCGGACCGCAGCGTACTAGACGCGGTTCAGAAAGCTCTCTGAGCAGCGGAGATTCTGGTACACCGATCGATTTCGAAGAGGGCGCTGGCGAAGGTCATTACTACCTCACTGTGAGTATACCACGTAGTTGTAAAACCTCTAAGGTTATTAAATAAATATTATATGAACACATAAATGTGGTAATATTATTAGAAGCCATTGTAGTGCTGTCTCTTTCTTTCTAGTTAAATTTTTAATATAATAACGTGACGAAACATACAGAATTGTTTGTATAAATTTATCTCAAAAAATGTGCTGTTCTTTTTCGATTTGAGATTATTTTAATTAGTTTTCTCAAATGCAAAAATACTACCAATTATTTAGAGGTTTCAAACTCTATATTCATGTAGGTATATTTCAAAATTATGTTTGTATCAGTAATTAAAACTTCATCGATCTCTGTCTACCCCGTAAGGGCTTGAAGCTAGTGTAAAATTATAGTATCCACTGTAGTGTAGTAACATAAACGCTATAAAGTAATAAAAGTGAAATTAAAAGTGAACAATCACAACTGTACCCTCTTTTATTTTACTTTTATTTATTATAATTAATAAGAACTAGAGGATTTTATATTTGGCATTATGGTGTTTAATAGTGGTGTAATTATGGTGTTTAAATATTTACTAAATAATTTAGGGTAAATGTTTACTAAGCGTTTCTTTCACTAAACCAGTATGAAATTTTTAAAAGTAAAATAAAAGAAGGGAAAAATAAAAGTAAGTACAAATAAATGCAAATAAGTATAGTTAAATGAAAAATTGTTATTTTTGTTTGGTTATTTTTTTTTTGTTATTTTTAAATATTAATATTGTTATGTGAGTGTAACATACTCGTATTTGCATATTATCGTTGCTGTATAAGTGGCATGTGCATACATAATGTTGCATCGTTGTGTTGCATGACTACGTGTATGCGAGAGAATGTATTGCATAATGTATTTACTTAAAACACAAAACATAATAAGTATTTTTATTTCAGTTGTATGCTAAAAGGTTTCATTTCACATATTTATTAAATATTTTTTAAAAATTATTTATAATAAATACATGGTTAATTTTTATCTTGTTATTTAAATTGCAATATTGGAATAATTCTTATATAAAAAAAAAATACTTTGTCATATATAATAACTTTAACGTTCCCCTACTTGTTACCCAAAGTACATATGGATCTATTCCAATAAAATACGTTATTAGCCAGCTGTTATTATATTTAAAGATTTGTCAAGTTCAGATCACGTGAATACAGATTTGTCTATGCTTTTATTCTGTAGAACTGTCGGTTTTTAAACTAAGAACAAGAATTACATAGAAGAAAAGGTAAAATAATAACTGTAAATCATACGGTTGTCTCCTTTCTTCTTATGCAAATATAATTTGTAAAAAGAGGACGAAAGATACACCATCAGTTGTTATTTTTCTCAATTCATAGCAGGCTAGTGTATAGAAAATGTTTGATCTGTCAGTTATTTGTCAATGACAAATTTTACATTACTATATTATATATTTGACACAGTTTATGTAGAAAGTATGCGAGCAGGTTGTATCTGAATTTGGTAGGGTTATACAGCCGTATAACATTTTCTATACACTAGTCTGATATGAATTAAGACAAATAGCAACTGATGGTGTATCTTCCGTCTTCTTTTTACTAATTATATTTGCATAAGAAGAAAGGAGGCAACCGTATGATTAACAGTTTTTATTTTATCATTCCTTCTATGTAATTCCTTGTTCTTAGGTTTGAAACGTCCGTAACACAAAGCCGTGAATTATATATATATATATATATATATATATATATATATAATACAGTTTCTATGTAAATGCTAATAATTGTGTCGATGGTGTAACCAGGAGCCGGGCACATATAGGACCACGACAACGTCGACGGTGATGGGCAACGCGCCGTTCGGCAGCATGGTGCACGGAGCCACCACCAGGGTGAGTGTGGTACATTCATTTCTATCGCTTTTTATACAAACATGCAATCTTAATAGTTAATTAATTATTACCATTAAATTGATTTATGATTCGAGTAATTTGTTATTATTTACCAGAGGGAGATTTTGTACAAAAGTCGTTTGCTTGGACACCTCTGTCCCATTCGTGTTTCTACCGTGAAGCAGTTATGTTTGCATAGCTGTGTTTCGGTTTGAAGGGTGGGATATGGCGTGAATTTACTGGGTACAGAGGAATAACACCTGAGTCCTCAGGAATGGAACGCATAGGGGGTATCATGGGCGAAACAGTACACTCTGTTATGTCCATGGTACTGCTCATGTCTATAGGCGACGGTTACCACTTTCCATCAAGTGGGCCGTCAATTTGTTTGCCATTTTAAGTTATACAAAAAAAATTCTTTAAATTAATTTATTTTTATTTATTTAATACGGGAGGACACGCGTCATGGGGAACTAGAAAATGAAAACAAGCTACAAAGTCTCCTTATTCTCTTTATTCCTGGAGAAGGATTCCTTTTTAAAATTTTTTATTAAATTGTTTAATTTCTGTTGCACGTATCTGTCATAGACAAGTACGGGCCCCCTGCCAACTGAAGAGACAGTGGAGACGACCAACGCTGAGGGCGAGGTGGTCTCCTCGCAGACCATCAGCTCTAAGACGCGCACGGTCGAGACCATCACCGTGAGTAGCTATTACGTACTTATCATACGGCGGGCCGTATGGTTATTGTAGTGTTAATGCTTGCCGTAGTATTGTTAGTTAGATGTAAAAAAAATTGCCAATGAGATCGATTCTCGCGATTTTAAGAGCATTAAGATTTCAATTTGATATTATAGCACAATTTTCATAAGAACTTATTTATTTATTTTATTTATTTGATACTTTATTGCACCAACATAACATGATTTGTTAAACAATTTTCAATAAGTATAGTGTAGTACGAAAGGCAAACTCTTCCAGCCAACCTTTGGAGGGAGAGGAGTAGTTATAAACAATTTGGTGGGAGACACGATGAAAAATTGTGTTAGTTCTAAATATGGGAGATGTGATACATATAATAATATAAATATTATCCCTACTCATTATATATATATACATACATGTATAATACGAAAAACACAAAGTTATAAAATTTCTAGATATCTGAAGAAATAAGTATGATAACCAGACAAAAAATAAATAAATTATTATATCTATTGTATTGTACGGTAACAGTACAAGACGGAGCGTAACGGCGTGGTGGAGACGCGCGTGGAACAGAAGATCACCATACAGTCGGACGGCGACCCCATCGACCACGACAGGGCGCTCGCGGAAGCTATACAGGTGCTTACATATGTATTTTGTTTATTATTTCAGCCGGTAACTGTCTACTGCTGGACATAAGCCTTCCCCATAAGAAGAGTTTTGCCAGTAGTTGCCACGCTTGGCAGGCAAGTTAGCAACCGCAGTTAGGCTTTAGAGATGTTTTAAGAGGGACGCTGCTGCCCATCCCTCGCCCTTCCTTAGTTGACTCTTACGACACTCACGGGAAAGGATGGGGTGGCCTATTCTATGCTGGGACCATATAGCGACATTACTCTTCACTGTTACTGCTCCAGGGATGGTAGCGCCCTCTACTGTTTCAAGGCTGCATTCATGAAAGCCTCTGGCGTGACGTGACATGACGAAGCGCGACTAAATATAAGATTAAATTTTGCGGTGTGGTCCCGGCATAGAATGGACCACTCCTTCCTTTCCCATAGGAGTAGGGCAGCAGCGACGTTACTAAAGTCCAACTACGGTTGCTAACCCGCCTGCTAAGTGTGGCAACTAGCAGTGGCTAATATGATGAAGATTATATTTAAATTATATATAAAGATATGTTTTCTGAATCGTGTCGAAGGTTTTTAATTTTTTTTTTTTCATTTATACAACTTAGAATGGCAAACAAGCTGACGGCCCACCCGATGGAAAGTGGTAACCGTCGCCTATAGACATGAGCAGTACCATGGACATAATAGAATATACTGTTTTGCACATGATACTCCTCATGCGTTGCCATTCTTAAGGACTCAGGTGTTATTCCTCTGTACCCAGTAAATTCACGCCATATCTCACCCTTCAAACCGAAACACAGCCATGCAAACATAACTGCTTCACGGTTGAAACACTAATGGGACAGGGGTACCCAAGCAATCGACTTTTGTACAAAGTCCCCTCTGATTGCATTTACTTTATTTCGTGAACGTGAGAAAAAGAAGGAATGACTTCTATTTCTTGATTAGTATTAATAGTCATTGCTTAATTAAATTTGCAGGAGGCCACAGCGATGAACCCCGATATGACAGTGGAGAAAATAGAAATCCAACAGCAGAGCACGCAACCGTAACGCGGCTCCGCCATCTTGAGACCGCGCCTCGACAAAATGGCGTCCACGGTAACACGGCATTCTGATATCTTGGTCTCTTTCACTCCACACCCGAGCGAAAGGGAGCCGAGGTAGTTTTATAAGCAACTTGTATGTATATGAGCTACATACACAAACTAGTTGTAAGCGAAACCACTGCGAATATTAATTAAGTTATTTAATTAAACATTTATTAATTGATAAATGAGGTTAATTACATTTGATGTTGTGACGTCGAAACGCACCTACGATTATTTTATGAAATGTTAAGTATTTTTTATGTAAAGAAAATATTATTAAGACGACATTAATAAAGCATTTGCAAATTTTTTAAATAAACCTAGACTTAAGCATATTTCCCATACACAATGGCTTTTAGCAAATAATGTTGCCATAGTTAAAAATGTTCGTGTAAAAGGTATAATGTTTCATTATAAACAATGTTTTGTCTATGGGATAGCTTTAAACTGTCACACGAGGTAGACCACCGTTTTAGATTAAAAAGAAAAAAAAAACAATTGTTTCCCCCTATTTATTATATTATTACAATCTGTAATCATTACAATGTAACACGGGACTAATGAAGAAAAGTTTATTGCTCGACGCTTACTTTGCATGCTTTGTGAAAAAAAAAACAAGTAGTATATTGTATTCTACAAATGCTAGCTGCATTTTGTTATTTATAAATTTTTAATAAAAAAAAATATAACCGTTCTATTTTTAAATTCTCAACTTTTTTACTTGCTAATTGGAAGCAAAGACAAAAGTAACGTCGGGCCGTGTTGAAACATCTATAAATACCTATATGATTTGTTGCTAAACTATATATTCACCATTTAGGTGCTACTTAGGGTATAGTTACGTGTATTAGTGCCGTTAATGTAACAAACGTGGCTTCAGCTAGTAGGTGAAACGGTCTCAATCATGTGTTTTTATTTTTTTAACTTTAACTTTAAATCTAAATCCCAGTTCGGTAGTATCTTTATTAAAATACTATTTATGTTATCGTAATAAAAATATTTATATTATGATTCTATTTTCCTGTGTGCCTTTTCGAATTATTGATAAAAATAATCATTGCATGTTATAAAAATTGGATTGTAATTGTAAAAAAAAAAATATATATTTGCTTAGTTATTGTATTCGGACACGAAAACGACAATATATGTACGAATGTATTGTGTGTACACAGTTTGTCGTTGGTTAAGAAGTGTCGTTTGATCGATGATCTGGGCCGTTTTCTACAGCTAAGCATCGCTTACTCGATCGATGTTAGCATAGAGTCATCCGCCACGCAACCACTGGCACTGCGACAACATGATCGACGTACGAATATAATCACTATATAGAAATAACAGTGCAACGCTCAAGTCCGCCATTTTGTAATCGTGATCCAACAAAATGGCGTTCTATATTTTGTTCAGTATCAGCGCCATCTAGCGTATAATAACGTAAAGGCAACGCTTTGGTCTCACCAATAGATGGCGTTAAATATGCGATGTGTACAGTACATTCGAGCGGTCAAGTGTTTTATTCGTACGTCGCGTGATCACACTGAATTTATTTAATGTAATCATTGCATCACCATTTTTTTTTTTATCTAAACAGGACATTCCAAATTGCTAGAGCGTTTCTAGTACTAAACCATGACACAAAGTGTTTAATTTTACGTTCAATGTTTAAGGTTTTACAGTTAATTTATAGTTTTTCTTTGCGGGCCTATAATGTGCCACTCAATACGGTAACATCTGATCGGTCCTCAACATCTGTTTATAATTCTCTAATAATCAGATTTATGCTCAAATTGACTGATCTATCACAAAAATCTTGCAATTGGGGTTCAGAATCACCTTTTTTTTCTATATGCCACGTTTCAAGGCGTCGAGATAGGCACTAGTCTTGAGTTATTTTTTACAATCCATCAGTCTTCCTCTGTTAGTATTATTTATTTTGTTTATTATGACAACAGTCTGTCGTGACGGTTTGACAGTAATATTCAAATTCAATCGTAATTGTTCTTTTGTTATTGAAAAAGTTTTAAAACGGACTTTTTTTTTTTTACAATTATATATTTCCATAACGATATAATAATTGGGATAACTGTACGAAGATGACGATGATGATGAAACATTTCTGAAATTAGTTTCAAATTTTGAAATATTTTCAAAAATTCTAAACGACCTTATTACAGGACTACTCTCTAAGTAAGAAAACTCTCCCAAAAGCATTTGAAAGAAAAAACATGACGAAAATAACACGTAATTTTTTTTGAAGGCGCTTTTGAACTATGTAGTAAACAGTACAGTCGTAAAGAAAAGTATTGTGTACGATAAAATTGTGTACCTTGGGTACCTCTGTCCCATTCGTGTTTCCACCGTGAAGCAGCTGTGTTTGCATGGCTGTGTTTCGGTTTGAAGGGTGGAATATGGCGTGAATTTACTGGTTACAGAGGAATAACACCCGAGTCCTCAGGAATTGCAACGCATGGGAGGTACGAATGACGAATGTATGGACACGCCATGTCCGCCGTATCTCCTAAATAAACAGCCATTATAGTCCGCAAAGAGAAATATTGTTTGCAGGTTAAATTGATACTGATATTGTACAATTATTATTAATATATTTCTTACACGCTAGCTGTAATTTTTTTTTTTTTATAAATAGATTATAAGTTTATATTTTGACGTTATTGACACTGATTTAAAATCAGATTTTATCTGTATGTTTGTATTTTTTTTTTTTATATAAATTTGACAATTTTATTGCGTGTAGCAAGTGTAGTTATTTGCAAATATGTCATAAACATGTTGGCACTATTGTCGAGACAGGAATATTAATTGGGAATGGATGTAACTAGTGTTGTATTGTATTATAATGTACCAGGATGGCATATTTGTGGATATTTAATTAGTTTGCGATGTACAGTCGGACGCAAAAATGTCTGTTGTATGCAGGGTGTTTTTTTTTTTTTTTCCAAACAGATGTTTTTTTCTGTTTCATCTATCTTTTAAGTGAATAGTTTATATTCACACATTCATATTTATTACACTTTTGTACTACATTTGAGTAGTGTTTTTTAATTACATATTAAAAACGAATACTGTAGCTTTTGTTTATGTTATTGTATAAATAATGAATCCTTTAGGTTAAAATAATATTATAAAATCAGAACAGTTTTCTGTCCGACTGTACGTCGCCCTTCTGCGTTGTTCCACGTCCCGTATTTATTGAAGATGTTTATTTTTCTAGACGTATGTACGTATGTCTCAATCTTTTCTATTTAACAAGAGTTATCTGGAGACTCCAATAAAATGCTTTGTTTCAAATATAATAGTTTTATTTTTAAATATTTACACTTATTGAGAAAACTGACGATCTATGGGGAAAAAGCCTCCTAAGTGGCGACTTAGTACAAACAAATGCAGTGTGCGAGGGGGAGAAGGGATTGTTAGTAATGGGGATTAGCAACCTCATTGCTAACAATAAACCCTATTAGGTCGACCTCCACGCGGTTCCCCCTGGTAACTATCATGATTGATTCGTTGTTGAATTTTTCAGGATCGGCTAACAGACCTGCTTCATTCTCACCTATCATCCCTCACTGGTGCCCCGTCGGTGTATACCGATAGCGCAGGCGGGGTTGCCATTCCATTATCATCCATTAAAAAAAAAATGCAGTGTGCGACGATCCTCCACTAGATGGAGTGACGACCTCAAATGCATAGCAGGAGGTCAGTGGATGCAGGTGGCTCAGAACAGTTTCAAAATTCAAAATCTACTAAACTTATTTTGAAAATACTTCCATCTTTTCACTAGTGTTTTATATTTGTTTTTTTTTTTGTGACTGGCAGTGGAATTCTAAATTCTCTTGCGCTATTTGTATGCACTGGTATGTTTATTATCGACGATAATGAAGTCGTGTCAGTTGGCGCATCTCGTGACGAATCCATCGGGATTTTTTTATACAACTTAGAATGGCAAACAAGCTGACGGTCCACCTGATGGAAAGTGGTAACTGTCGCCTATAGACATGAGCAGTACCATGTACATAACAGAGTATACTGTTTCGCCCATGATACCCCGCATGCGTTGCTAATCCTGAGGACTCGAGTGTTATTTCTCTGTTGAACTTTCTTTGAACTCTTTGTTACTTCAATTCATCTTTTATATTAACATTCCGTATTCTATCAGTCACTTTTAATAGTTCTCTTAGTGACATAAACTTTATTCGTTTATATATATATATATATATATATATATATATATATATATATATATATATATATATATATATATATATTTCTTATACAACTTAGAATGGCAAACAAGCTGACAGCCCACCTGATGTAAAGTGGTAACCGTCGCCTATAGACATATAAACCTATAGACAGTTGTATTAATAAATACTATTGTAATGGCTAATGTATATTTTTTTTATAGCACGTAGGTAGCAAACAAGTATGCAGCCCGTCTGATGGTAAACGGTCACTGTAGCCTATGGACGCCAGTAACACTACGGGTGTCACGTGCGCATTTTCGACACTGAAAAAATCTCAATATATCCTTTTTGAAGACCCCCCCCCTATATTATAGTTTCTTAAGGAACAATAGACTATAAAATTTTCCTCAAACCTTAGCTTTCCCGCCCATATTAGCGAAGATTAGCCAAGTAACCAAAAAAAGGAGAAAAAGTCACTTTTTTCCACTTTTTTCAATTCAATGTTAGAGGTGGAAAAAAATTTTTTCTTCGCAATTTGTCAGTAGTTCAAACCTTAGTTGAATTGCCCTGTTTAAGGGAAAACCTCGGCAGAGCTCATTCCACAGCCTGAGCGCTCGCAGGAGTTCCCTTAATTTTTGCGAGGAGTATATATATATATATATATATATATATATATATATATATATATATACCGCACTGTACCGTCGCCTATAGACATATAAACCTATAGACAGTTGTATTAATAAATACTATTGTAATGGCTAATGGGGGGGGGGGTAAACGGTCACTGTAGCCTATGGACGATTATCAGTATTGGCTTAATATACTAGCCCCCATGCTAACAATAGGTACGCCCTGTCAGGCCGACCTCGCGGTTCTCACTGGAAACCATCGTGTTTATTTCTAAGTGAATTCATCATGATGGGCCTGCGTTTTCAGGGGGGAAAGAGATTGTTGGCAATGCAGTTTGACAGCCCCATTGCTAGCAATATGCCCTATTAGGTCGACCTTCACGTGGTTCCCCCTGGAAACCATTGTAAACAATACTTGTTGAATACGTCACGATGGGCTAGTTGACCTACTTCATCCTCATCTACCATCCTTCACTGGTACCCCGCCGGTGTCCATTATCGCCCATTAAAAAAAAGACTTGCCTTTTTATCTTTATCTATCACCATTCACTGGTGCCTCGTCAGCGTCTACCATTAGCGCAGACGGGGTAACCATGCTATTGTCATCCATTACAAAAAAAACGCACTGTACGGGACCATTTTTTTTTTTTTTTTTTTTTTTTTTTTTTTTTTTTTTTTTTTTTTTTAACACAATTTTATTTTTTTTTCAAAACAGAAAAAACCATATTTTTTTTTTTTTTTTTTTTTTTTTATTTATTTATTTTTTTTTTCTTCTCCTTTATTAATATATATAATATGTAACATAATAATCCATTCAAATCTGAGGATGAGTTCCTACTATTCGGAGGGTGGTCTTTCAAAATTCAAGAAAAAAGGTCTTGGTCATGAAAGATAGCAGGTTGGTGCGGTGATAAAAGACATTCTGTTATTATTTTTTATCACATTTACATGCTGGAGAGTCGATTAAGTAATGTATGACCTATTTCCTCCAAAAAAGGTGACGGACCTATCAAACTTAGTTTTTTGCAGAATGACCATTTTGGTTCAAACGTGGGAGGATGTCGAAAGTGGTACCGTCGCCTATGACGGACCACCTGATGGAAAGTGGAACCGTCGCCTATAGTACCATGGACACAACAGAGTATACTGTTTCGCCCATGATACCCCCCATGCGTTGCCATTCCTGAGGACTCGGGTGTTATTCCTCTGTACTCAGTAAATTCACGCCATATCCCACTCTTCAAACCGTAACACAGCCATGTAAATACAACTGCTTCACGGTTGAAGGTAGGTGGTTTAAATAATAAAAGATTTCAAATAACCTTAATTGAATTGGTTAGTAACTAATGTGGACAGAATACCAAGGACTTTCTTTGAATCTATAGTAACAAATTACCTTTACTTAATAAATACAGCTGAAAAAACAATAGTACTAAATTCAATACAATCATGTTTCCATACATAACCCTACAAAGGTCGTAAGTATTTTTACAGATGCCATCTAATATGTCGATAATGTCGTATAAACAAATAATAATGATCAACATCATTTGATGGCATGACCATGGTACGGTATACAACGAGCCACCTGGGTAGTAACCACCTATAGACGAAAAAAAAAAAAAAAAAATATATATATATATATATATATATAGTATATAACGAAATACTACTTAATGACCGTGAAGGAATGAAAACAATCTAATGCGAGTATAATAAAAATGCCTTGTGGTCCCGGCATAGAATGGACCGCACCTTGCTTTCTCGTGGGTGTCATAAGTGGCGACTATAATGGTAGGGATAGAGGGATAGGCAGCAGCGTCCCTATGAAAACACCACCAAAAGCCTAACTTCGGTTGCTAATCCGCCTGGCAAGCGTGGCAACAACTGTCAAACCCCCTTATGGGGGGAGCCATGTTCAGCAATGGACAGTTAATGGCTGATACAATAACACACACGCACGCACGCACGCACGTGCGTCTGGACGACGAAAATTGGACGTCGCTAGATATCAACGTCAAATATTTTACAATTCAAGGAAAGTGATTTGAAAAATGAGGTCCAGAGGGAGACTTTGTACAAAAGTCGATTGCTTGGGTACCTCTGTCCCGTTCGTGTTTCAACCGTGAAGTAGTTGTGTTTGCATGGCTGTGTTTCGGTTTGAAGGGTGGGATATGACGTGAATTTACAGGGTACAGAGGAATAACACCTGAATCCTCAGGAATGGCAACGCATGGGGGGTATCATTGGCGAAACAGTATACTCTGTTATGTCCATGGTACTGCTCATGTCTATAGGCTACGGTTACCACTTTCCATCAGGTGGGCCGACAGCTTGTTTGCCATTCTAAGTTGTATAAAATAAAATCACTTCATCCAAACCGTCGTCTTGTTTGTTATATCTAATTTTATAAAGGATAGGTGTGGGTGCAAGGGATACGTAATAGAAGTACATTTTTTTAATTGGTTTTACCACAGTCAGGCTGTCGCTCGCGTCACTGCCGCCTTTGAATAAGGGTCACGAATCGATTCCGAAACTAGTCGAGCTTTTTCGTTCTAATTACACGTAGGTTAAACCGGCAGTTATTTCATTAAAATGTGCTTACAAAACTTTTAACAATAAAAATCCCATTAACCCGTATAAACCATTTTATTAACCGCTAAGTAAACTTTTAACAATTCCCCCCTCGTTTTCGTATTTCACCCCTTTCATGCCGAGACTGTAGGGCGACTCGCCCCGCGTCTGTAGGTAGAACAATCCTTTTGTACCAGGCTTGGAGGGGTATCCCATGTAACTGGAAAAAATAATTATTGTATTGAATTAAAAGCATTCATACCGACATACTTGGCCGACAGTCAATGTGGGTGATCATGGGTGGTGGTAATCATTTACCATCAGGTGAGCCGCATGCTTGTATGCCCCGTGTGTTATGAAAAAAATATAGGGGGGGGGGGGGATGAAGTGGATTATCTGTAAAGGGGTCTCATTATCAGCATTATACCCGGTCGACCTCAAGCAGGTTCGTCTGGAAACCATTGTGTTTAATTTTTGATGAATTCATCACGATTAGCCAACTGACCTGCTTCATCCTCACTTATTATCCCTCACTGGTGCCCCGCCAGTGTATACCTCGCGGTTCCCCCTGGAAACTATCATAGTTGATTCCTGATGCATTCATCATGATGGGCTAACTGGCCTGTTTTCATTCTCATCTATCCCCCTTCACTGGTGCTCCGCCAGCGTATCCCGTTAACGCAGGCGGGGTTACCATACCATTTTTACTCTAAAAAAATATATACTCGTATATATTAGTGCTGCTCTAACTCTGACGTCCGTTAGAAATCTATGTTTGTATTCTCCGTTTATTCAGGTGTCTAAGCAAGCAAGCAATATATACAAAACACACATCATGTTTATAATAATTTATACGTAATGACTTATGTTGGCAGGAATGTTAAAAGACCAAGTTCAATATGAAGTGATAGATTTGAGTCGAGCGTTAGAGGCACGGTAACCGCTACAAAGAAAAATGCTCAGCTGCTATTCCCGTGAATTTGATTGTTTCTTGGGGTATTAATGGTTCAACCATAGAATAAATACGTACTTAACGGGTTGAGGGTTTGTTGTTGAAGGTTGAAAATTTGTCACACACATAGTATTTGGCATGAAAATGGATTTGGGTTAAAACAACCAACTTGCTGGAGTTTCGTCGAGTGACCACAGAGTATTTGTGTTCAGACGTTTTTTGTTTTAGTTAAATCATTTTATATTATTTTTGTTATTTGTATGTAATATTCCTTTTTATATGTTATTGTACTCATGCTTTCCTGGGTGAGCGTATTGGAAGACTGTAAGGCTCACCCAGTGGATGTAATAAATAAGTAAATAAATACCAAACCAGGATTAGAACTGGCGACCTTTGCGGTCATTAAGTCGGAACAGTATAACTCTGGACTGCAACATTCTCTTATGAAACTTAATTAACTAGATTTATATTAATTCAGATCTCTTTTTATTAGGTATATACTTAATCAGATGAAGTTTCACCTATAAGTCATAATACACATAATGCTATAAAGATGATCTATTTACCTAATTTCATGGTCGCATGTCCCATTTTGGAAGGCAGTCCAACTCTCACATCTGATGGACGGGAACGCCTGTAGGTTGACGGTGGACTCTGCGAAGAGTTGCCAAGCGCGACTGTGGCTGCAGGTCGCTCGCACGCAGTCTGTCTGCTCGGACCCTCCGTTGGGGTAGTAATCGGCATCGCCTGGATAAGGTCCCATGGTCATCATCACAAAGACATCATGATAACCCATATTTTTGGAGTGTTAGCTCGAATAAAAGGGATCAGAGAACTTACCAACAGGCTCTTCCATGCCGGCGATGCCTGCGTTTGTATGTATCACATCAACATACTCAGCGTCCGACGACTGTATTCTGAGATCCGGTTCAACTTGCGCGAAACACGGTCCGGCCGGGTCTAGCGCTGTTATCCGGCCGATATGCAGCCCGGTCAGGTTGGTGAACGTCTTGCCTGTGAAGCTCGCGATTTGCGAGCCCAGGCTGTGGCCGATGACGTGGATTGTCTCGGGTTTAACGCCACCTGATTATAGGAGAATGACTTTATACAAAAGTTATCTGCATTGGTAGATAGATAGACACTCTTTATTGTTTTTTCCAAAAGTTTTACAATAGTAAACTTATTATAAATACAAATTATTACTAGAAGAGATCATTGAGAAAACAATGGGCTGCCTTATTGTTGTAATCGATTTCTTTAAGGTAACCTTTGAATGAAGGGGAATAATTATAAACTGGGTAACATTAAAAGGCTTTAAAAGTTATAATTATTTCATATTTTACTGAAAAACTTTTGAACTTAAGAAGAACAGTGTTAGGAGCCAACTCGCCTGTACCCAGATTATGTAGGATTCTGAATGCTCACAGCGATCAAATTGACATCAATTTTGGATCCATCAATAGCAGATATAACTTATTGCGGAAAATCTTAGACATAAGTTCTTAATCTATTTATTATTCAGATATTGTTATTGTCATTGTTAATAATTA
Organism: Galleria mellonella; assembly: GCF_026898425.1. Classification (NCBI taxonomy): domain Eukaryota; kingdom Metazoa; phylum Arthropoda; class Insecta; order Lepidoptera; family Pyralidae; genus Galleria; species Galleria mellonella. Next base: position 797,420 of record NW_026442129.1, read on the forward strand.
TTAAATATTATAATAATGCATGTGGTGTACGCCTGTAAAAGACTTTTACATTAGGCAAAATTATTTTTTGTGTTATCGATTAAGTAGCATATAAAATGTAAACTTGTAGGTGAACCTTATTAAATAAATAAATAAATATTGAAATAAAAAAAAGTAACTTATTTCTTTCACTGTAATTCAAGTACTATGAAAAAGCGATTAATTTAGCTTTTGACTAATGATTAAGTCTTAAAATTTAGGTGCTTGACCTATAAAATTGATATTTGCCAATTATAATTTTGTAGGAAGTAGGTAATCAGCTAAGGAAACTAATTTAAAAAAGTTGCGTGAAAAAAAAAACATTTCACTTCATCACTCATGAAGACACAATTGTAGGGGAAAAGCAGAAATACTCGTACTTACTGTGTACCATCGCAGCAAGCACTTCACCAAGTTTCTCCCCCAGGAAGCGCACGTAAGTCGTGGAGCGGAGGTACAGCCAGTTGATCAGATGACCCCCGTCCAGCGCTAATACATTATCCAATCCTGAAAAAATACCACAGCTTACTTATTTTTTTTATACAACTTAGAATGGCAAACAAGCTGACGGCCCACCTGATGGAAAGTGGTAACCGTCGCCTATGAGCAGTAGCAGCACCATGAGCAGTACCATGGACATGCAAACACAAACAGAGTATACTGTAAATTCTAGTTGCATTAATTTTTTTGGGTGAAAATGGTGAGCTGACGGTATACGTTGGTGCCGTACCAATGAGAAGTACAGATGAAGTTAGGTTTTTAAGCTATAGCGATTAATTCATCTAACGGATACGCTAGGACTTAGAACAAGAAGGAATTGATTCCGTAGCAAACGCATTGCTAGCAATAAACTCTATCAGTTCGACCTCCTCGCGGTTCCCCCGGAAACCATCATGACTGATTTACTATTGGTATTTTACTATTACATAGTCTGTTCGACCAATATATCCATTATCATGCATTAAGTACCGTATTGTTAGATAGGTTTCTTGCCACAAGTACCAATTTTTTTTACGAGGGGGAATATATATATATATATATATATATATATATATATATATATATATATATATATATATATATATATATATATATATATATATATATATATATATCTACATACATCTCTAATTTCATTCAATTTCATATCATGGTAGTAATGGGGTCTCGAACTCAGGTAGTACCTACATATTGTTTGAGCAATGTTTTTTTACCAAACCATGGGGGATAATTGGTATGGTAATCCATTGTTAGCAATTTTTTTATGGGTGATAATGATATGGTATGCGCTATCAGTATACACTGGCAGGGCACCAGTGATAGATGTCCTGACGAATTCAACTAGAATTAGCAACGATGGTTTCCAGGGGGAACCGCGTGGAATATATTTCGTTTTTTATCTGTTTGTCAGTCCGTATAATTGATTATTAAGTCGATTTCTGGAACTAGATACTCATGGTTAGATAAGTACAATAATATCGCGGAAATTACGTATAAATGTCGTATTACAAACGCAGATCGCGTGCTAGCTAATGAATCACAGTGGTTTCTAGAGAATTGACTTACAGATCTTGTGCAGTTAGGTAGTTAGGTAGAACGATGTATTTATCCTATTACCTATACAGACTAATCAATATATAAAACGAGATGATGACATGTTTTAAATTACAAATAATGGTACATCGTTACCTTGAGCTATAAGCATGATTTAATGTTCGTTTTAACCAACTTCAAGAGGAAAGAGGTTCTAATTTGAACATTTTTTTTTGATGATTGATAATGAAATGGTAACCCCGCCTGCGCTATTGGTATACGCTGTCGGGGAACTAGTGAGAGTAATTGAGAATAAAAAGACTGGCCAGTTAGCCCGTCGTAATGAATACACATGGAATTCAGCGCGATGGTTTCCAGGGGGCACCACGTGCAGGTCGACCTGGTTGAGTATATTGCTAGCAATGACGCCCTTAGTCTCCATTATTAACAGACCCTCCAGATCCTCCATTATAATCAGACCCAGAGTTTTGTCCGGGTAATTTGTACAACAACCGCATTGTACAAATTATAACGGGAATTGCTTTGTATAACCCGTCAATGTAAATGTACTATTTCGTAAATATTATACCTTAAATATGATAGCGTAATTCTTATAAATTTGGCGGGTTATACTGAGCAATTTCTTTTATTTTCCGTGTAATTCCGTGTATTTATATTTATGTACGTATATAATTGTGCTTATTTACACAGATATTTATTATTTTTACAGATCTATTTGTTTAACGCGCCACCTGTCTATTTATTCTTTAATTCCTTCTACCCAAAGGTTGTCTGTAAGAGATTGCTTAGCAACAAGACCGCCTTTTCTACTACACTATACTTATCGAAAATTTTTCAACAAATCCTGTAATTTTGGTAGAATAAAGAGTTAAAAAAAAGTATTTTCAGCTACCCAGTTCTCACCTCGTTTGTACAGAGCCTCCCTCACGGCCTTGAAGCTGGCCTGCCCGGGGTCGTCCGTGAAGCCATGCAGGTAGATGATGAGGTGGTCTTTCCCGGTGTAGTGTGTCTCGAGTGGGATGAGCTTGGCCGCAGAGTTTATATCATAACTCACATTTACATCTCTGAAAAAAAAAATCATTTATATATATTTATAATACCGAATTGCCATATCACTGATGATGAAGAGGGAATAGTAATCCGATAAAGACAACTTATGAATGAAGGAGTTATTAGAAATTTTATGCAGAACTAAAGTTATTTTAAATTTGTGAAATGTTACGGTAACCCAATTGGCCCTCTACCAGTTTTAAGTAGGATTTATTGATGAGGAACGATGACAATAGAGGAGAATGAAATCAAGTCAGTTGGCGCATCGTAACGAATTCATCAGAGATTCACCACCAAGAGTTATATACTTTATTATAAAAATATAAAAATTGCCATACACATGGAATTTGTGATGAAGAAAGGCATAGTTTATATTTTATTGCGCATTTTTTTTTGATGGGTGAAAATGGTAAGGTAACCCCGTCTGCGCTAACGGGATACGCTGACGGAGCACCAGTGAAGGGTGATAGATGAGGATGAAAACAAGCCAGTCAACCAATCATGATGAATTCATCAGGAATTAATCATGATAGTTTCCAGGGGGAACCGCGAGGAGTTCGACCTGGTTGGGTATATTGCTAGCAATGGGATTCTCAGACTCCATTACTAACAATCCCTTTCCCCCCTTATACATATTACATATTATAATATTATCTCAATTTCTTTGACGAAGTCGCCGGTGATAACTAGTATAAATACTTACTTTGACAAATATTTTAGCGTCAGGGAATTGACGTCCGGCTCGTTCTCGCCTTCCAGCTGTTCATACTTCAAGCCAAATAATTCCTTCACGTTTTCGCCTAAAAATTAAACTATTATCAGAATGATTTTTTTTATACAACTTAGAATGGCAAACAAGCTGACGGCCCACCTGATGGAAAGTGGTAACCGTCGCCTATAGACATGAGCAGTACCATGGACATAACAGAGTATATTGTTACGCCCATGATACCCCCAGGCGTTGCCATTCCTGAGGACTCAGGTGTTATTCCTCTGTACCCTGTATATTCACGCCATATCCCACCCTTCAAACCGAAACACAGCCATGCAAACACACTGCTTCACGGTTGAATCACGAATGGGACAGAGGTACCCAAGCAAACGACTTTGATTCTAATTAAACGGTCAGATTAGATCGTGTGCTTGCTGACAAGGGTCTAAAACACATGCATGAGATGAATTATCACAGTGGATGAAGGAAGAGATGTATTGTCTACCATTTCCAACAGACTTCAAAAAATGTTCTCAATTCCATTGTATTTTTTATATTTATTACCTCATAATTTCGCCATTTGTAAACCAATTTGGAATTTTTTTTCTTAAAGGATATACTTGCAGATTGGTTTTTTAGAGATTTTACGAAAAACCTGTTCATTAATTTAATTTCTGAATCAAAATTACTGATTTGCCACGATTAGAGTCTGTTTTTTTTTGTAATAAACATTATACTATTGTCCTGCAATTTATTATTGCTTCCTATAATGCTGATTGTTTTGTACATGTTTGAATGTAATTATTATATACATGTTTGAATGTAATTATTATATACTCGCGGTTTTTTAATATGATGAATTCATCATAGATAGATAGATACCCTTCACTGGTGCTTATTGTTTCCATTTTAACCCCAAAAAAAAAAAAAATATAGTAGTAAACTTATTACTTATTACAAAAACAAACAATTACAAGGAAAGATACATTTTTTGCATCCCTTTTTCTCTGTTAGTTTGAATATATAGTTTTTAGAAGCATGTGTTTTTATTTTATATGACTTAGCTATTAGCTAATGTATCCTTCTCTGGGGGAACAATAAACAGTTATCTTTAACACCCCTGGTAAATTAGAAAAGACCTTAGTGTATCGAATCTCATTCTTGATGCGAAATAAAGATATAAAATTAATCAGTATTTAAACAGTTTTTTTTTTAAATACTGCTCAGCTATTTAAGTAAATATATTAAACTTAAACAGATATTGATGTATTTATTTATGCCATTTGTGTACCTCTTCAAGTCTAATTTAAATTTATAATACCGTCTCGAGACTAGACGAATAAAAAATCCATCTTGACTTAGTGGTTCGATACCTAAATTTAAAGAGCCAGTTTCTAAGGTCAATTTAGCTATATTATTTTGTGACAATTTTAGTTAACTCTCCAGTGAAAATATAATATACATATACACATATCTGTCACGCCTGTTTCCTATAGTAATAATATTTTAACGTCGAAAGTAGCTAACAGATACCTAATAGAAAATATTGCTTTAACCGCGCCAAATGTAGACATGAACGATTCAAGATTTTGCTACCCGATACAAATTAAAATGGGACCAAAACAAGAGCTAACCTTATCGATTACATCATTTCCAAAATTATTAAAATCGGTTCAGTAGTAAACAATCTCTCTAGCTGAATTAACAAGCTATATTCAATTGATCTTAGTACTAAACCACCATAAACGATAAACAGGTAGCGACACTTTAAAAAAAAACACGAATGTCGCCTTTTTATGTTGGCATGTTCAAAAACTTTCCCTTGTGGTCCCGGCATAGAATAGACTACCCCTGAGGACTCAGCTGTTATTCCTCTATACCCTGTAAATGCATGCCATATCCCACCCTTCAAACCGAAACACAGCCATGTTGTACTTGCTTTAATGTTCGTTACCTCATAATTTCGTCAGTTGGAAACTTTGTACAAAAGTCGATTGCTTGGGTACCTCTGTCCCATTCGTGTTTCAACCGTGAAGCAGTTGTGTTTGCATGGCTGTGTTTCGGTTTGAAGGGATATGGCGTGAATTTACTGGGTACGGAGGAATAACACCTGAGTCCTCAGGTATGGCAACGCATGAGGGGTATCATCGGCGAAACAGTATACTCTATTATGTCCATGATACTGCCCATGTCTATAGGCAACGGTTACCACTTTCCATCAGATGGGCCGTCAGCTTGCTTGCCATTCTGTTGTATAAAAAAAAGTTGTAAACCCATTTAGAAAGCATTTTTATCTAAAGGCATATGCTTACAGACGGACACAAAGAAAGGTTATCAAAAGCGTTTAAAAAAATAGTTTAGTTTTTTAATCAAAATAATTAACTTTATCATAATTGGCTAATACATTTGGCTTTTTAATTTTGCTTCATGATATTTTCATAATCTGCAAAGCAAAACAAAACCTAAAATAAAGCAAAACCTATCAGGTATAAATAAAAATAAAATTGTGTACAACATCAATTTTTTTTATAAATAAATAAAAAAAAATATAAAGAAAAACCGATGATTATATCTTTACACTCACATTGGCTGAAGACAATTGAAGCGGCAGCTTTGACAATAGGTTGCTTCACATCAGCAATTTCCCCTTGCACACCCTTATTGACCATCTGCAACGCTTGGCTACCAGCGTCCACCACAGCGGTGCCACCGTCCACCAGCTTGCTTCCAGTTTCTTTCAATTTGTCACTGCCAAGTTTGGCGCCGCTCTCTAAAAGTTTTACTCCTTTCCCGAAGATGTTCGTAGAGTTTTGGCTGTACACGGTGTGTAGCAGTGCCAAACAGGCGATCAGGATATTGTGCTTCATGTTTTGATACTGGTGAAACGAAAAAAGGATTATATAAGGCTAGCTTTTACCCGTGACATCGTCCGCGCAACCGGGATATGTATGGCGAGGTACCAGTTTTTTTTTGATGGGTGAAAATGGAATGGTAACCCCGCCTGCGCTAACGGGATACGCTGGCGGAGCACCAGTGAAGGGTGATAGATGAGAATGAAAACAGGCCAGTTAGCCCATCATGATGAATTCATCAGGAATTAACCATGATAGTTTCCAGGGGAACCGCGAGGAGGTCGACCTGGTTGGGTATATTGCTAGCAATGGGATTTTCAGTCTCCATTACTAACAATCCCTTTCCCCCCGGCGAGGTACCAGTGAAGGGTGATACGTGAGCATGAAGTTAGATTTGTTGACTTATTGTTAAGAATTCATCAGTAACGATGATATGTAGTGGACGGGGACGGGGAAATGGAGGTCGATTCAATTCTCTGACGCCCATACATGTCCATTTTAGATAGATAGATAGATTTATGTCTTTAAAATAAGAGCATGATCCCGATATTATTCAATTTATACGCTTTATAAAAAAGCGGAGAAATGTATTTGTTTAAACGCGTGATTCTGTGGAAATACCAGTCGGATATGAGAAATTATTTTACAGTTTGATGACACATTTTTTATAAGAAGGTTATAGGCTATTCGATATCACCATACGACCACCATATAATGATCCCAGTACTTAGTAATATCGTAGACATATTTCAAATTACAAAAAATACAATAAATGTTTCTTTTTTTATACATGACACAAACGGGAATCTGTACAAATGTCGTCTGTACGAGTACTTCCGTCCCATTCGTGTTTTTACCTGCAGGCTGTTTATCAGCACAGATAAATTATAATGCTGATTTCAGTTAGATGGAAAATGCCAATGAGCACGGAGACATAACATCTTAGCCTGAGGGGGAAAGGGATTGTTAGTAATGGGATCTAAATGACCTATTGCTATCAGGTCGACCTCCACGTGATACTCCTTGAAAACCATCGTGGTTACTTGTTGAATTTGTCACGATGGGCCAACTGACCTACTTTCATCCTAACCTATCATCCCTCATCGATGCTCCGCCAGTGTATACCGATAGCGCAGGCGGGGCTACCATTTCACGCATGACACCATTCATTCCATTCTAAGTTAGAACCACAGGTACTGCCTTCTATCATCATGATTTCTAATCTATGACAAAATATGGTAATACACACAATACCATCTAATCTATGATTCTCAATGTTCACTCTTCGTTGTTTTTCAATGAAGCATATTCCGTCTTTACTAAATCCGCATCCAAGGTTTCACTCTAATTCCAATGCAATAGAGCCTAATTTGCGCCGTGGCTGAATTTACATTGAGATTTTATATATATATAAAATAAACAACCTTTTTTTGACAGCTGTCTTTCCAATGACATCTCGCATCTACGCGTAAAAATGTTAATTTTAATAATTAAATACCTCACACGGCCGTAATGAGTTTTAATTTTTTTGTTCTAGTATACGATCTAACGGGTTCTGTACATCTTTGTTAGTATTCTATTATTATTTAAATTCCAAAAAATCACATCTTCCCGCTTAAGGAGAGGAGATGGCAACTAACCCCTGGCAGAAGCACAGTCGGCCGGGGTTCAGGGCCCCAGGGAGAGAAACCGGCGTACAATGCGGGCAGTATCTAAGAGCACCGCTTTCTGCATCTTTCCCGGGAGTGAGCCGCCTCGGAATACCAACCGTCTGAGATGTTGTTCCAGACTGGTTGGGATAAGACCGTTCACCGACATAACGATTGGAATGATTTCGGTGGACGCCACCCCCCCACATTTCGGTCACCTCGTAAGCCAAGTCGACATATTCTCTCTTTTTCTCAGTTTTGGCTTTGACAAGGTTTGTTATTGTTATTTATTTATTAAGAATATCAAATGGAGGCAAATGTAATGGACACACACAATGTAATTTATTCATATTTCTTTTTTTATTATTATTTTTATTAAGGAATTACGCGACTGACTCTTGGCCACAACAGAATATCAGTGTTTTGCTCTTTTGAGGGCAAAGCAATAAACTGAGTTGTGACCATTTTGTGTTACTATGGCACACGTATGAAAAAAGGAAATTGTTGTTTTTATATTGCTTATATATTTATATGCTATTTTGTTTTTTTTTTCTTTTGTTGCTTTTTTGTTTTTCATTCTTTTATACTGTATATGTATATATTATGTATATGTTTGTATTGTAATTTGTGTGTTGGAAGTAATGCAAATAAATTATCTATCTATTTTGAATGGCTAACGTGTTTACAGTTTGCGGGGTATATTCATCATCATCACCATCATTTAAGCCCTCAACGGTCCAATGCTAAATGTAAGCCTCCCTCTTGAGGACTTTTTCAGTAGCTGCCACTCTTTACAGGCGGTTTGGCAACCGCGGTTAGGCTTTAAAGATGTTTTAATAGGGACGCTGCTGCCCATCCCCCGTCCTCCTTTAGTCGCCTCTTACGACACCCACGGCGGTGCATATTATTAGTAGTAAAATTAACAAGTGACAGAGGTATCCAACTAAATGACTTCCCATGTCACATACGTATTTGGAGAAAAAGAAGAGCAAAAAGCTTCACGATGCAAGAAGAAGAAGATTCACAGCCCATGTGGTCGCGGCATAGAATAGGCCACCCCTTACTTTCCCGTGGATGTAATAGGCGACTGAGGGAACATAATGGTAGCGGCAGCAGCGTCTTTAAAACATCTCTAAAATCTTAACTGCAGTTGTCAACCTGGCTGCCAAGTGTGGCAGAAAAAAAACCTCCCCTTATGAGGTAGACTTATGTTCACCAGTGGACAGTTAATGTCTGAAATGATGATGAAGAAGATTCATGCAACTTGACATGAACATAGCTCGTCATAATCACAGTACGTCACAAACAGACATACGTATTTGGTCACTAGCAAGTTTGTCACAAACGATATCCAGAGGGAGACTTTGTACAAAAGTCGATTGCTTGGGTACCTCTGTCTCATTCGTGTTTCAACCGTGAAGCAGTTGTGTTTGCATGGCTGTGTTTCGGTTTGAAGGGTGGGATATGGCGTGAATTTACTGGGTACAGAGGAATAACACCTGAGTCCTCAGGAATGGCAACGCATGGGGGTACCATGGGCGAAACAGTATACTCTGTTATGTCCATGGTACTGCTCATGTCTATAGGCGACGGTTACCATTTTCCATCAGGTGGGCCGTCAGCTTGTTTGCCATTCTATGTTGTATAAAAAAAAACTTCGTAACAAACTATATTCGTAGTTCGTCACAAATGCTGTTCGCAGTTTACATATAGTGTCCATTTGACCTCCCTTTGCCTTGTCACTTGAAAATATGTTAGAGAGTGTAGAGTATCTAGTCCATTAAGTTGGTTAAGTTTAAATAGAGATTTCATTTTATATAATACATAACACATACTGGTACCAATTGTATGGAGATACATTTGGACTAAGTTAGGGAATCCTAAATATATTGTCTTGTAAATATATATACTTAAACTTAAACTTACAGGTATATTATAAATATATTTGTTACCCGTAGTTTCGTTTGTTGTAATCCGTCAATTAGGACATCGTATCAGCAGTCTGTTAAAGACGCGTTTCTACACGTCTTTATCTATATCTTTCCTTCTGGAAAGAGTTTGATATACTAGTACTATCTAGTAATTCGAAAAGCAATTTCGTAAAACTCTGACAATAGACGCTCGTGAAAGATGGCTTACAGCACGGGCTCAATCTTTTTGCTGCTTCTAAGCACTTGTTATGGGCAGTTAGTTAACATGCTGTCCCAGTATCCTAAAGCATCCACGCAAAAGGTGCACCCAATTTTTTTTCACTCGGAACTCAGATATGTTGACAATACTGTCAGAGATACTTTAGATCACGCTACGTTAAAAACCATCATGTCTAATGCAGTGCAGAATATCACATATATCAAGAATCAAACTTTTTCGGAATATATCCACGCCGAATATATGGCGGGCGTGAAAAACGAAGACGTGAAGCTCAGTATTCGAGAACTGATCACAAAGTATGGATATCCCCTGGAAGAACACGAGGTGATCACTGCGGACAGCTACATATTAAGAATGTTCCGGATACCGGGGAACGGGCCCGTTGTATTGCTCATGCACGGACTGTTCGGGAGTGCTGATGATTTCGTGGTAGCAGGCCCCAAGAACAGTTTAGCTTACTTGCTGGCAAACGACGGGTACGACGTGTGGCTGGGCAACGCCAGGGGGAACAAACACTCGCGCCGGCACGTCAGTCTCGATCCCGCTGGGCCCGCATTCTGGAAGTTCTCTTGGCACGAAATTGGTTACTACGACCTGCCGGCGATGATCGACTACAGTCTAAACGTGACGAATAGGAGGTCTCTGTACTACATCGGTCACTCGCAGGGCACCACCACCTTCTTCGTTATGGGCTCCGAGAGACCGGAATATAATGAGAAGGTGACTCTTATGATAGCGCTAGCACCAAGTGCTTACCTGTCACACACGAAGTCCCGACTAATGCGAGTTTTAGCTCCTAAAGGAGCCCTCATACAGACGGTGTTGAATAACAACGGCATATACGAGTTACTGTCGGACACTCCAACAATGCGCGTCGTGAAGGACATCCTTTGTAATACGGGCCCGCTGGTGGATATCTTATGCAATAGAATAGTGATGAGCTTAAATGTTTTTAGTTATACTGAATTAAACGCTACCCTCTTGCCGGTGATACTGAGCCACGCGCCCTCCGGAGCGTCAGTTGAGCAGGTCAATCATTACTTCCAGGGGATCATGTCGGGGATGTTTCGGCAGTACGATCACGGAGTAGATATGAACATGAAGAAATATGGCAGAGTAACACCTCCGAGTTACCCCGTGGATAAGATATCGGCTCCTGTGGCTTTGTTTTTTAGTGACGATGATACTCTTTGCTCGTCCCGTGATGCTTATAAGCTACACAGAAGACTGAACAATTGTGTCGATATGTATAAACCACCTAATGAGTACCACTTTAATCACGTGGATTTCATATGGGCGAAGCACTTCAGAATTGTGATATACAATAGGATCATAAAATTGTTAAGAAAATTCGTTTAATCATGTTATATTCTTATACTACTCAAAGTGATAAAGTGACAAGTCATGGGGCAACCGCCCCTTCTAGACACGAACCGCACCGTGGAGAACTCAGATTGTGCTCCGTGGCATTCATCGTACATTGCCACTCCTGAAGACTTAGGTGTCTTGGTTTTCCACTCAGAAATTGCACTGGCCACTTTAAGCTTCAGACTGAAGGTTTACGTAAAAATTGCGACTTCACAACAGAAACAATTCCCATCTATTTTGAGTCATACAAATGCCGTAATATTTCAGTAGATAATAGACAGAAGTTTATGGGAAAGGATTGTAGCAAAGAGAACTAATATGTTAGTCTAAATCTTCCTGCTTGTTTTTCCATCTAAATATAATATGCATTAATTTAAAGCAAATGTGAATAGGCTTTTCGTGGGCCCGCATGCCCCATCTTGACCACATCGTTAGATACATTTTCATCAGGTCAGATCGTGATCATTTGCGGGCCCTTACAATAGTAAAAACAAATTGATGGTAATGTCTAGTAAATTGACCTTCTCGGTTCTTCAGAACTTCTTCCAGTTTTTTTATAAACTAACTACCCGCCCTAGCTTGCATGATTTTAAATATTTAATTAAGAAAATGAGACGAATTTTTTCTTCACAATCTGTCATTCACTGGGTATATAAACCAGCAAACGTGGGGGGAAAGGGATTATATTGGGGTCTAACTGACCGATTGCTAGCAATACACCCTATCAGGTCGATCTCCACGCGGTTCCCCCTGGAAACCATCGTGGTTAATTGTAGTGGAATTCGTCACGATGGGCTAATTGACCTACTTCATCCTCACCTACCATCCCTCACTGGCGCCCCGCCGGTGTATACCGACAGCGCGGGTGGGGTTATTATTCCATTATCATCCATCAAAAACAAAACCAGCAAACATTGTTCTGCTATATAAATATTTTTTTCTGGATAGAGTCACGCTAGTCACCTAGCGGTATATAATATAATTTATACATTCATAAAAATCGGTCAAGCCGTTTCACAAGAGTTCGACCACAAATACCGTGAAAAGAGTTTTTTATATATAACATTTTATAAATAGGTGAAACTGTTCTGAAATATTGTATACATACATTAGAGAATTGATTTTTATTCATATAAAAAAAAATCGCCGTATAGGTTCCGGCATAGAATGGACCTTTTCTTTCCCGTGGGAAAGAAAGGGGTGGTCCATTCTATTATTATTATATTCTCCACACACCCACGGGTGTCGTAAGAGAATATATATAGAGGCGAGTAAGGGAGCATATGGTAAAGATATGGGCAGCAATGTCCTTCTTAAAACATATTTAAAAGCCTAACTACGGTTGCTAACCCTCCTGCCAAACGTGGCAACTACTGGCAAAACTCCCCTTATGGGGAAGGCTAATGTTCAACAATGGATAGTTAACGGCTGAAATGAAATGAAAATAAAGATATTTTGCACTTTATTTCGTAATAGTTGTCTTTATTAATTTGGTATTGAAATAAAGCAAATGTCCTCGTGAATAACAGTTGACAAATAATATGAATAGATCCTTCATACCTATTTAATTATAGAACAAATTCATCGACTAGTCGACAAAAATATATTATGGCCGACTTAACCGGTTTTAGTAACTATTTATAATTTAAAATATTATTTTTATATTTTTTTATACCACTGAGGTGGCAAACAAGCATATGGCCCACTTGATGGTAAGTGGTTACCGTAGCCTATGAACACCTGCAATACCAGAGGTATTACGCGTGCGTTGCCGACTCTGAAGAAACCTCTTTACCCCGAGGGGAAAGGGATTGTTAGTAATGGAGGTCGACGAGGAGGCCTCCTCGCGGTTCCCCCTGGAAACTATCATGGTTAATTCCTGATGAATTAATTATGATGGGCTAACTGGCCTGTTTTCATTCTCATCGATCACCCTTCACTGGTGCTCCGGCAGCGTATCCCGTTAGCGCAGGCGGAGTAATCATACCATTTTCACCCATCAAAAAACTTGTATAACATACTTAATATAAGGTAAAAATAATAATATTTTTTTTTTTTATACAACTTAGAAACTCTTTACCCCCTTTTGAAGAACCCCATTTATGAGATGAGATATATGTATCCAAACAAACGACGTTTGTACAAAGTCTCCCTCGGGTACAATAATACATTAATTCCGGCTTCTCATAAAACCATATGTATAATTTAAAAATAATTATCATATACTCGTATTTGCTGAAGACTCCAGTACACTATTCTAGTTTTTACGACAAATCGTTCACAGTGCAAGCTGTACGACTGGTAAATTACCAGTTTCTATTCGAAACATAAAATGTCTGCTTAGTTTTTTTAGAACAAAACTAAGTTGTCATCCCTTTAATTTGTTTATTTGTCGGGTTAGCATACTTATTTCTTCAGATATATAAAAATTTATAACTTTGTTTTTTACGTATACGTATACATTTGCCTGGAAAAGATCGCTTTTAGCAATAAGGTCGCCCATTGTTTTCTCATTGTGATTATTTTTTGTAATTGTTTATATTTATAATAAGTTTATTATTGTAATCTTTTGGAGGAAATAATAAAGAGTATCTATCTATTTATATTAATTTCTTCTGGGTCAGGAAAAGAGATTGTTAGTAAAAAGGTTTAACTGATCTATTATTATCAATACACCCTATCAGGTCGACCTCCACGCGGTTCCCCCTGTCGGTATGATAGCGCAGGCGGGGTTACCATTCCATTATCGCTCATTAAAAAAAGACATCCTTAGTGTTAGACTCGGACGCGGCTCATCAGACGGGCTGTATGCTTGCTTGCCGCCTTTGTGATATAAAAAAGAAAAAAGCTCTTTAAGATACATTGTTTATTAAAGTGTAAAACACTTTTAGGCCGGTTGGGAAATTTTTGAGATGGGGAAAAGCGCTGGACATGATTGATACATATGATATACAGTTTTAATTTTCATTCTATTGTGGGATCAAGGGTTTACAGAAAGAAAATTGGTTGCTCCGTATTACTATGTATGTATAAAAAAGTTTTTCCAAATATTACAAAATTACAACATCTTTACACATCTGTAAAGCACACTGTAGCCAGGCTGAGTCTAATCTTTTTTTTCAATGTTTCTATCCTATTTACTCAAACACAAAACAGCGCAATAAATGTAAATTTTCTTACAATACTAAAATAAGTTGTGATAAAAAATTCTTTCTAAAAAATTTATCTTAATAATCCAAAAATGGGGGGAAAGGGTTTGTTAGCAATGGAGTTTGACAGCCCCATTGCTAGCAATATGCCTTATTAGGTTGACCTCCACGTGGTTCCCCCTGGAAACCATCGTGAACAATTCTTGTTGAATTCGTCACGATGGGCTAACTGACCTACTTCATCCTCACCTATTATCCCTCACTGGTGCCCCGCCGGTGTATACCGATAGCGCGGGTGGGGTTACTATCATCCATTAAAAAAAAAATCCAAAAATAATGTTGTCCAATGAAATTCAATAACAAGTTGGACGACTGACTAGCATTTTTTTCTTTCTCCAGTAAAATGATTTTAAAACCATTTACAACTTTATTAATTTAGAACCTATTAGCAAAAAAAAAAAAACTTACACTTTTCGATCCAATTTCAAGACACTAAACTGTAAATCCACGATTGTCCATCAATTTTGATAAATAATTTACACAAAACGACAGAAAACTAGTCACAATTTCATTATTTGGTCGTAATATCAATATTAATTTGCGATAATGCGAGCTGCACGCGATATGTGAGCTCGCGTGTTACTGCCGCCACGAGATACAAAACGTGCTTTTATTCTGCCTACACCTTGCAAGTTCACGGGGTGATAGTTATCCAAAATTATGACTCAGATCGCCTTCGTTAACGGACAAATATGGAAGAAATGGACGTCAATTCGAAAAATCCCCGGGCGTAAAATTTATTGAACAGTTTTGCGCAATTCATAATCTTATATATTTTTTTTATACAACTTAGAATGGCGAACTAGCTGACGGCCCACCTGATGGAAAGTGGTAACCGTCGCCTATAGACATGAGCAGTACCATGGACAGAACAGAGTATACTGTTTCGCCCATGATACCTCCATGCGTTGCCATTCCTGAGGACTCAGATGTTATTCCTCTGTACCCTGTAAATTCACGCCATATCCCACCCTTCAAACCGAAACACAGCCGTGCAAACACAACTGCTTCACGGTTGAAACACGAATGGGACAGAGGTACCCAAGCAATCGACTTTTGTACAAAGTCTCCCTCTGGTAAAACTGGTTATATTTACTCATAAGATATTGTAGCTTTAGCATTCCCACGATTAATCATATTTTTTTTATTATAGATATTATTTATTATTACTGAAAGATGGATTTTTTCAAGCAAAAAAACCTGCCACTGCGACCTTTCCACGATCTTTCATGTTACTACAAATAACTACGATCTATTTTTGTTAGTAATAATTGACTAAAGGAGTTAAGGGGCCGCCTGAAAATCAGCGTTATATAGGTACATCTCACTGGATCTGTACATATATAGCAACAGCTGAGGCGGCTCCAGCAATCAGCAACATTAATTGTTCTTTTTTTTCTTTTGGTTGTTTTAATTTTTAATTTTCTTAATACTGGTAATAAAGGTTATCTATCTATCTATTTAAAAACTATGTTAGTGAAAACAAAACAAATAATTTTATGGCCCCTATAATTTTAAGGCTCAATTAGAAGTTCATACTTATTACATAATACAGAAGAAGAATGAAGTTACTGCTACCACGCCGTTAGTGTAAACGAGGTCGATGTAATCAAGATGGACCGAACTTTTTTTTTATGCAACTTAGAATGGCAAACAAGTTGACGGTCCACCTGATGGAAAGTGGTAACCGTCGCCTATAGACATGAGCAGTGCCATGGACATAACAGACTATACTGTTTTGCCCATGATACCTTCCATGCGTTGCCATTCCTGAGGACTCAGGTGTTATTACTCTGTACCGTGTAAATTCACTGCCAAATTACTGCCACCCTTCAAATCGAAACACAGCCATATAAACACAACTGCTTCACGGTGGAAACACGAATGGAACAGAGGTGCCCAAGCAAACGACTTTGGTACAAAGCCCCCACCACACCTGGTCTCCCCCTGGTAATATTACTACTTTTAATTCTTTATAGAGGCTAGTCAACGTGACCACATCCCACCTGATGATCCGTATCCAATTGCGGATCTGAGAAGCACATTTGCTCCAAATCAGATCGTATATAACGTAATAACAACGTTGCCTATTGCTCTTTCAATAATCAAGATTGTTTTCAATTAATTTAGGAGATCCGTTTACCGTATCAAATTAAAAGGACAAGTCTTCTAGAATCCTTTGTAACTTTCAAACAACGTGCCCCTCACTTTAAAGGAGTATTAGCAATGGAATCTATTATGCCGCTTCCACGCGGTTTTCCCTGGAAACCAGCGTGGCTAACTTTCTTGATTTTGCCGCGAGGGGCTAATAGACCTAACTGTATCCTAACCTATCACCCTTTATTGCTTCTACAGTAGGCATATAACGGTAGCACTAGGAAGGTTACTATTCCATTATCATCTCATAAAGAAATTAACGTTAACGCGGTGAATTTCTAGTAATGAGGAAAATTAAGTCACCATTGCTAATCCCATTACCAGCTGTTTAGATTACACGTGCCTATACACAAGTACATACACACACTTTTTTAATGGTGATAATAGAATGGTAACCCCTTTTTAGAGGGGAAAGGGAGTGCTAGTAATGTGGACTAATGGCCTCATTGCTAGCAAGCCTTGTCAGGTCGACTTCCACGCGGTTCTCCCTGGAAACCATTGTTAGATTCGTCATAGGGGGCTAACTGACCTGCTTCATCCTCACCTATCATCCTTCACTGGTGTCCCGCCAGCGTATACCGATAGCGCAAGCGGGTTCACCATTTCATTATCATCCATTAAAAAAAGCCTTTTTTATGCAAGATGCGCTGACCTATGGGCGCCGCCAAGGCTCTGATTAACGCCGGTCGTGTCAGGGTGGGATAGGTGATAGCGAGGGTGCAGTCGCTGGACTCACGGTTCATGCGTTGCATTCTCTGGGCATGTGGCGCAGCGCTGACTGCTGAGAGTGTCGACACCAGCGGAGGCATTTTGTTTCCGTTGCGAGCAGACGGGCCACAGGTCCGCCGCATGTGTCGCGCCATCACCAGAATGCTGCGTGTGCGTTGGGGCCGGTCGTAAGGCCAGCCACAGGGTGGGTGGCACCGCACAATGTAGCCGACCGTGGAAGGCTTGAGCTCCGGCACGAGATGGCCGCGGGGGCGGAGAATCGATGGACATCTAGCAGAGCTTTAGCCGTTAGGTGTCCATTGGCTCTGACGGGGATCTCCGGCGGCGGATGACGGGATTCATCCAAAGCCCAACGTGAGACAGGAGATCCGGTAGGAGGCGCGCGCGTATTCCCGGCGCGCCACTCGAGAGAGCACCCCAAAAGGGGCGGCGCTACCGGTGA